>NC_064912.1:16460117-16760117 GCF_929443795.1 Astur gentilis | reverse complement strand
ACTGCAGAGTCCTGGGCTGGGCTGATGACAACCCTAGTAGGCAGCAAGTTTTTCTGGTTGATAGAAACCTGACATTTGTCTGGGCAGCAGAAGGCCATTGACTGCCAGGAGGGGATTATGTAGCCTGTCATTATGCCGGGACTGCGCTCACACTCCCATCTGCGCAAGCATGTTTCTGCAGCAGTGCTCGGTAGTGCCTTCAGTGAGCAAAGTGAACACAGTGTGTACTGTCTGCCTCTCGTAGTGCTGGAGGGACAGAATTTTCAAGGACAGGGCTAGATTGTCTTTCAGCACGGAAGAGAAGTATGCAGAGGCAGACACAGGCTGTTACCTGGATGAAGAGAGTGTTACAATGACAGGCTTAATCCTTTCCGCAAAAGAACGATGGGGAAGCACTGGGCACCAGAACTGATGACATTTGCTTGCCGACACATTGAGCTGACAGTATTGATTGTACCGCATAATGTTCACTCTACCTGCAGCCTCCTCCTCTTTAAAGAGGACCCAGAGCAGGGGCATGCTGGTTTTCTGGAGCAAGCCCACCACTGCTTCATTTTGGGGATCCTTGTTCTTCTGTAGCCAGCCTGTGATACGGTGTCACACCTGGAAAGGAGCAGGGGAGAAAAGGCATGACCAGTTCAGATACAGCAAGAGAATAGCCCAGTAGCAGTGCATGAGAAAGCAGATTTCTGATTGTCAACCTGCAGAGAGGGACAAATCCGCTGTGGGTCTAGGGAAAGGAAGCGATTTAATGCTGGCATGGAAATAGCATTAATGCGCTCCCTAGAGTCTCGGGACTCATGGGGGGCCCTTACCATGGAAAGACCATTTGCCCTGAATAAATGATTCTGCAGGTCTGCCAAAGGAAAGGATGTTGCAGAGAGATTATATTTTTACCTTTTAGGCTCATACTTTGATATGCTGACAGAGGGGACAATGTGGCTTATAGATTGGTATAACCAAGCACAAACAGAACATATTTTGGCACAGTCAAATGTCACTTTCAAAAACCTGCTTGGTAGCAAAGAAAGGAAGTAGTTGCTGAGTGTAAAAAAGATAGAGCAAAAGACCCGTGATTCATGCTCTGATCATGTTCTGTCAGTATGTCTGTGCAGTGGAGTATATGAATAACTGGTGGAGTTTGATAATATGCTTAAATACTGTTCCCGCTGCTAAGCATTAGCATGGCTGCTTGACAACAAAGCAGAGAGGCAAGTCACATACACCAGGAAAGGCTAGACAAGCTGCAGTGAACTGCAGGCCTCTGGCTCTTCCAGCAACACGTAAGCAACAGAAGCAAAAATGAATTTAATCCTTTGGCTGATGTCTCTTTTGGGTAGCTTTCCTAGAACTTTGTGTTACTAGAAACAAGCCTTGGCTTGAGTTTGGGGGGGTTTGTTCCTTTTCAGAATATCTATACGGATTATATTTTTAATCAAGGCCAGTGGCAACATGTTGAAGAGTCATGAAACAGCCTGGCTGTTCTTTCTACGTTAAAACATTCAACTGTTGCGTCACTGGACAGACATTTGCACAATCCGTGTTTTCAATTAATTGTTACTGGAAGGGATTTCTGAGGTGCACATTTCTGTGTGGCAGAGCCAATCTCTGGCTGCAGTACTTCTTTAAGGCAACAGAGGCACATTAATTTGCACCGGCAAAGTACTTTTCCCAGTGCTGCTGTACGTTAAAACCTATGGAAGTTTGATCTATTCATGCAGAGGGTTTGGCCTCTACGTCTTGGCCTCACGTCTGGCCTCGGTAAGTGCATGTTCCAGCTTATTCAGGGTTAGTGACAGGGGTATGGCAGAAACAGCACCCGTCTGCCCTTACTGTGCCAATGTAATGCACCGCGGTGCTCAAAGCGAGCTTCTTCCCCATCGCCTTTGCCTCCCTTGGGCTTGAGGGAGTTGGGTGATTTGCCCAGACGGTTGTTACAATGGCAGCCTTCAATGACCATCAGTGGCCTTGGGGAACATGTGCATGCTGGCCAAATCCCTAGTTCTGGCACTATAGTGCTCAGAGGATTCCCTTCTGCTCCAGCTTGTTCCCTGGTTTCACCCTGGGACTGGTGATGGCCCCTCTGGAGCTCTCCAGACTTCAGACTCATGAACTGAGGAACTTTGTCAGCCACTATTGGAGGGAAGATTAACGTGTTAATCTGAGTAACAGGAAGAAAATCACTCGTCCCCATCCCCTTGCTGCATACTCAGAAAACTGGTTACGGGCTCTGCTTTCAGGGGCAGGCGAGCTCTCCAGCCCTGCTGGGAACTCCCTGGGAAGGACAGAAGGGAAGCAGGTCTCAGCTCTGTCCCTTCACACACACGCTGTTCAGCAGAGCTTGCTGGATGGAGCAGAGGCAATAATACACACCTCAAATAAGGTGTCTGGGCTCCCACATGCTCTGGGAGGTATGCGCCTGTTTGCTCCACCATGGCTTCAAAAACACCTGCAAAGCAGGGCTGTTCAACAAAGAAGGATCAAGTCCTTAGCTGACAGCTCAGCCATCTGGCTAGGCCTGCTGCCCTGTGGCAGCTGTGAATGCCAGCTCTGACTCTCAATAGCACATCTGTTCATTTAAAAAAAAAAAAAAAAAAAAAAAAAAAAAAATCAGTGTGTTGTTTAAGGTCACTTTATATTCCCTGGAAACAAGAGTCTGGTTTTAGCGGCTTTTTCAATCTTAACGAACTGGCTAAGCTCTTAGCATGCTGGCTTTATCCTGGTTTGCTGTCACCAAGAGTAAGATCTCAGCTTAGCTCTGTGTTCTCCACCTCTGCCTGCTCCTCTCTTGGCTTCTGCTTGAACTTCATAGTGCCCAAGTGCACGATACCCCTAGTCAGCTTGTAAACACAGATCCTCTCTTCTGGACAGGAGCCCAGGACATCAAAGGCCACCTGGCAGAAGGGACACAGACCCACACAAGGGAATTCTTAATCTGCGCCATAAGCTGGAAGCCAGCCCATAGTGCTAGACATCTAAAATAATTTTCCAGCCCATTGCAATTTGACCAGCCAGGTTCCTTCAGACTAGCATGGGACAGAGTAGCTTAATGTTGCTGTAAACCAGGACTCTGCTTTTCTTTCATATCCTGATTTATGCTAGCTAAGAACCATGTGCTTTGACAGCAGTTGTTCTAAGTGTCTCTGATACCATGAGCAAAATGCAACGTATCATCTGGGATATCAGCTCATTCCACTCTTCACCATGCTTTTTAAAATCAGCAGGACGTGAGCCGCAACATCCCCTTACAGCAATTATCCCACATCTCAGCTAGCACAGATAGGGAGGAAGCGTAGCTCTGCTGGGAACATTGTGCTTTGCTCTCACAGCATGCCCAGAGAAGGGAGAGCGCACAACTCTGAGCATGCCAGAGAATCTCGCATTGTGTTACTCATGAGCCATGATTTGGGACTGCCTGTCTTAGTGGCTATGAAAATCATATCTGCTTTGTACAAAAGGCTTGTTTGCAATGTACAAATCCTGGAAGCTGTAAAATACCAACGGCTGCTAGAAAGGGCACTGTAAGTTCAGCAGCTGGAGACTGTTTGATCTCTCTGTAGCTCAAGTCCTGCTTATAATAATAGTCTCAGGAGCCAGCAGATATTCCCAATAAGCTCTTTTCAGTAACAGATACTCTTCAAAATGATATTAAAATGGAAAATGTGTGTAAAAACTAGACAAAGGGTCAAGTCTTCCTCTTACAAAAGCTGCTCCTTGAGATTACATATATATGCGTGAGATGAGCAGGTTTTAACCCATGGTCTCTGCCACAGCATTCAGATCTGTCAGTTTTCAGGCTTCAAACAAACCCTATAACTAGCTCGTTTGAAGTCCTGCAAACCCCAGGCCTTTGAATGTTAACCAGAAACTCCTACGTCAAGCTTATTTGCTCTGGAGCAGATCTTTTACATTCAGGCTTCAGCTCACAGACAATTGAACAAATCTTTAGGCTATCCCTAGCTGCTCTTTCAGTAGCTTATTTATCCCCAGGTTGAAGAAGCTGAATTTTATTCCTAGGGGAACTTAGGCTGGGGGGGCAGCATGCTGTTTGCTGTATTTTCAGCTTCACTGATGTTTCTCTGGACTCACGTTAGTGAGAAGTGGCTCTTCCCCATCATCCGTGTTGTCTGCTGTGATCACACCTTGATGCACCCAGTGGTAATGATTAGGCTTGGGCAGAAGCAGCAGTTTCTGCAGCAAGAGACAGACCAAGAGGCGATTACACCAACTGCCATCACTACAACCAAGGCATAGCGTGAGCTTTAGGACTGGAGACTGAGGATTCTTCTAGGTTTCAATTCCTGAGCACGTTTTGAGTGTATCACTTAAGAAAAAAGCCTTTTGTGGGATGAGTTGCTTAGGCTACCTAGGAGATTTTGACATAGCAGCCACGTCAAAGTAAGTGGGATTGAACGCCCAAACCTTTTCAACAGTATTGAAAAACTTGTCCTGGCTGTCTTTCCTGTCCTGGGGATACGTAAGCAATTGACACGAAGCAGCTCAACACTTCAATTTGAAAATGATCATTTTTACCTTAGTGGCAGCCCTGCCAGATCAAGCGGGACCTCACCATGCATTGATCAAGATAAGAGAAGACAGCTTTCTTTTCTCACTCTGGCCTGCCTAAGGAAAAGTCACTTGCAATCCTCTTCTTCCTGGATAATTAGTAACGAACCCCCACTGCAGAGAACCTATTTCAATCTCTAGCCAAGTACAGTTCTGGTGAGTAGGTTTCTTATTCTAGAAACAGAGGATTGAGCAGGGATGTGTGCATTAAAGGGAGTGAATAACACACAGAAAGTGCCATACCAGTAAGTTCCAAGTTTCTTCTTGGAGAGAATCTGGTGGCAGATATGATAATCTCTCTCAGCTATTCCTGGGAAATGAGAGGTGACTTCTCTAGACCTGAAACACAGAGGGAAACACATCCAGGTGCAGGTGGCAGCCAGAGATTGAAGAAATCATGGCCCTGTGAATGTCAGTGAGAATTTTGCTTTTGATATCAGTGAAACCAGCATTTCTCCAATGTCCCTTGGAAGTCCTGTGAGTGCAGCAAGAACCATAGTGTCCTTCAGTGATGCTCCCAAAGCATGCTTTTAAGCTTCACAACATTCCCACTGGCCCAAGTTTTAGTACAGCTATTCTGACAGCTGGAGGCAAAGATGCCATCACTTGTCCAGTTATGGGCTCAGGAACAGATCTCCAGACTAACTCATCCCACTTCTAAGCATCCACTGAATTGTCAGTGCATGGTTTGTAAGATTGACCTGTGAAACATGTCCTTCTGCTGCCCTTTCTTTCTGAGAAGAGTTCTGGAAAAGATGTTTTGTACCCTGTAATCACTGTCCATACCTCCTGTCAGGCACTAACATGCTTACTTTGGCTTCTGGCCTCCACAAAAAATACCCTCCTGTAGACCTCACTGTATCAATTCATTCAGCTGTACCAAATCACCAGAACTTGCTGGCCGTCCTGACTGGGCATTTTTCATCCTTGCCTCTCAGCTGAAGTCTTCTGTCCGTATAGCTCTGCTGGTGAATGGCATCATGTGAGCTCTTCAGACAAATTTGGGTTGACTCAAACCACCTTTATTGTCAATTTTAGTTAGTCCAGGTGACTTCAGGGAGCACTCGTACAATCCCGTCTGCCAGCAGAGCTCCAGCGAGGGTACAGAAGGACCTCGTGCCAGTGCTGCTGCTTGCCCAGTGAAGGTCTGTCCATGCCCGTGCTCTCCAGGCCGGGCTGGAAGAAGCTGCAACCTGCCAGTAAACAACCTGAAACTTGCCTTGGCCCACTGTCCGGAGAGGCAAATCCAACATATGGTCTCTGGGTGTGATGCAAATCTGGGATGAGTTGAAAGTAGGAGGGATGCAGACAATCCCACATTAATGAATAACCGGTCCATATGTTTCCTCTCTCCTTTTTCTGCATGCTAAAGGGCTTTAGTCAGGAAACATGGTGGGGTCTTTTTACCTTGAGAGCTGGGATTTGTGGTTCTCAATTTAGTCTTGGATGCACGTGTGCAAACAAAGAACAATGCACCTTCCCTGGATAGCTATTTTTAGGGTCTTGGTTGCAAGACAATTATAGTGTTGTACTGATGAATGTGAGTAATGGTTCCAATATAATTGTAGAATGAAAAGTGTACAGCTTTTGGGGGAGGCATTGTGCCGTTTATGTGTTCACAGAGTCTCATAGGCAACTAAAGAAGGAAGAAATAAATTTGTCATCATCTAAAGCACGTAACTTCACTGTGGAAGTAGGGGCAGATTTTGGTTTCATTTACAGCAGTGCAGATCCCGCAAGTTAACAGAATTCATTTCAGATTTGCACGTGTCTGATGTAATCGGAACAGGTTCCATTCAACACAAGAAAAAATCCAAAGCAAAATTAATATCAAGAATTATGTGCTTACTTACTTACAACTCTGTGTTAGCCCAAGCCAGCTCGCCTGTGCTACCAAAGTGAATTCAGATAAATTTGCCCTAGATGAGAAAATAAAAAATGAGTCTGTTAATCAAGATTGCAATATCTGTAGGAAAACAGAAAGTGGCTGGGAGGTTCTGAGCGTTCATCAGGGACAGACAGCATTGCCTGTAGGGGCAAATTTGCAAGTCAGTGAGAGGAAATTTAATCTTTTCAAAGATCAGATCTATAAAAAACCTCTTTCTTCTTGGATTCTGTATTAGAGCTTAAAGAAATCCTCCTTTCTCTGCAGCATATGGCAGAAGCATGTAGCACACAGAAAGAGAGGAATGAGACTTCAGTTGAAAATCCCAACATTTTACATTTTCACTGACAATTTCAAAATTAAAAATGATCTGCCAAAAATGAAAGCATTTTGAATCTTTGCAGAAGTAAACAGTTGAAAGGGCATTGATTTGGGGTTGATCAAAACTGTTTTATTCTTTTCACATATAAAAATATGAAGTCAAAACAAAATCGACCGACAAACTTGGTTCAAGAAAATGGGAACCAATAATCCTTCATGTGAAATGTTAGTAAATATAAACTAACTGTAATGCTTGAGGAAGCATTTTAAAATAATTTTTATTTTTATTTCTTCTGAGGGAACATCTTTGTATGGCGTACCAGTGACCTATCAGTGAAGGGCTGGTACTTACAAAACAGGAGGAGTTGTTCTTCCTCGTAGTTTTAGCATTATCAAGGGTCTCCAGAACAGGATTCACCTGGATGATTCGATCTTCCAGGGATTCCTACAGAAAGAAGATAAAAGTCAGCATCGGCAGGATGCTCAACACTAAAGATTTAGGCTTTGAGCACAACTACTCCTCACCATCCAAAGCAACCCTGTAAATACATTTTCTGTCAGTCAGCTCCCACAGAAAGCTGAATTACTGCTGCGAGCAGTAGTTCCTTTTCAGGTTCAGCCCTACCAAAGGTTCTCCACAGAGGTCCAGCCTTGTGGATTTGGAGCAGGCAGGAGTCTGGCTAATCTCCTGAGTTCCAAGAAGGAACACCAAATGCAAAGTGTGGTGCAGTTTTCAGTGCTTAGTACTTCAGTCTTCCAGAAAAGACTTTTGGGGTCATGCCAGGATTGAGACCCAGGGGGGAATGGTAGGGGAACGCTGGGGTCTGCAGGCAGAAAGCTAGGAAAGAGGTTTATTGCTTGTAGGAAGAGGAAGGTTATTCCAAGGATAGAGGGCAGCATAAGACAGGCTAGGAATGTGTGTAGGGTAGGGACAGCCTCGCAGGGAGAAGTTGTGGAGGAGGAAACAGGCGCAGAGGTACAAGCTGGGACATGACAATCCAGAGCTCTGGTGGTGAGGAAGATGGAAGGAGAAATAGGAAGCCACCGAAGGAATCCCACAAGGCTAGAATAACAGGATTTTTGCTGCAAGACCAAATGTAGCTGCTATGTATGTCTTTAAATTCCGAATTGTTTTATCGACCCCCAGAGCAGAGTCAGAGGGAACAAGAAAAAGAAAAAGAAAAAGAAAAAGAAAGAGAAAAAGTAAAAAAAAAAGGAAAAAGAAAAAGAAAAGAGAGAGAAGGGAAGGGAAGGGAAGGGAAGGGAAGAGAAGAGAAGAGAAGAGAAGAGAAGAGAAGAGAAGAGAAGAGAAGAGAAGAGAAGAGAAGAGAGAAGAGAGAAGAGAGAAGAGAAGAAGAGAAGAGAAGAGAAGAGAAGAGAAGAGAAGAGAAGAGAAGAGAAGAGAAGAGAAGAGAAGAGAAGAGAAGAGAAGAGAAGAAGGGGAAAAGAGAAACCACTGCTCTCAGCCTTACAAGCTGCAATGCCTCTGCATGCTGAAGCAGCCAGTAGCATGGAGGGCTTCTTTTTGTTTGCTACCAAACAACATACTTCATTGCTATCATGAGAAAAAAGACCAGGTCTCCCTCCCTGATTATTGATGCTTACGTCTCTTTTATTATTTGGATAACGTGCTCTTCACAATGTTTTACCCAGATAAAACATTTTTTACTGTGTTTTGGTTTTGCAGGTGGCAGGAAATAAAGTGCTGGGAAATCCCACCTGGCCGAGGATCCCTGAGGCTGCTCTACAGCACTGTTTTCTCAGGAATCTCCATGCTCTCTGCAAACACTGTGATTATTCCTCCCACTGCTATTTATTTCAGTTTCCAGACCACCTGCAAGCCCCCAGAGCTCTGTGTGAGGGTAGATTCATTGCAGCCACAGATCAGTATCACCCCCTGTTTTATGAATGGGAAAAAAGAAAGACAGGGAATTAATTTGAAGACAGGGCAGAGCAAAGCAGAGAACTCAAATGTCCTGGTGCCTTGCCATTTGCTTTTAACAAGTGACAGAAGACAGGCAGGGAAAAGGGGCTTGGGTATGAGCTGACATTGGAAGATTTAAGTCAAGCACACGCACAATTTTCAACAGCACAGGCTGGCCCTCTGAGTCGGGACGGGTTCCTGTCCTGCCATTACCCCACGCTGCTTTGCCATTCCCCTCTGCCCTTTCAAATCATAGATCCTCATTTGGGTGTAGTGCTGACATAGGTTGTCCAGGACGCTGGCCTCATTCAGGAAGGTCACGTTTGCCATGTCATCGATCTGGTTGAATTCGGGTGGGTTCATCATCCACCATTCCATCCATCTGCTGGACATTCTTCAGTGTGATGGTCTGCAGCGTTGGGGAAGAGGAAGTAGGTGATGTTATTCCAGATGGGTCTCTGTGGACCACGTGGGAAGACACTCTCTTGGACATGTTTCCACTCCAAGTCTGGTTCTAGCAGCCACTGCCCCTGCCCGGTGGCCTCAGGAAAGGTGTCCCACAAATTGGCTGACCCACAGAGCAAAACAGGTCTGGACCCAGACGTCATTGCACTTCCTCTGGGGGCAGCAGGCTACAGCTTTCCTGTTGAACCCATCAAGTAGAGCTTAGCTGGTTGATTACTATCTTCAACATGGCTTTGTCATCCTTTTCAGACTGGATCTCCCCAGCAAGGAGCCCCCCTTTCCCATTCTTCACCCAGCAGGATGTCTTGATGTCATAGGGCTTGTTCATGGCCTCGGTTTTCTCTTTCTCGGGAGGACCCAGGAACTGCATGGGGTCAGCATCATCCACACATTCTTCCTCATAACCATCAGACATCTTGGCTTCTCTTTTAGGCAGAAGGTAAAACTAGAAGGAAAGGAGAAGGGGAACAGTGCTTCCTACGTTGCTGAGAAAGCAGATTGAAGAAGCCTGGAATTTCCTGTGGTGCTGTCCTGTTCACACCAACAATACCTTCCAGTTCTGTAGGAACCTGCAGCAGAAGGAACAGGCAAGTCAACATCCCAAACCCAGGTGGTAGTTCCTAAGAGGGGCCAGAAAGTGAGAGATGAACTGAGGAGACATAGGGAGAATATTCCCACTTTCTTTTCAGCCTTCCTCACTGTCCAGTGCCGGGCCACTGGCAACCTGCCTGTGGCTGAGAAGGAGGGTATTTCTTCCATCTTTTGCTTCTGAACACCACAAGACCCTGAGGCCCAATTCTGATGAGGGCAGTTCTTGGATGGGGGGTGCCAGTGGGATTTCAGGAGTAGTGAGGGTGTTGGTGGTTTTCTGTGATTCCCAGAGAAACCCCTGAAGTAGCTGTAAGTCAGGGCAAGCGCAGAGCTTCTCACTTGCTCCCTGGGGTAAGGCAACTCCCGTGCAGATGCCTCCTGTCCAGTATGGGCATAAACCCTCTTATGCAGTATGGGCATAACCCCCACACACACTCCTTTCTGCTGTGAAAGGTTACAGCAGTGCACAAAATAGCAGAAATGCAGGCACAGTTGTGAAAGGAGTTCAGAGGAACCTGAAAGGGAGGACCTGGTTCATCAGCTCCTGTCCTCAGGCATCAAAAAACACCAGGGTCATCCTGGACGAGATCCACTTCACATGCCCCTTGGTGGTTTTGACCCCTGTCACAACCTGAGACCATACCTGTGGCAAAGCCATTCCACAGGAGGCAACAGAGGAGTTCAAGGACATGACTCATGTCCCAAGGCTTTGCATTTTTTGCGACCTGTTCCTTGTCGGGAGCAGACTATGTCCCACACTCCAAGCAGTCTTCCTTCCCCCACCCACACATCTGAACTAGCTTTAATGTTGTCAAGGCAACAGTCAAACTGCAGATAGTGAGTAGTCTTCGTTAGTGTCCAGCTACCTAAAGACATGCTTCCCTGGGACCTACGATACCTGCTCAACTTGTTGCTCCCTGCAGAGGCAAAGCTGATTTCATCACTACTATGCATTACTTAGATTAAAGGGAACACGGGCTGTGCTGTGGCTTTGTTTCGCTGTGCGGACACACTGCCCAGGCCGAGGGCTGCTCTCCTGCTCTCCGTTCCACCTCTGCAGCCCCCGTGATGACAGCCCCAAGCAATGCTTCGCGCCAGTCTTGTGAGTCACAGCCGGCTGCACTGGAGTTAGTCTGGGGTAACTGGGGTGGGCGGGGGGGGGGGACTCTTTGCCAGCAGGATTTGGTTTCAGAGGCTACTGCTTGGGCTGAAATCAGAGTATCTCAGCACTGGTTGGAGACGATGACGGCGCTGGCCCTTCTGGTGATCTCATTTTCCCCACCATCCTCCTGAAAACCTTGGTGGTCTAAAAATATATGTGTGCAAGGACTCCAAGGCAGCAGTGCCGCACCTTCAGAAACCGGTTTTAGGGCTCAAGGAGGTCCTGGTGTAACACCGTCAATTGGGATCTGCTGCTCTGGGATGAATTTCACCCATAAAGCAGGAAGGAGAAACTTTCCTCTGACCATTTCCACTTCTGATCAGGCAGCGGTAAGAGACTATAGCAGCTCAGCAATCATTTCCCCTCTCAATCTATACAGTTAGATCTGTAGACTTGCTGGTGTTAGATGCCCAGATTGGCAACGTATATTTGAGACTTGATGCAGGTCTACGCTTTATCTGTCATCTTCCTGAAATACAGGGACTTGCATGGTCTCTGAAACAGATCAATGAAATGTTAAACCAAACACCTACAGAAGATAAATGCATGTGACTGAAAATAGTTCATACCCGCATCAAACAGAGTTTCTTGGGTGCAGGTCTCAGACCTTAATGGAACTTGACATTTTTTATGCCTCACCATGCTTTTACAGCTGGGGAAACTGAGGCACAGCACGAAAACTTAAATCTTCAGAGTTGTCCACTCGTTGTCAGTCCAGTCTTTGGCAGACTGAGTACCTACAAAAAGTCTATTTTATTCCAGCCTTTCAGTCTAAAGTCAGTAGGAGTGACTGGTGTTTAGCTTCTCTAAAGGCAGCCCTCAACTGTGTTGTTTAGGTACCCAGAGGCAATATATGTTTTTAAAAGCTTGGGTGTAAATGTAGTTCCAAAAGCCATAGGTCAAGTGGTAAGGCCATGCCAACAATTGGGGGTGAGTTAAAATTCTGAAATTTCACTTCCCCCAAATCACACGGAACTTAATAAACTTATGGTTAAAATACCTGTGAGTTCAAGTCTATCTGTTATAAAACAGGGTGAATATAGATCCAGACGGGCTTCATGTACACCTGCGGGCGCTGCGCTTTTCTCTTTCTGCCTCTGCTTGCGATTTTTGCCACGTGGTCCTTCCTGTTCTCCACCCCACACTCTGCAAGTACCTACCTGGCTAAACCCACGATCCTGGAAGATGTGTGTTTACAAGGGCTGGCCAGGCTCTTTCACAGCTGCCCAAAGGGCCTGAGCCAGCACTTACATTTTAAAAGAGACAACACATTCCTTATCCGTAAGTTCAGCGGACTGTAACGCTGGGAGCCCGATTGGGAAAGCTATGGTCCCTCAGGAGAGATCAGATAATGCTTCGTTTCGTGGGGATTTCTCCTTGTCTTTCCTTTCCTTATAGGGTGTTTTATGAATTCGGCTGCTGGAGTATAGGGACAAGAGGCTGAAATAGAAAGACCGTCTAATAAAGCCTTCGTTCAAAGTCATGTCTTTGGCTGTGCCCTTCTTGCCAAGGCGGACTGGCGGATTTCATCGGTGAGAGGAGCTGATCTTTGGCAGACAAACCTCAGGCTGAAGCTTTGGCAGGAGCAGCCGTGTTGGTGGTGGAATTAAAGTTTCATTTTTAAATCATTTCTAGGCCCCATGTTTATGATGAATAAATTCTGTGTGTTTCCTACAAGCAGAGAGGATAAAGGCCGTTGTCGTGTTATGGTCTTGTTTCGGGTGCTTAGGGGATGTGAACTGCCCTGAAAGGCAACTGCTTCTGTATCAGCTTTAAGTATTTCTCTGCTATATTTGCCTCAGCTGGAGTGTCTGGGATGTGGTTACTCTGCAAGTATTGCCACTGTGGGTGTTTTGGGTGAATACGCTTGGGATAGAGTTTCCAAGCAGGAAGATTCAGATAAACAGCCGCTTTGAGGTGAAAATTAGAGAGTTCATGTTACACCCACCTCTTGAATTTGTAACTGACTATTCACCCTGAAAATCTGATTCTAAGAACTCAGCATGTCCCATCAGGAGCAGGATAATACCACAGAAACCGTGGCCAGCTCAAGTCTTGAATATTGAGAATTGTGATTAATGTCTCAGGAATGTATCCGCAGCAAGTCATATTTTCTGGGCTTTTTTAGGTCGTTATTTCAAACCTTGAATCTGTGAATGGAGATCATAAACAGTTCTCAGACAAACATCTTGGAGAAAGACGTGAAATGCAGCAAATAAATAATGGGTTCTGACCTGTTCGCTCATGTGTAACGTGCATAAATGTCTGTTCTGAGCGCATAGGAGGAGTGAGCTGCAAAGGGAGCAATCGGATCTCTCTATGAAGTGATACGGGTCAAAATGGCAAACCTTAAATAGCTACAAGCTCACTCAGCCCATGGACAGATCAGCAACGACTAGAACTCAGCCAAATTGCTTCCTGAGAAACTAGGATGCCTCTTGCTGAGTTTAATGAAATGTCATCGCAGTTTCTATAGCACAGACCCCGTCCTGTATCATCCCTGGCCACGCTGTTCTCCAGCACATCACCGCACTCTGTAAATCCCACTGCGACAGCCCGCGTTGGGCTGCAGCTGGTTCATCCAGCCGCATCCCGTTACAATGATGACATTATCCGGTAAGGAGGTTTTTGAAGGTTCTCTTAGAAAATGAAGGAGACGTGCAGTAACGTGGCCTGATAGCTCTGCACAGCAAGCTCTGCGGCCAACAGATCACGGGGAGGGAGTTGTCTGCTAAGCAGGATGTTTGCCTTCGGTGTGGGCTCAGTTTCTTGCCCTGACACAGATTTCTTCATCATGTTAAGGTGAAACTGAGAGTCCAGCCTTCTTGCCCGAAGGGATGGGGAGCATAACTAGGTTTTAGGTTGGAAAACGGTCTTCAGGTAAGGGGCAAACCAGCCCATGTAATACAGACCATGTGGAAGAAAGGCTCTGGTTAATCCCTCTTAGTGCTGCCAGGGATCCCAGGCTAAACGCGGTAGCCCAGGTGTCCATGGTGACATTCCCAGTTACAAAGAAGGAGGTTGTAAATGGAGGAGGGCAGGGTGAGGAACAGAAAATACAAAATCGCTTTTGATGGCTTGGTCTAGAGCCTCAGCCTTTGTGCTGTAGTGACGAGCCTTGGAGTAACAAGGAACTCGGTTCAGATGCTGCCTTTTGGGGTTGCGTTTCAGTAGCAGCAGCAGCAGCAAACTGATCTCCGGGGGTTAGGGGAGGACCGGTATCCAGACCAGAAAGCCCTGCTGAAGGATCACTGGGTTATATAAAGATCTGGCCCAGGAGACTGCAAGACGTTTTTGCATTTATTAGTCATTTAAAAAATAATACTGGTTCTGTAATGAAAGCTGTATCCTCATTCTCAGCTGTCGTCTGTTGCTTGCTTGGGGAGGATCAGTGTATTCCTGTGAGGGCTGGAGGGGTATTGGCTGTACGGAGACAAGACCAGTCTCTAACCAAACAAGGGCAGATCGCTGCTCGTGAGGCACAGAGGGTCTGATGGGGACAATGCCAAGCAAGTACTTTCAAATCCCACTAGGTGCTCAGTGAGTCATGAGTCTTGCAGAAGACAGTCTGCAGTAATACGATCAAAAACTCTACGGGGAGGTGTATGCACATGAAAGCGAAGTTCAAGTCTGTCTTTCTGGTGTCTTAACTTTTCAGTGCTCAGCTTTTCAGCTGTAGCACTCTTTTAATGCAAAGAATTATGGAGGCAAAAGAAACAGCCCCAAAATTTCGGAAGGTTTTTTTTTAAAGGAAAAAGAGGCGAAAAAATCCCCTGAAACCTCTGGCATGTGGCGCCAAATTGACCCCACACAGACCGTTGGCAAGGTTGGGAATTTTTAATCCATAGGACAGACTTTGGCCATTTGAGCTCACGGAGAGACATAGAGCTCTGCCGAGTGTCTCTGCCCTAGGTGGACCAGCTGTACAGAGGGCTGAGCCAACTGTTCCACCAGGGTTTAGCTGTGTCTGCCAACAGCAGCGGAGTGTTAAGTCAGAAAACAGGTCTCTGCCCAGATCTGGAAAGGAGTGTGGACTAACAGCTCGAGCACCTGACCATCCCTTCCTGTCTGTCCTACCGTAGTTCTCCAAATGTTCCTGACACAGAGGTCAGGAATAGCCAAAACCCTCAGAACCCACCCTAAACCTGAAGCGGGGTCTATCAGTTAGTCCTCGCCTAACCCCAACCGTCAGCCTCAGGGCTCTATGTCTGGTTCTGGCCAAGGACCACCACCAACCAAATCCTTGTGCTTAGCCAGAGGCCATCGGGAGCCCCAACCTCGTCCCGGAGAGGGACCGTCTCCCAGCCCCCAGCAGTGGGACTGGGCCAGCCCCAACCCACAAAATGGTCCCAAATCCCAGCCCCGTCCTGGGACTGTCCCTGGGTCCGTCCCTTCCAGCACAGACCTGGGGCTTCTTTCCACCCCATCTCTGACTGGCCCACCATCCACAGCCCTGGACGAGGACACCAGTAAAACCACAGCCCTAGTCCTCACCATGGGCTATGATTGCCAGGGTCTCGACATAAGCCATCAGCAGCTTCATTAGCAGGTCTGCAGGGCTTTCACCGTCTGTGTTTGGGAGATCACCTGCTGGAACGCTCCGTTTGTGCTGCGGGCACCTCCTGTTCACTTTACTCTGTAACACTGAGGAGCAGAAAAGACAAGACGGAGCAGGCAGGAGAGGG
Organism: Astur gentilis; assembly: GCF_929443795.1. Classification (NCBI taxonomy): domain Eukaryota; kingdom Metazoa; phylum Chordata; class Aves; order Accipitriformes; family Accipitridae; genus Astur; species Astur gentilis. Next base: position 16,744,518 of record NC_064912.1, on the reverse strand, counting down.
CTCTGCCATTCCTCCTCCCCTTGTTGCCCTTTTTCCCAGGGAGTTGTGTGCCTCAGCCTCAGAAAAGTGGACCACGCCGATTACCTGCCCGCTCGGAGTGACATGCAGAATTTGAGTACGTATTTTTACGTATCTAATCCCCTAATGCAAGCCGCTCCAGTTAAAACAAATCTGCTTGGAGGATCACTCCAGGGGGATGGTGCTGCCCAGGGGCTGTGCCGGTGCGGAGGGACCTGCTCCCATCGGCTTGTCCAGGACAAACCTCCGAGCCGTGGAGTGGCAGGAAGGAGATGGCACGGTGAGATGTAATTACTGCCCCCCCCCCCCCCCCCCCAAAAAAAGCTCATTACCAAATCAGTATGTGTACGAGATGTGAAGCAGTCAAAACAGAGACAAATATTGCCCCTGGGCTTAGCAAAAAATTATCTTCAGCTTCTGGGATCAGGTGGAATATGCATGTTGAATCCTCTTTTTAGCATTTCCTAAGCATGGCTTTCAAGGAAAGGCCCCTAAATACACATTTTAAACGAAGACAGTAATTTCTGTTGAACTGCTGTGATAATCAGAGGCGTGGGAGCAAGGTGAACAGCCATCTGGCAGCCCTCCCCACCGAGGAAAACCGCAGGACCAGCACTGTGCACGCAGGAGAACGGGAAAGCTCATCTCCTCGTCTAATTAAGCTGCATGTGGGCTCCCTGACAGCAACGTGGCATCCAGAAGCTCAAGACCCCGTGATTTATGGGGGTTTTCTGGGGTTTTCATGGGGTTTCTCCCCGCTACATGATTTACAATGTACTCCACTCCTTAGCCTTTCTCCTGCTAGGTGCCATGGAGCAAGGTCACACGTGAGTTATACAAAATTATGTGTTTTTTCATGAAGTCCAAGGTTTCTCCAACACTCTGTTGTGCCTCATCCCCAAATTCACCATAGATTTCTCTGTTTCAGTTCCTTGAGTTATAGATTCAGGGACTAAAGGAATAATTATTACTGGGCTCCGTTAGGGGGAAAAAAAAAAAAAAAAGTAAGATTATTGGCCATAGGTGATTATAGTTTCTGCAGCTGAATAAATCAGTGTCCCATAACTGACAGAGGATAATGGATTTAATAAATAGCTATGATTAAGTCTGAAGTTATTTTTAAATAATTTCAAAAACTGTTACTCTAATCCCTCCGTGGCTGGCAGAAAGGATGCTGCTTAGAAGTTAAAATTAGTTCCTTAACTTTCAGCCTGGTGTGGAGTTACAGGCCCTCCAGGGCTGTGCTGGTTTTCTGGGGCATCCGCTTACACCATCCGCCTAATGGACATTAACAACTGCATTTGGCAAGTGGGAAAGGGCTCCCACAACTCACACCGTTAGCTGTGCTCCTTCCCCAGGCTCAGTTAGCTCCGCAGCAGCTCCCACCGACTTCAGCCCAGCTGACGGGATAATCGGTTGGTGTTACGCTTCCCGGCGTCACCCACTTTACAAGCCGTCTTCCCGCATAGCAATTCCCTTCTCCTTAATTCCTAGGGAATTCCCAGCTCTGCCAGGCCTCTTTGTCAATAAATATAGATCTCTCCTGTATAACAGTAATGTGACTTTTTTTTTCTTTTTTTTCTTTCAGCGCCTACATTCCTGAGTTTCTGGGCTGGAAAAAGGCACTGAAGAACACTTTGCCTTAAAAAGCACCACACAGAGGGACAAGTTTTCTGGGCCGTATAACCCCATAGAAGTGTTATTTGCTCAACCCCATAAAAACTCCTGGCAAACTTGAACTAGGATCGCAGGAGTGGAGACGTCCCACAGCACAGCAGGCGACCACGGCAGAGTTGGTATTTATCAAACCCGCTTAAATGGGCCAAATTCCCAGGTATTTGGGAGAAAATTAAGCTGTTTAGGACAGGCTTCCCTCCTCTTGGTGATGGCAGAGCACTGATACGTTCCTGTACCGACCACAGGGATGAGGAACTGGACTGGGGACCAGTTTGCCCTGACCTGGGGACCAGTTTGCCCTGACCTGCTGTAACTGCTGGCAATGCAAGATGCGCTGCTGCGCTGCTGCCTGCCCTCGGGGACACCTCTCCTCCTTGTCCACCAGCTCTAACGATCCCATGGCCACAGCAGGAGCTGTTTCAACCAAACTGATGGAAACCCATACTTCTTTCTTCATTTTCATGGGTTGCTTTCCCTGCAAATGAGCTGTCTGAACTGACGCATCCCCATGGCTGCCCGGCTGCAGAGGAGCAGGGGGAGAAAAGCCAGGGAGGGGGAGAAAAGCAGGACCACTTTTTTGAGGCTGCTACACTAAATTAGGGAAAACAACAAGCTGCACCTTGAGCCTCAGAAAATCCAGCTGCGGAGCTCAGCTTTGCCTCTGGCTCAACAGTAAGACAAGGATAACAATAAATCCCTTCTCCCACCTTCTGCATGTCCTGATTAGATAGACTGTAACGGACAGGGGCTGTCACTTATTATGTGCTTGTTTAGTGCCTGGCACAATGCGGCTCTGATCTCGACACAAACCCGCGGCTGCTGCACGAACAATAGGACTGAAATGAATCTAATGGCTGGCGGCGGGGAGGTCACCGGCTGCCTGACATCTGCCTTCCCGGGGGGAACCGGTACAGGCTGCGGAGTTAGCGCTGCCTCCCTCCGGGATCGTGCGACAGGAGGATGCATCCCAACTGAAAAAGGAGGAATTTCCAGGCTCCATCCCTGCCATGCTTGGGAATGCCCCGCATCCACCAGCAGTGACCTCGGCAGCTGGTTCAGGGACCCGAATGGATTATTTCATTGGTGTTACTGTAACTAATAAGTAAAATTAATTTGTTGATATTAACTTAATGGACTACATTAGAGCTGATGGAGAAAATACGCTGTCTGAGAGCAGACATTTGGGGGGTTGACAGGAATCCCTACCTTTGCTCGCTCTCTGCCAGGTGAGGTTCTCCTTTCACAGAGGGATTGCTCCGACCAGCTGCTGTGGCCGTGCAACCTCCCGTGATGGAGCCCGGGCTGTTCCTGCCTCTTCTAACCCCACTGCGGAGATGCCACACACCAATATTTTTCCTGACAAGTACCTTACTCCGCATGCAGTCAGGGTAAACCTATTAAAGAAACATGAAAAAACAGAGAAGGAATAATCAGTGCTTTCATCTCAGGGCTTAAAACTGGTATTTTCCAATCTACCACCAGTCCCAGTCTAACTAACCTGCAGTGCCCGTGGTGGGAGCGCAGGGTGAAGGGTGGCAGGGTGGGAGAGAGCAGCCCCAAAGCAAACCTCTAAACTGGAACTGCAGCTTTTCATACCTGTCATGATGTGGATTTTCAGCTTGAGCACACAAGGCTGAGCTCAGGGGACACTGTCATGTAGATTTAGGGTTTTATCTCCTTTCTTCTCCATTAGCTGTGATACCCTCTTATTATGCTGAAAACCGAAACGTTTCTTTTTTTTTTTCCTCCAGCGGTTGTTCCCTTTCCCGTTGGGCAAATATTGATCTGCCTGTGTCCTCAGCGTGGGTTGAAATCAGCCCTGCTCATCCTCTGCCTGCTCCTGGGGCCGAGCGCTCGGCGACGCCACCTCTCATGCCATCAGTGACTGAAGCGAAGGCTGGGAAGGGGGGCTGCTAATCAATTTGCCCGTGTTTTTCTCTCCCCATCCTCTCCCTCCTCGTGCTGGCAGTGACGGGGCAACTGAATGGGATGGGTCTGATTGCACTTGGCAGGTGGAGATGGAATGGAAAGGGCAGAGAGGAAAAGAGCAGCCCAGGATAACGATAAACTTCTCGCAGCCTTGTTGCACGGCCGTATCCTACAGCACCTTGGGCAAGAGAGCTCTCCAGGCAGAGGAGCGAATGCTGAGGGCTGGCCTATGCAGGAGGCTGGCCCCACTTATCTTGGGGCGTGATTTTAAGCCAATTTAATTAAACTGCTTGGCAAGGTTGTGAGGACTCATCTATTTCAGCTTGAACCAGGCCTGTTTTGATTTAGCGTTGGCTGATTAGGAATTAACGGAAACAAACCGCTCAGAAAACAAAATTAGAGGGTGCACACTAACTTTTGCACCAGATTAAGCTGAATTAAAAAGCAATTGAAATGTAATTTTCCTGTCTCAAGCAGCCAAGAAACAAGATAATGCAACCGGTGGCACTTGAAGCTTAAAAATATAGCATCTAGGGTTAGCACAACTGTCTTTTTAATGCCCACAAACAACAGATTTATCTGAAGGTCTTCTCTCAACGCCCCCGACATCAACTTCTGCACAGAGCTTTGTACAACTTGTTTCATTTGCCTTGAAAGGGAGAATTGGTATGACCCCAGGATTTGAATCCGTGACTTAAAAGCCGCTTGGGTATTGCACAGCGTATTTCCATAGGTATTTCCATGCTGGAAATAGCCACACAGTGAACTAGTTGTTCCCTGTAACTCATATAATTTAGTTTGAAATGGCTCCTGTGTGCGTGGCTGGCAGGGCACGAAGGCCCAGGCTGTGTTCCCGGGGTGCGGAGGGTGCAGACCCCGGCGGTGGGTGCTGCTCCCCGCTGCCTCCCAGCACCATCTCATTCCCACCTTCCTGCAGCGAGCCCAGGCGCCCGCGCTGAATTACTGTGCTCCCCATCTCCCTCGCTGAAAAAGATGTTAAGTAATTTAAAATCAGGTTTTAATTAAATATTGTAATAGCTGCTTTCCCTACCCATTTGGCAAACCCTGCTCCTTCTTTCCCCATCAGCTGGACCGGGCTGGCACCTCTGCACACATGGAAGTGTACGGAGTGAGTTTTACAGGGCTTTGCTAAAAAAGGCGATGGCTCGGAGAGCTTGCAAAACCGGGATGCCTTCAGCACTTCAGAGTCCCCAAAACTGCCTGCGGTGCTGTAGCCAAACCCCGCTGCGAGTGGTTATTTTGAGGGTTATTTTTGTTAGCCCTGTTGGCCACAGCGGTGGCGCAGGCAGGAGGACAAGCTGTGCAAGCAGCCCGAGCATCAGCGCGTAACTGGTGTTAGGGCACCGCAAAAGCAAACAATTTCTTGACTAAAGCTGATGGAGACTGTGATAGGCACATAATGTAGCGTGATAAGAGCTGCCCAGCAGCTCCTGGCCAAAATCTAAAGGACTTACGAAGATAATAGGTTCCTGCTGGGTTTCTCTCTATGCTACCTCCTGCCGCAGCCCTGCCGGGCTCCCGCCTGTGCCAGCCAGCAGCTCAGCGCCTGCTGCGGCTCCAAGTTTTTTAATCCTGTCTTAGCCCACTTGCAAGCTCTTTGCGGCCAATTCCCCTCAGCTACCACCTGGCTCCATGGTCCTGGTCCCCGCTAACCGAAGGCGGCTGCTCTCCTGGCTTGAATCACGGCTCACAAGGACCTTCCAGCTACCTGGACAAAAAAGGGGCATCCCCAGACCACCCGTCCCCTGCACTCCCCCTGACCCGCACGGCGATGGGGACACAGGACCCGGATTGTCCCCTGCGTCACAAGATATTGTGTGGGTGCAGGCTGGCATCTCCCATGAAGGGTCTGGCCACAGGCAAGGCCAAAATGGGCAAAGCGTAAAAGTATGGAGGAGGTGGGTGGGAGAGGTGAGCGGGGCAGCTCGGGAGGGAAGGCATCACCATCCATCCTCCTCCAGGTGCATCCAGGTGGCCATGGTAAAGGAGCAGCTGGAGATAACGAGGAGGCTGTACTGGGAAAAGCCAATCCTGGGGGAGAACTGGGGGGGGTATGTGGCTCCATGGGAGCAATAAAAGAGGCAGTCTGAGGGCAATGGGGTATGAGAGAGACCTGTGGTAAGTAGCTTTTTTCATCTTTGGGATGTTGGGTGTCTGATTGTTTTCTTCCATCCTATGATGAGTACGGGGCTGCTGGTTGGACTCTGCTGGGTCTCCTGCTTGGCTGGTGTCAGTGTGGGGGAAGTTCCCCCAAAAGAAGAGGCCTTTTGGGGGGTTACTGTTCTCCTCTGTTGGAGGGGAAAACAGAGGAAGGGAAGCTGAAGCAAGTTCTTGAAGTTTGACTGTTGGGTTTAGGGCTATGGGATGTAATTGGCTCAAGCCAAGAGGTGGCTCATCCTGGTCCCTCCAGGAGCTGGGGGATGTCTGTGGCTTGGTGGCTGGCTGCTGCGTTGGGGTAAAGAGCTGACGCTGCTGGTATCTAGCCTTGGTTCCTGGGGCAGGAAACAGGGAGAAAGGATAAAAAAAAACCAAACCAAAGCCTTAAACTTGGAAAGAGGAAGTAAGGGGAGTTCTTGGAGGCTGCTCTGAGCCCCAGGTGTTGGCTGTAAGCCTGGAGGGAAGGTGAAGATGTACCACCTGTGTGTGCTTAGGCACAGCCTGGTTTTGGGGGGCCCTTGGTGGTGTCTGGCTGCTCTGAAAACACCACTGCTTCTGCTGGGGGGAAGCCTTGCTTTTTCTGACAAAAACTGTCTGAAGGCCTGCTCTTGGTCTTATTTGTGGGTATGTCTGTGCTTCTCTCACTAGAAGAATTTTAGAAATGGTTTTACCTGTCCCTGTTTAATGTTTTTCACCTGGCAGTCCTTACTAGTAGCTGGGTTTCTAGGAGAACTCTTTGCTTAGTTGAACTTGGTCACTTTGTGCCACTGTATGTGATCTTGTGTCTTTCCTAGTGGGGGGACCCTGGTGTAGGAAGCTGAGCTGTGTGGTGGGCTGAGAGGGTAGGCTTGGATGTGGCTACTTGTCCTTAAATCAGATCTTAAACTGATCCTTTTGGAGGCAAAAGGCCTTGCCAGGCTTGGGCTCTGTGTCCAAGTAAAACTAAAAGCCCTGGGACCAGACCAGGAGGAAGGTGATGTTTCTATAGCAATGAGAAGTGGTGTGTCCAGCTCCCTCCTGGGATTACAGCAGCAGCTGTAAATTTTGTAGCCTGGTATGAAGTGGTAGTTTGTGCTTGCATTTAGTTCAGTGGCTCAGCTGCAGTGTGTGAAGATTCTGCTGTGCTCTGCTTAGGGCAGGGGACCCCCAGCATCTCCTGTGCTGAGGAGGCGGGGGAGAAAATGTGTGGCACAGGCTATTGGTGGGAGTGGGGGACCCCTCTGTGGATGAGGGTGGATGTTGCTGGTGTGGTTGTGACCTGACCCTGTTCTGTTCTGAACCCCAAAAGCACGTAAAGGCTTTCGGCTGGCGCTTCTCTCAAATCTGCCAAGATGCCAGTTATGAATGAGCAGAGTGAGCGGATGAGGAAGTACAAGAACAAGGGCAAGGATGCAGCTGTAAGTACCCACCTCCACCACCCGCCTGTGCCATCCTCTTTGGACGATGGCGGAGCCCACTGTGGCTTTGCCTGCTGGGAGGAGCTGATGTGAAGGCTTTTCAAGGGCAATTGTCCCCAAATCTACTTGTATGGGGTAGCAAATGAGGATGGGAAGGTGGCTCTGCCAGCAGGGATGGTCACTTAGCTTTTGAGATGTGGTGAGGAGTGTGGTGGCACAGGCAAGGGGGACGTGAGTTTTGGGTGGGTGATTCTGAGCTGCACCAGTGAATGTGCTGGGGAAGGGAGATGGTTCAGCCCCAGCCTGCTGAGCTCTGAGCAGCAGTTATCCCTGCGGAGAGGGGGCTGGTATGAGATGTCAGACCATGGGATCTGTCAGCTTGCTTTAAACCAGTGGAGGAGATGAGGGTTTGCCTTTCAGGTTCAGCGAATCTACTTTTAAAAACACCCACTGGTTGCTGGTTCATCCATGTTCTTGGGAGGCATGAAGTGAGAGGCTTTATTCTGTCCCATCTCCTACATAACCCTCCAGGCCATAGCAAGGAGCTGCCTGAGAGCAGTTGCTGGCGCTCTGCCCTCCTCATGTAGGGAACTTGGGGCAGAGGGTTACAGAGCTGAGTAGAGATGAGCTCCTTGGGGGAATGGGGTGATGCAGACACCAGTGGGATGGTGTCCTCCTCCTCCCCTCCAGGTCCTGCGGAGGCAGAGAGTGGAGCTGAACATTGAGCTGCGAAAGGCCAAGAAGGATGAGCAGATCCTCAAGCGTAGGAGTATTTCATTCAGTTTGATGGATGAGAGTATCTCTTCAGTAGAAGACAAAAGAAATGAGGTGAGTGCTGGATGCTCTGCACCTGGGCAGGATCAGTGCTGCAGCTTGTGCAGTAGGTATCATCTACTTGGACCGCTACCAAATCCAGCTCGGGTGACCTGGGTTAAATAGCCAGTGCTGTTCCTGATCACCATGCCCAGTGCTGGGGAGTGTTTTAGACTGCCTAGACATTTTCAGTGTTGCTTTGCATGGAGATGATGTCCCATGTGGCTTCCCTCGATGGCAGGTAGAACTGGCTGGTGCTGCAGCTAGCTGGGAGCTGGCAAAGCTCCTCGTCTGGCTCCCTGTGCAGCGAGGGGTAATTACTGAGTTTGTAGGCCCATTACGGTGTGTCAGTGACTCTTTCTGTGCTTGATTATAAGGATTAGTTGCCTCGAAGGCTTTTGTGGATTCTCTTCCTCTGCCTCATCTCGAAACTGCATTGCATAAAGAATAGACATTGCTTAGATATGAAGTGGTGACTGACTTGGGTCTAGACAGCTGATTGACTGCAGAGATTAAACTGGAGGGAGTCCTGGCTTGCCATCTGACTCTGAATCATTCCCTGTGACACAGATTATTCAGCTGTCCTTGGTGGAAATCGCTGAAGCTGTGAATGGGAGCGATGCTGAGCTGCAGCTGCAGGCTACGCAGGACACCAGGTATGCTGCCTGGCTGCTCTGTGCTGGGCGGGAGGTGGCTGATGGAGCTGTGGTGGGTCCTGTTGGCAGAAGGCATTTCTTCCTGTTAGAAGAGCTCTCTGAAGAGATGACTAAGGGGGAAGGAGCCTGGTAACCTGAACTGCCCTGAGGAATCTCAGCTGGTGCCTGTTTTGTGCCCTGGATGCCTTGCTTGGCTCTCTCGTGGTCCTGGGCAGTGCCTGTGGTGGGGACCTGTGTGGTTGTTGGACCTAACCAAGGGTTTGGCTGTGGCCCCTGGAGCTGCCCCCCCCACTCGCTGTCCCTCTGCTGGGGCAGGGATTGTGTTGGTTCCTACAAGAAATCAAGTGCAAAGGCTTGGGCAGAACAAGGGCTGTGGAGCCTGGCTCTGTAAGGGTCAAAGCTGAGCAAGGTTGTCCCCACCTGGGGTGGGGTAGGAGGGATCACAGGGTGCCACCATCACCCAGCTGGTGGCAGGGATGTCTCCTGAGGGTCCAGGAGGGGCTTCATTGCTGCTGGTGCTTCCTTGGCTGGCTTGACCTGCCATCTCAGTGCTCTGCCCCCATGCTGGGGGACCAGCACTGTTCCCAATGGCTGTGAGGATGTCTGCTCATGGTGAGATCGCAAACTTTCCTCCCAAGGTGTTAACTGGGGGCTGGCCAGAGCAGACCCTTCCTAAAGGGGCATGTCATGACTAGCTCCCTAATCTGCTATGCAGCACAGGGCTGGCTTTCTGCCTGCCCAAACCAAGCCTGCCTGCACCCAGGGTGCCCTGACAGCCCATCGAGCCGTGGTGGGGTACCAGTGGCAGCACTAATGCAGCTCTGAGCTGGGGGTTCACACCTCCCTGCTACCCTCTGCCAGCACTTGCGAACCAGGCTGGGAAGCAGATCTGGGTGAAAGCACTTCTTTTTCTGGCTTTCTTTGACTTGATCAATGCCCTGATCCCATCTCCCTGGCAGCTCCACATGATTCTGTGCTGGTGTGAGGCAGAACGGCAGCAGGGAGTTGCCGATTCTGGTTTTCAGCTGGAAAAGCAGTCTGTGGAAAATCATTTAAAATGCAAGCTCTGGTCTGTGTAGGGCTGGCCGGTGCTCCTGGGCTGGGGAGCAGCAGAGGCAGGCTTGCAGGCTGTAAGAGAACAAATTGTAGGTATTGATTTTTTTCCACTGTTTCAAACCCCTGCAAGGTGGGGAGCACGGAATAATGCTGTCATGGTCCCAAAAGGATGTGTGAAGTATTGCACTCTAACACACACTGCTGTTGCTTCAGCATCTTCTTAGATGTGTCTCCTGCAGAAGCCTCTATGGCAACTCCTCTGCTAGAGGGTTTGGTGACATGGGATGCTGAACAAGCATCTCTTAACAGGAGCTGCTTCCCTCACAGGCCACACACAGCCTTGAACGTGGCCACAGGATTATGGTCTGTCATGGCACCACATGGCTTCTCATGGCAGGCTGTGCGCTGTCCTCTCTTGCAGAAGAATGCTGTCCAGGCAGAAGGACCCTCCTATCAATCAGATCATCGAGCTGGGGATCATCCCCAGGCTGGTTGAATTCCTGACCCATGCTGACAATGCTCCTTTGCAGTTCGAAGCAGCCTGGGCACTGACTAACATTGCCTCTGGCACCTCTGACCACACCAGGGCGGTGGTGGAAGGAGGTGCCATCCCAGCCTTCATCTCCCTCCTGTCCTCCCCACACATGCACATCAGCGAGCAGGCTGTGTGGGCACTGGGCAACATCGCAGGTAAGCGGAGGTCTCCAGGACTGGGCTTAGGGCTGTGCAGAGGGGTCACTGCCCAAGCCAGTGCTGGGGAGCTAAAAATATTGGTGCTCTTCAAGATAGCCATGTCTCCCTGCAGCTTTGTCTCCAAGATGCTGCCCCTATTGAAACCCTTAGGCCTTCAGCCCCTTTGTGTGGCCTGGCAGCCTTTGAGACCCTGTGTTGGTTCTGCAAGAGGATTTTGGCCAAAGCCAAGTGCAAGACTCCATCCTGCTGGGATGGTCTAACCCACTAGTATTGTCGGTAGGGAGAACAGAATGGGCCATGTCTGGTTAGCCTGCCACAAGCTAGCCATGATGGTACTCCAGTCTACCTGGAAAATCCTCCCCACCTGAAAATACTTAATGGTGTGTGGCTGGTGAGTAAGCCCAGACACCCAGCCCTGGCCTGTAGGTCTGATTGCTATTTGATATCGACTGTCTTGTGACTTGGGCAGATGCAATAAACAACCCTTTTTCATCTCTACAGGTGATGGTCCTCTGTACAGGGATGCTCTTATCAATTGCAATGCGATTCCTCCCTTGTTGGCTCTGGTGTCACCTGTGACTCCAGTAAATAACCTTCATTTTCTTGACTTAACAGCTCTTAATCACTTGGGTAATGGGTGAATGGTGGTCTATCATCTGCCTTATAAACCACAAGCTGTTTGTATAATTGAATGAGACCTTGTCCTAACTGCTTTTAATGACCCTGCCTCTCAGCTATATAGAAAGCTGGGGATGCCAAGCAGACAGTCTTCAAGTCAATGTGATGTCCTCTAGTCTTGGCTTTCCTATCCAGCTTTGACCATCTCAAGCTGGGAATAAGATGAAACTGGTGCAAGGTAGACTTGCATATGCATGTGGAAGGGCTGAACTTGCCCTTCAAGCTTCTTCCTGCTGCTTTTTTGGGTAGCTCTAAACTGTTGGGTTTGTGGCTTATCTCTGCCCTTCTGCAATGGTGCCTGCCCCACAGCTTTCTTGGTCTCTGGGGGAGAAGCACCTACACAGAGAAGCATAAGGTGGACTGAGAAGCTCTCAGGCTGTAACAGCAGTACCAATGCCTCCAGATTTCCCATCCCTGGGTGTGGTGGAAGCTGTAGCCTTTAGGCATAACTAGGGCCTTTCAGGCTAGCATTAAGAAAACACCCTCTAGGCCTTCTGTGAGTTTACATTGCAAGATTTTTTTAAAAATAATCAACTCTTCTTGCTGCTCTGTTAGCCCAGCTCACCCTTGCCTCCTCTTAGGGAGCCATGTGGAAGAAACATGACAAAGCACCAGTTCATATATACACACACCTTGGTAGCTGCAATGCTTTTGATGTAGCTCCACTGCTCTCCTGGGAGCATCCTTATTGGGATGAACTGTCTGAATGATGCAACTGAATCAAATCTTTGAGGGGCCCTACTTACTCTAGAACAATGAGCTGCTAATATTTAATAATGCTAGTATTAAAAAACAAATTCCTGATTGTGTCTGAAGAATGCTCTGTAACTTGTCCCAGGGGCCCAGCAAGTAAGCTGTTTGGCACCTTTGTTGGTCATAGTAGCTTGTCACGCCACTAGAGCTGAAGTTATTGGAACTTAGTATTGCGGAGGGAGGGGGTGAATCTACTGTTTTAGTCACCTGTTTTGTGTCCCTTCTTCAGCTTCTGGCTACTGGATAACATCTCTGAGCTGTAGGGACCAGGGTGCTACCTCTTCCTCACTTGTTACTGCAGTGAGTCTTATACCTCCCTTGTGTTTCAGGTTGGATTCCTGAGGAACATCACATGGACACTGTCAAACCTCTGTAGGAACAAGAACCCCTACCCTTGCCTGCATGCGGTGAAGAAGATGCTGCCAGTCCTCACCTGCCTCCTGGAACATGAGGACAAGGAAATAATTTCTGACTCCTGCTGGGCTGTTTCCTATCTGACGGATGGCTCCAATGATCGCATCCAAATTGTGGTGGATACAGGGATTCTCCCAAGGCTAGTGGAACTCATGGCCAGCCCAGAATTGATGGTTATGGTAAGAAATGATCAGCAATCTCCAGCCTTTGGTCCCTTCATGGAGGAACATCTGAAGAGAGGGAAGGCATGTGTCCTTACTCTAAGTGGCTAGCGTGGTCTGCTGTCTCCTCAGATGGCAGTACTACTTGGTTGTTGGTCAAGCCACAGCTCTGTTCCAGCTTGCTGTGGCTGGCAGACTGGATGGAGACTGTAAAGCAGCTTAGAGCAAAATAGGAGGACAATAGATCTGTAAATACAACAGTAATCACCCACAATGCTTTCCTTATTTGAAGGATCAAGCACTTAGTGAGGGATCTCACTGGACTTTCTGGTATGTATCCCTTGAGGTATGGATTCTCCTCATCTCCTTTTAATCTCTGTCTAGACTCCAGCTCTCCGTGCCATTGGGAATGTAGTCACAGGGACTGATGAGCAGACCCAGGCAGCCATCGATGCTGGTGTCTTGGCTGTCCTGCCCAGTCTCCTGCGACATGCAAAGCCAACCGTACAGAAGGAAGCCGCGTGGATGCTCAGTAACATTGCAGCAGGTCCTTGCAGGCAGATCCAGCAAATCATCACCTGTGGGTTGTTGCCACCTCTGGTGGAGCTGCTCGATAAGGTAAGGGATGGGTGCGGAGCGGCACATCCAGCTGCTGCAGAAGCAATGCTGAGGTTCGTGAGGTCCACGATGCCTCGTTTGTGAAGCATTTGGTGTGTGCCCACCTGAGCAATCTGCTTCAAGGCTGTTGAGAGCCTGGGCGCTTAGACTTGCGAGTATGCCTGTGTGAAAGCATGGCTTGGAGCTGCTCTTGTAGCTCTGTCAGGTGTCCGTCCATCACTCGGTGCTGGGGAATGTGGGTCAGCCCAAGCTGAATAAAAGGGAAATAGCTATCCTCGCCTCACACTGATCTCGGAGGGATGTTAAAGCTTGGGAGTGCCTTCGCTGTGCTGCTCTTCCAGGGGGACTTCAAAGCTCAGAAGGAGGCTGTGTGGGCAGTGGCCAACTTCACGACAGGAGGTACTGTGGAGCAGGTGGTGGAGCTTGTCCAGTCTGGGGTCCTCAAACCTCTATTCAACCTGCTCTTGGCCAAAGACAGCAAAACTCTCCTGGTCATCCTGGATACTATTTCAAATCTCTTCCTGGTAAGATCTCCCATGTCTTGGCATTCCTTCTCCAAAAGAGCAGCAAGGTGTGAGCTGAATGCTTACGTTGTGTGGTTAGAACAGCAGCTGCTGATCTTGCAGGAGTAAGAGGTAGACTTTATGTTGTTTAACTTGTTCTTGAACACTCTTGGGTTGTCCAAAGGGCCTGACAAGATTAAGTTCCCAAAGTGTTTGTCTTCCCCTTCTGTGACTTTAGTCTCCTTCTGGAAAGGAAAAGAGGTTATGTGTTAAGGCCTGAGCTGGACAGAGGTGAAGGTCTTGCAGAAATGCAGCTGCAGAGAAATCAAGTGGTCCTGGGGGCATTTCAGCTTGGCTCGGCTCCCTGCCACCTGATGTATATGTGCCTCTCACTTAAAGCCTGTTTCTTGTAGCACCTTTGAACCAGTGAAATGGCTTTTGCAAATGAAATTCTGGGTGGCAGGTCACACCTGCTCCTTCTCAGTGTGTGGATGTGGCTGAGTAGGGTTTGGCTAGCTTGTTTGGTTGGCAGTTAAGCCACTGTGCAGTAATCCCAGCAGGGACTGATGTTTGACGTACATAGCAGTCATACCCCTGGGATCAGGTAGGGACTGTGGTCCTTTGACTTGTAGATCAGGGTCTTACAGTAAAGACCTTCTCAGACCTGTTACTGATGTAAGGTTGTATTTTCCTGCTTGGTTATCTGATGGTACAGGCAGCGTCTCAGCTGGGAGAGACAGAAAAGCTGTGTCTGCTGGTGGAAGAGTTTGGTGGTCTGGAGAAAATTGAAGCCTTGCAGATGCATGAAAACAGCATGGTCTACCAAGCTGCACTGAATATCATAGAGAAATACTTTTCTGGTGAGGTATGTGAACTCTTGCTGTTTCTCCTCTGAAAACATGAAGCTATTACACTGGAATGAAGCACAGACTTTAAGGGTGCTGAAATAGGCTATTGGGAGAGACCTCTACATGACTAGAGTAGTCCTTGCAGCTTGTTCCAGTTGCTTTTAAAGGTCTGTAAAAGCTCTGAGTTGTCAGCTGATGAGTTGCACAACAGATATGGATGCCTTGATAGCATCTTGCTGCTGGAATTTAAACTGGCATCAGCTGGAGTTACTGCAGTTGCTGATATGAATACCAAATGTGGAGAAGTTTCCTCCTTTGGAGCTGAGCTAGCTTGTCACTATGAATGGAAGCCTCCTACTCAGCTGATAACCGTGCTCAGGTTGCATTTGGATTACTTGACCCTTCTCATGCTAATGAACTTACGGAAAAAGAGGATAGGACACCAGCTAGCAGTTGAAAGAGTCCCATGATTGTTACAGATTCCATGCTTGGTCCTAGCCTGAGTCTCACAGATGGGGAAACATCAGGGAAGAGGCTTAGCAGTTTGGCAGATCTCGGAGCCATGGCTCAGTCTAGATGTGAACTGCAGCAGCAGGGAGCAAATGTCTGTTGTAGTCCTTTGCCCAGAACAGCGTCTGCAGGATGTCCCTGCAAAAGGGTGTGAAGGATGCTCTCCTACACACCAGCACCTGCCTGAGGGACTGGATGCCACAGGGAACATCTCTCCAAAGCAGTCCTGGCTTGTTGCTGTTCCAAGCAGGCTATTTAATTGGAGTGAGTGCTGCCACTCCAGCCGTTCTTTTCTTCTACCTCTGATGTCTGAGCCTGTAGTCTTGGCTGCTTTTTGTGTGTGAGACACAGGGATGCTGCAGCTTCAGTGTGCTGTAAAGAACAGGAGGATCTGATCTGGTCTCCAAGGGTCCTGTTGGAGTCAAGCTGATCTTAACAGCTTGTTACAGCAGCAGAGGTTTTTAAAACAAGAATAAAATGGTAAGCTTCTGTAAAAAAAGCTTCAGGCAAATGCTGGTGCAAAAAGCTTAGGTGTTTATTAAGATGCAGAACATTTAACTGATGGCTATCAACCTCCCCCTAGGAAAATCCAGATCTGCAGCCTGGAACTGGCCAAAATGGACTATATGATTTCTCAGTGAAGAAGCAAAACTTCAAATTCTGAAGATGAAGCACTACACAGCTCTGGTGGGTGGAGGTGTCTTGGTAGAGTTCAGACATCTAAACCAAGAGGAGCAAACATGCTGAGTCTTTTTACTTTTGAAACTTGTCAATAAATTGCACTTCTGGCTTTGTAATTCTTGCCTTTTTTCCCCCCTTATAAGCTGCTGTTGCAAGTCATATAGACTATTTTCCATAGTGTCTTAAGGTGCTGCAGAAGTGTTTTGGAGCTCCTGGCCATGTTTTCTGGGTGGAAAGCACAGCCAGAAACTCCCTAACTGCATTAAGCTGCTGGAGACCAGGCTGTTGCCACCAAATTCAGCTGGCCTTGGTGCTTGTGCTGAAACTTCTAGGCTTGACTTGGAGTGGCCGAAGCAGCTCTGAAAAGCTATTTAAAAGGTGTTTCCACCCTTCTGCTGGTGAAACCGCTTCTGTGAGAGGACATCCTTCTAGCAGAGAAGGATAATTGGCCAGGGGAAGGTGGGTCACTGTCACCCCTATGTGTGCTACTCCACTCCCTGTGGAATTATTGGGGTCTGGACACAGGAGCTGCTGAACAAATGCTGGTTCTTTAGCAGGAAGGCTGTGTCAGAGGCAGCTATTGCAGTAGGAGAAACTTGCTTCCCAGATGCTATCCACTAGCCTGGAGCCCATTGATCTAGAGCTGCCCTTTAATATGAAGGACCTGTATTTCAGGTTTCCATGGCATGTCAGTCACTGCCCCTTGCTGAGAGGAGTCCTCCCTCTCCAAGCCCTCCAACTTTGGCCTCTATCTGCAAGCTGAACTGAAGGCAAGGATGGAGTTAATGTGACTCTTGACTCCAGCTTGCAGCAAGCTCCGGTGCCCTGCATCCATCCCTGCAGCTATATGTACTGCTCTGCTAGCAGATGCATTGCACAAATGCTATGTGTTGCAGGTTTGTAACAAGCTGCTGGATGCTGCTCCATCTTTGTAGTGCTGATGGATTGTGGAAGGTTCTGCTTAGTACCTTTCAGTCCCCAGAGGTTGAGGCTATCTCAGGGGCTTTGCTCAACATAAGATGGGGGTGGCAGCTTCCTTCTCCTTGCTTGGGGGGGGGACACACTCTTGAAAATGACCCTGGGTGGGTTCAGGGCTTTGCTTCCTCAGGTGCAGTGGGAGGTGATGTGACAGGTAACTTAATCTGAAAGAAAAAACCTTCTCTCCAGGAAGCAGAACTTCTTCCTCCACCCTGGCTCTTTTCATCAGAGGATTTATGCATTTCTCCTCCAGGCCACCTAGGAAAAAGGGAGTTGGTAGTTAAAGCTGGGTTGTGTTACTGTGCCCTGTAAGGAGGGGTGTAGCCCTGATAGTGTGTGCCAGAGCTGGGTATCACTTATTTAATACTAAAATGCTGGAACTGATGAATTGCAAAGTGCTGCTTGGTTTTTATTTCTTGGATCCAAAACTATGTACTTAAAACTGCAATAAAGCAATGCCTGAACATGCAACTGAAACAAGTGCCTGTGAAAATCTTTTACTTGTGCCCATGGGTTAACACAAAGGGCTCTGGCTCAGCTGTGCGTGCTTTCTTGTAGCATGCTGCTGCTGACAAGGCTGATACAGCATCTGGAAATGGTCAGATTTCACCAGGTAAAACGAATCTGAGGCAGGTGCTTCCTCAGTGTAAATGGAGATGCAGACCGGAGCTGGAGTCCATGTGGCTGCCCTGACTTTGGATTGTGGTCCGGCATGGGGCATCCCACGTGGCTTTTCCCGCAGTCGAGCAGGGCTGTCCCTTACAGGTGCTTGGGCACTAGGGTTGCTGTTTGCTGATGCTCTGCTGACTAAAAGCAAGCTAAAAAGAAAAAGGGCAGAGTTATTTGACTTTTTTCCTGCTCTCCTGCGTGTGCTGGACATAAGCCTGCAGTAGATGGTGTTACGCAGAGCGCTGGGACCAAAGCCGCTCGCTTCCACTGTCGCATCCTTAAGGTGCAATAAAATAGCGTCCCTGTAGCCCTGAATGTAACGGAGGGAGAAACATGCCCCTTTTCTTAAGAGTATAGGTACGTGCTGCAGGGCAAGCAAAGCAGAGGAGGTGTTTGGGCCAGCACCGCCGCTGTTGTCCCACGGCGGCCGGAGAACCGGGACCGATGCCTGCTGGAACGGCGAGGCCGCTGGGCTGTACCTGCCTGTTGCTGCGTCGTGGGTGTGTGAGCGACCTACAGGCGTCTGCTTGCCTGGTTAATTGGAGCTGCTCTCCTCTGATCACTGCTGGCCCTGGCTCTCCTGCCTGGGGCGCAGGCAGCAGCCGCCGAGGCAATTTTGGCTTCGGTGCTTTGCTCCGGGGGATTGGAGCCACCCACTTCTCCTGGTGGGATGGGGCATCTGTGGGGACCAGCGAGGGGGAGATGCTGCTGTGCTGCTTCCCCAATACTTCCCCAGGGCAGCTCAACCTCCCTCTAGAGAGGCACAAAAAAGGTAGTTTTTTCTAATTAAACATCCTGCATCCTAACCCCAGAGGAGCACGGTGATGGCTGCTCGGTCCCCACGTTGCTGGAGAGCTGGAAAAGGTGCTGCCAGTGCCCGTGGTGGCCTGTTTGCCCCGAATTAGGGCCCAATTAATTTATGCACATGAAGCAGGGTCTCTTCTAAAGCACTTTTATGCCTAATTGTTTGTTTCCTACCACCATGGGTGCACCCCGCAGCCTCCCCAGCACCGTGCAGATTTGTTACCCGGGTCTGGCTTTGCAGAAGCGGGTGGAAGGGGGTTTCTGTGGCTGCCCCTGAGGCTGCAAACCCAGAGCCTGTGGGAGCCAGTTTGGGGAGCTATGTGAGCCAAAAACTGATGGTTGGTGAGAAGGAAGAGAAGGTGGGAGAGATAGATGGCTTTGGGCAAGTTCGGCTGGGCAGGAGGCAGGGGTCTGCCCGGGATGGGCAGCATCCTGGTGTGGGGACCAAGCCAGGTCAGTACTGCAGGGCAGGGGAAGGCTGGGGAGGGGGATTTTAAGGAAGAATTTGGATGGTGAAAAGCACCACCTGAGTTTCCAGGTCTGCTGCTGCACCTGATGCTTGGCCATAAATCCTTGAGGCTTTCCCCTCTTTCCCATTGCTATTTTGCTTTCTCCCTGGAATTTACGGGGAAAGGCTTTTTCCTCCTCTTGCCCCTGGGAAGGGGTGGGGAGAGCAAAGAAATAAAAGCCAGGTATTTACTACTTGTGCCGGGCCTCAGGTACCCTCGGCACGTGCCAGTGCAGACAGCCCAGCCCAGGCTCGGCGTGAAGCAAGGCTGGCCCCAAGGTTTGCCTCCGTACAGGGAGCCGGGAGGATGTTTCTGCCTCTGGAGAGGTTCTGGATTTAGGGATTTTTCCATTGAATATGATTTCATTTCTGGTGGGAGCAGGAGGGGTGGTTTGTGGGATACTTTGGAGGGTTTTTTTGGCAGTTAGTAAATCAATAGCCGGGGTTGGGTCATGAGAAGGATGGAGGGATGGGGCACGGCGGAGCTGGCGGGCAGCAGCACCTGAAGTTGTGGCTGTTATCCTGCAAGGTGGGGGACGTGGGGACCATCCGGAGCGGGTCCTGGGGGCTGTGCCGGTGGTCCCAGATGCCCAGGGCTGTGGTTGTTTCTCCCAGACCCCGCGTGTTTGATGCGCACGCATTCATACCCGTTCCCTTGCCACCTTCCGTGCCACAACCAGGTCACCACTACGCGATCTTCCATTTCACCCCTCTTCACCCTCCATGCCACCCCGAGTGCCATGTCACCCCACACACTCCTATACACCCACCACGTACCCCCACACCCCTCTATTCACCCTCCATGCCACTCCAACACCACCCTGCACGTTGCCCCCCCCATGCACCCCTAAATACCCTCCGTGCCACACGTGTCACCCCTATGCCACCTTCCATGCCAGCCCTGTACCCCCCATTCCACCACCGTGCACCCCTGGGAACGCCGATCCACCCTCCATTCCACCCCCAGGCCCCCTTATTCACCCTCCATGCCACCCTCTGTCACCCCCCTCCGCCATGTCACTTCCCACCCCCACCCCCTCCGTCGCCAGGGGGCGCTACACCCCCTCAAAACAACTGCCTCTCTGCGCATGCGTCCCACCCACCCTCCGACCTTCCCATGATGGCGGCTCGGTGTAGCCGCGCCGCGCCGCGCGCTGACGTCACCACCCTCCCGGCGTACGCTGGGCGGGGGGGTGTGGGCGTGGCCAGCGCGCTTCTCCGCGGCCGGGCCGGGCCGGGCGGGCGCGTCGGTCTGTGGCGGCGGCGGCGACGACGACGGTGACTGAGGCGAGCGGCGGCACGGGGAGGCCGGAGATTAACGGCATCGAAACGAACGGGCTTGTCCGCATGGGGAGGTCGGTGCTTAGGGCTGCCGGTTGATCTCGGCGTTGCCGCCGTTTCCCGGCGCGATGTCGAATCCCGGTACACGCCGGAACGGTTCCAGCATCAAGATTCGCCTCACAGGTAACGGGGTGGCGGCGACGTTGGGTGTATCCGTGGGCCCCCCCCACACATCTCTCCTGGGGCCCGGTCTCCCCTCCCCTCACGCCGTCAGGCCGGGGAGGGGGCGGCCGCCCCCTCCCCGGCCTGACGGCGTGAGGGGAGGGGAGACCGGGCCCAAGGCGGGGGGGGGGGGGGGGGAGGCCGCGACCGACCTCCGATCGTTACTTAACTTTTATCCGCCGGTTTTGTGCGTTTTTTTCAGCCCCGCTTCCACCTCCGTGGCCCGGCGGAGCCTTTCTTAATTTTTATTTATTTATATTTTTTTCCTGCCCCCCCCCCCCCAGCCCCCCCAGGTGTGGACTCCACCAGCTGCTTTGGCCCTCTTAGGCTGACATAAATTTGGGGGGGGCTTTTTGAGGTGGGGGTGTCCCTGTCTCCCCGTCTCCTTCCAGCAGGCCAGGGCACCCTGTCCCTTCTGGGGTCTCTTCTGCACCTTCCCCCATGGGGGGGGGGTGTCCCTGTGACACACACACATCCACCCCCCTACACACACACCCCTCCCAGCACCATGCCCCTTCCTGGGGTCTCTTCTGCACCTTCCCCGTGGGGGGGGGGGGGTGATCCTTGTGTCCCCCCTTTCCAGCAAGCCAGAGCACCTCGCTCCTTCCTGCGGTCTTTTCTGCACCTTCCACTTTGGGGGGGGTCCCTGTGTAGACCCCCACCCAGCCCATTGCAGCAAGCCAGGCCACTCTGCCCCTTCCTGGGGTCTCCTCAGCACCCTTCCCCAGGAGGGTTTCCAGGGCCACCTCTCCCACAGACTGGCTTTTAGCAAAGCCTTTCGTAATTTGCCTTGCTTCGCTTTAGTTAATAAACCCTCTCAGCCTCCCGTGTACCACGGAGGACTCGGTTGCTAATGACAGAACATGCATTTAGTTGCTTTTTTAGTGTTCGGGTTTTGGTTTTTTTCCCTCCTTCCTTGCAACTTGGTCTCGCCTGGCAAATTGTGCATTCAACTTTTGAAGTTCCTTCCCCGAGCGAGAGGTGACACCAGAAGCGGTGCGCGTTGTGCCTCCTTACGAGGCCTCTGCGAGGGTGTATGTATGGATAAGCCAACTTATGCTGCACCCTCAAAGATCTGGCTTAAGTCTTCTAGAAGCTGCTCTGGTTGATGCCGAGACTGCTTCTTTAATGGGAAGAGACACAGTTTCTGCTTCTTGAGACTGCTGTGTGAATTATTAATAAATAAGGTCCAGTCGAGCCTTTCAAAGGCAACAGGTGGATGCTTGAAGGTCTCTGGGGCTGAAGGAGCCACAGTGCTACTCCAAGTCACTGGCATTGATCTATATAGAGCTGTTTCTGTGGGTGCATAAAACATTGTCAAATAATGAGAAAACGGCTCTAGTTAAACTTCAGTTACAGGTTAACTTGCTTCTGGCATACAACGCAATCAATCAGAATCAGCTCTTCAAAAAAAATCCTGGTTTTCTTTTAATCCTGTTTTTGATTCTGCACTGCTTGTGCTTTAGAGGACCAAAGTTTGTGAGGATAATGTAAATCTGAAAATCCTTTTCTTGGACGTGAGAAGGCTGAAAATATTTTTAGGTTGTATGGATGATGTTTGATCTGAAATTAGTTTTGTGGTGATGTATACTAAATGTCAACTCAGTCATTAATGTGGCTTATTTTTATGCAAGTCAGTCAATAAAAATGTTGTGAGTTAAGTAACTTACGCCGTGGTCATAGCCCTTATTCTGAGCTGGAGGATATAATTTAAATAACAGAGAGAAGCTGTTAGTTTTAATTTTAAAGGATGAACGCTGCATCAAAATGCTTTTTTACTTTTAGCATGCACTGTCTTCTCTCCTAGCTGAGAACATTTTCTGGAAGAGACTGAAGTTTCAGTTTATTGAGCAACTTCATGGATTTTTTTTTCTCTCTCTTCTTTTTTAACTATATTGAAGAAATCTCCTGCTTGCTCAAACACATCTTCTGTTTTTACAAGCAGGAAACCTGTGTGGTGTGACAAAAATTGCTGTATTTCATCAAAAAATAAATTGCTTTGGGAGAGGTTTAGCTTTAGAATCATTAGGCAATGCTGTATTCCTGGCTTCACTGGAGACTAGTGTGCTGACTTACCTGTTTCAAATAGCTGTAGCTAGTGTGGCTTTTGTTTCCTCATCTGTTTTGCTATTGAGAGATTTGAGCAGGTTTAAATCAAGACAGAGGACCTCTTCTGTTATGATTTACTACCTGCATTGTGTTTCCTATGATTAGAAACCATTTACATTTTGCACTACTGAAAATAGCTGTGTAAATACCACTTAGTCTGAAGATGCCTGTGAGCGTTACTTTGTAAATGGGAAGCAAACGGTGGTAGAATCTTTAATGCTTAAAGACATAATTTTTTTCTTGTATGTTGGAAAGGTATTTGTATTAGCAGTGTGTTGGGATTATTTGATTTACATGAATATATCTAAAAGTTCTGCATCCCGTGATGATTATCAGAAAGGATCTTCCAGCTTATACAGAATGGTGTCGGTCCTATTCTGATACAAATCATAATGAACTAAAAAGGCAAATAATGCATCCTGTTTAGAAATACATTAAGAAGCCCAATATCAGCAAGTAAATTGGATGGTGGGTTAAAATGACTTTGTGTCCGATGGATCTCAAACATGCTAATCTCTCGTTGTATCTCAGTTTCTCCAAAAGCCCGTTCCTCTTATTTCCATTGGCGCTTTCACCACTGCTGGTGATGTAGGAGCCAGAGATATTCATGGCCTTGTCTCTTGCCGGTTGGAGCAGTTCTAGGCAAAGTAAGGTAAAACCTATTGTTAAGTCTAATACAGACTCTTTGTATCCGTACTGTCATCGGGGTAGTGCAACAGTGGCAGAATTGTCAAAACAGGGATGGAAATAATAAAGTGATATTGTGAGTACAGGTGCTCGAAAAGTCCGCTCAGGATCTGCCGGGTCAGGGAGGAACACAATCCACAAGCCAGGGGACCTTTGCAGAGCACGTGTCCCTTTTTTTACTGATGTACTTCTCTGAAACCTTTGTTTGCTGCTGCAGTTGCTGCTCCCTGGGGAAGTTCCAAAGGGTTCATCATCTCCGAGGCTTACAGGCGTCTTGCTCATACTGTTATATCACCCAGAAGTACTCGGGAAAACTGCAGTCTCACTGTGCTGGGTATCGGAGACGTTCCTATTCCAGGTAGCTTGCAGGCGAAGGTTGCAGATGGAATTGGAAAGGCTGTGAAGAAGTGGACTAAACATGTAACTTTTCTACCAAAAAAAGCTGCAAGTTGTGTTCTGGCTTCATCGGTACTGGCTTTTTCAGCAGTGTCTCAGCTGAGGTGTTAAAAGCTGGCTGGCTTCTGGTACCATTGTGGAACTGAGAAAAGATTGGGAAGGAAAACGCATTAGTTTAAACTTTATGGATCACTTCATAGATGGAGCAGGAAGGGGGAACAATCTTATGTATAAGGTCAGATGGCTGTGTCGAGGGCTGATGGCAAAACCAGTTTCTTTAACAGAAAAGCAGGAGTTGGTATAACAGGAGAATACAAATAATCTTCTCCAAGCATCTCACTTAGCGAGGTTCAGAGTACTCAAGAGTGTAAAAATGTTTTTCTCTTTGGCAGACATGGCCTGGGAAGATGCTGGGCCGCTGGTGGTGGTTGTTGCAGTTTTGGAGGGAGGGTATAGGTGAGAGTCCTCCCAGGTGTGAGGGGGAGGAAAGTGCAGTGTTGGAAGCATTGGGGAGGAGTGAGGAAGATGATGAGGAAGCGGGTGGTTTCTGTGAGGTGAGGGGATTTGTAGGTGACAAATTTGATTCCTGTAGGAAAGGTGGTAGTGCTTAGCAGTGGCAAAGAAAGGGAAAGAGGTGATGCAGACAAGTATCCTGAACACCACTTTCAGTTCACTGTAGTCAGCACAGTTTAGGGAAGTCCCATCTGCAAAACCTGACCACTTAGTAGCTGGTAAATGGGTGGCTTCGGGTCTTTTTGCAGATATGCATTTGTAATTTAAGGAGTATGTAAAAGACGACAGCGACTTCAAGTAGAAAACAAAATACTACATTACCTTAAGAGCAGTGTTTACATAGGATTGTTACAAAGGCACAGGTTAAAATGTGTCACAAACGTCAGTATGTTTTGCTTCCCTTTGCTGCGTTGATCAATACATTAGTCATGAAAGTTAACTGACTGATCAATAGCAACACTAATATTGGTGACCTGGGCAGTTTTATGTCCAGTGTTCAGAAACAATGAATATCTGTGTAAGGATCTCTATATCAGACAGACATCGTAAATACTTCATAGGCTGTCTGTAGGTTTATGGTCATACATTAGAACGACTACGGGTTGCAGGCTAAGAGCGCTGGTGCAAGAAGGCAGAAACGGCTGGCCGCTCAGCCCAGCCCGCCATGGCATTTGGAATTTAACATTGAGCCGGTTTTGTGCAATGGGGGGAACACAGTGGGAAGTGGCAGTTTAGTAGCTCCAAATTTATTTTGCACAGTAATCTGGGAGTATGTCGAAATCTTATGTCTCGTTATTTTCTTCTCATAAGGATTTTCTCTACTCCACGTCTTCTGGGAGCGGGTTGCCTGGTTGTGGTTCGAGCGCTGGGCTGGAACTCGACGCTGAGCTTTGCCGCAGATTTCCTGTGCGATGCTGAGCAAGGCGCTTAATCTCTCTCTGCCTCTCTTCCTCATTTGTGTTATGAAGTAGTAGCGTTTTCATGAAGGTAGATTTGTGGCTGTTCGGAGCCCCTCGGATAGGGATGGCAAAGAGGCTTGGGGCATGTAACTATGGGGACTTTAAAAAAAAAATTTAAAAATCTTGCTTTCATGGGGGGAAGTGGAGAGCGCAGCCTTTGCAGGCGGCCAGCTGGCATCTTTGGGCTGCCGGAGTGGGAATCCAAAGAGCAGTCTTTTCCTCTGGGCAGGCTATGGGTAGCGAGTCTCCTTTTTTGTTTCTCCCAGTAAGTCAAAGCTGTGCCAGCACCATTGTCCTAGTGGAAGTAAATTAAATCTCCAAAAGGAGTTTGTTTGAATATCCCCCTCAGGCAGGGAAAGTAGAAACAATAACTACTTTATTCCTAACTTGAAACTTTCTTTTCTCAAATTGAATGTCTTCATATAAAGAAATGCAATTTGGGATGTGGTTGTGCAGTTACTTAATGATTTCTTCTTCTTTATTCCATACTACCCACCAGTCTAAGAACAGTTTTCTCATCTATTCCCTTAAACGGCTTTATCACATTTCTAAAATTTTGTAGCATCATACTTTATCTTTGCGTTGCAAAATTAAGCATCAATTCTGGGTAACATGAGCAAGTGTTTCCAGTTTCTCAGCGAGGAAGTTGATTTTATACCGCCATGTTATATGTGCTGGGTAGCTGACCTCTTACTGACAGTAACTCAGAGACTGCTAAAACTGCCACTGTAAATACAGACAAATGAGACCCCTCGGTTGTTTCTGTAGCTGGCTGGAGGTGTGCTTGGTGGGTCACAGAATGAAGAAGTACTGTATGGAAATACCATCCATGTGTGTATTTTGGAGGTTTACCTGGATTGCTGCCCAACTTGAAGCAAGTCCAGTGGATGTGCTTAAAGTTGGATTAATCTGGTTACATTACTTGCTGCTATTTATGGTTCTAGACTTAACTACTCACTCGGCTGCCTTGTTGGTTTGGGCCATGTTGGCTCAGGTAGCGCGATAAGGCAGAGTGGTTTGGAAAAGACGCAGTTAAATTGGTTGATGTAGTATACTTGTGAAATTAGGTATGTACACAGCAGAGCAACTCATTTAAGACTTGAGTGAAGAGAATGTTAAAAAAAAAGGCTAGAAGAGACAGTTCCATCTGCCATCTTTTTCCCTAAATTAGGAATTTAATCTCTTTCGTTATGTTTTTCCATTATGATTCCTCTGGAAATGGTCAAAATATTACTGTGAAAAGGACCAAATTCTGGAATATCATTGAAAGCTTTTACCTGTATTAGCGCTTTGATATTTTTCATGAAAACTGATGCTGAATTATTCTCCCAGAGTGAAACAAGCTGTTTCTGAAAATGGTTTGTTCTTTCCTATAGCAGCAGTTGCAGGAGGAGAAAGGAGTTGGTGAGATCTTGAGTCTCGAGATACTTGTTGACAACCACCACGTCGTTCCTCCTGTTGTGGATCTGTTAGTTTTTAGGGTACGTCTGTGTCGAGGTTTCACGTATAGTCCTCGATGCTCTTGCCAATGCCAGGATGCCTCCTCTTTTGATGGTGAGGACAGCACTACAGTTGATTAACTTCCAGTTTTCTTTACCTTGATATCATCTCGCCTTCTTTAGCATGTGTGTTGGAAAGCTTGAAGTTAAGCATGCAGGTAGTCGACATTGAGCACTCATGTTATGGCTATGCAGAAGCTATGGAAGCTGCACTGCTCTCAGATTGTGATGTTTTGGGTGCTTACAAATGAGTTCCTGCAGATACTGCTGCAGTAACTCAAGACGTTATTTCCTTGCTAGTCTGCTGACCCGCATTGTCAAAAATTTGTCACCCACCATGAGGACACTGGTGGAAGAAAACCTGTGCTTATACTTCAGCTGCTTCAGTACAAATTCAGCTTCCCAGTGTAAGTCTAGCTCAAGAATTTAAACTAAGATGCTGGACTTTGAAAAGCTGAGGTATGTGCATGTGTTGCCTTCTGTTGGGAGTTGATTTTGGGAGGTAAAAACAGAAGCAAGAGTAGTGATTTCTTAAACCATGCAGCAAGCTTTGCTAGAGCTTGTTTATTAGTATATATCAATTTACAAAATATTTATTGAAGTATTAAGGTAATATAGGAAGAAACTGGCACATATGTTTGCTACAGGAGAGTTGGTAGGTCCGTAACAGGTTAAGATGCTACATGTTTTTAAACTTTGTTTCACATGTCTTTGAAGAGAAATTTAGTAATTTCTGAGAGGGCTTCCCAGGGGATATTTTTCTGTTTTCCATCTCTATCTTTCTTTGTGAAAGTCTTAAAATGCAATGGAAGGACATAGCAAAAAATGTTGACAGTTTTTCTTTTGAATATTCTCTTATGAACTGGCAATACATTGGGAATATTTGGGGGTATAGGAGCTGGATGATAAATTTGACGATACTCTAGTTGAATTGGCAGAATAAGCATGCATGCTGTTTTAGAAAGAATCTCTCCACAGGGCTGTAATAGCTTGATGCCTTCCTCTTCAGTAAGTCATTTTTGTCAAGTTAAAGGCCAAAATTCAAACTGGCTTGTTGTCAAGGACACTAAGCACAGCAGGCAAAAATCCCCAAGGCTACCCAATTCACAGCATAGATAGATAAAGCTGGCAGAGCGTGGTTTACTCGTTTACTCTTCTTCCCCTCCCCCATGAAAAATCCTCTTGCCTGGGTTTTTTTGAAGATGGGGACACTATTACGCATACTAATACAATTTAACAGAAAGTATTTAAATGGAAGGTTTGTTCATCTGTTTGTGGGTAAAACAATCCATTATTGTGTGGGAGTAATGCAAAAATAATGCACAATCCCCCCAGTGACTGCGTGGTGCTGCAGGCTGCTCCGCCTTCCAGCTGTGCTCACCTCCGCCACAGCTGGAGGGAATTGTCATGGGCAGAGGATGGACTCCAGCATTGTGTCCCGGTGAGCACCAGCCCTTTACGTTGGCTGTTGTGTGATGAAGCAGTTCAAATGGGTTAAGCTCATAATCCTAAATCGTGCTGTTATGACCATAAGAAATGATGGAAAATCCTGTGGAATTAGGTGTTTGTAATAGCTTTGTGTTTTACACTTTGGTTCCTGATGCTCTTGTAAGACTATACAGCAGCCCATTTAGGAATAAAAGGCGATGTTAAACCATGCTATTAACTTCGAGTATTATTGACCACTAGAACTCTCCAGGAATATTATGTGTCCCTGAATGTCCTCACTAATGTGCAGTTTTAGCCATGGTTGGTTCTTTTGAATGGTAGATGTTTCTTTCCCAACTGATTGTGAAGAAGCTCTGCTGAAGAAAATAAAATTTGTTTCTCTTTCTTTCCTAGATAACCTGGTATTATCTTTCTCTTGCAATAGTTTTTGCTTTTACAGTTTTTGCTTCTACAACGAGTAGTAGGTAAAGAAATACTTTAAATAGGATGCAATCTTTTTTCCTCAGATTGATGAGGTCTTTCTAGATACATTTTATTATTGGGAGTAAAATGGCATTTTTGTATGAGTGAATTAGGAGGAATAGCGTTTTCTCTGACCTTTTCATATGTTTGCATTTTTGTCTTTCATAAAAATCAGCCTATTTCCTCTGATGGTTTGACTAAAATAAAATGCGTATGTTCTTATCAATTTGAAGTTTCCATCTCTTGTTTACTTCACAAAATGGCAAATTAAATTTGCATGTGTAAAAGTCTATTCTTCTAATTAATCTCCCTAGTTTCCAGGACAGTATATGAAAAGCTCTCCTTTGTACTTTTCTCTTTTAAAATAAAAGTTAAAAACCCATTGAAGATAGTTGCCTTTTTATTTATTTTGAATTCAAGGCAACTACGAACATCAGTCTGAACTCTCTTTTTTCATGGTCCTGACTTTTCTTCCTCACACCCCGAATGTGGTCTGTATTGCATCCTCAAAGCAAACCAGACATTACAACAGAAAATTTGGTCCCTGTGGTCAGTGTTTTTACATCTTCTAGTACGTAGGGTGTATGACCTGAAAAGTTTATTGAAAAGCAAACATCTTTTGAAATGCATGTGCTCCGTTTTCCTGAAGAGCAAAAGAAAAAAAAGTAGTCCAGACTGCATATGAAAATTAACCGAGTGTATGGAATGTGCTGTTGCTTTAACATCGTTTTTTGACTACACAAGTGCAGAATTTAGAAAAGCAAGGAATTTCAATTTGATTCAGACGTGCAGTGATTGATATACTTCCAGGGGAAGCCTTGTTTTTATCCTTGCAGCTGATAAGTTTGGGTTTGGGTTGGTTTTTTTTTTTGCATGTGCAGATGTTTTTCTAAGCGTGTGGGAACTTCAGTTTAAACTCAGAATTAAAATGCAGAGGTGTCATATTCTACAAGTAGAAGTCTAATTAGCAGATACCCCATTGTTGAACAAAGCTTCTTTAGCATTAATGGGAAGAGAATCTGTTAGATTTGGTAAACTGGGTTTGGAATCAAATAGGTAAATGTAAGCTAAAGGTCTGATGTCAGCCTTTGAAAGAAAAGTAGGGTGAATTTTCTGGGCTCTTGAAATGACATTTACTTCAGCATTATATATAGTAGAAATTCCAAGCAGCAGGTAGCTGTCATGCTAAGTACTACGATGGGCCTGTTCATATTCCGTGTGTCTGTAAACACCCTACTAAATAACGGATCAGAGAGAACAGAGATGTCTTGGTGGAAAAAGAAAAACAAAATACCTGAAGTGTTGGGAATTTGCTTTTGGAATTTGCAGAGAATTTCTGCATACGTAATTTCTCATCTCCCAGCTATTTCTTACTTGAAGCATTTTTATGCTGTGATCTGCTGATGCGTTTAACCCCCTCCTGAAACTGTTTTTAAACCAGAGTGAAAATACTTGTGTTGAGGTCCCCCTTTCACAGATGAGTGCTGAAATAAGGTGAAATAAGGTTAAAAGGCATAAATGAAGTTAGGGAGCTAGTAGGTGCCAGCGAGTGGCACAACTGTTTGAAACACGGTGTGCTCCATCAGCCTGTGAATGTACTTGAGTCAGAGAAGGGGTCCAAATTGTGAGCTTTTATGCTTTAATTATTCTGTTCATCGTCGTAGTTGTGTGATGTAACCAAGTTGGGTGATGTAACCACACTCGAGTTTAAATCTCTGCCCCTGCACCTTTTCCTAGATGCACTATAATTCATTAAATAATCCAACATTAAATTTACTACTGTAAATAGGCTATAGGAATAAATGTCTGGCTTTTTGTAGGACTGACTTCTGCATATTGTGCAATAATTAACTAAAATATGGTATGCTACATGTATAGCTAATATGCCATAATAGGAGCACTTATATCTTTTAGTCCTTCTTTCCAAGATTTTTAGGGAATTGAATGTTAATAGACTTCTTTCAAGACTTATTAATTAGATGTATCTGCTACAGCACGATAAATGAGCACAGGTATGAGAGTCAGTCGGCCAGCCTGACACAAGTGTGCAACCCCTAGATCTGCTTAGGGTAATGTAATCGGTTCCAATAATTGCGCTGTCACCAGCTCTTATTAGTAGTGCTTTTACATGGTCTAGGAGACTTAGGCAAACGAAACATGTAAATAGGCGCTTTTCTGTGTTATTTAGTTTAAAATTAAATACCTTTTCAGCGTTAAAGGTCTGTCTGGTAACAGGATAAATAATACTTCAGTATTAATCCAACAGCTTGGCTTGGACTTGCAGTCACAGTGGTGGCAGTTTTTTAGGGTTTAGGGTTTTTTTGGTTATTTTTTTGGTTTAATCACTTAAGTAATTTGACTAGTCTACAAATAGTGTTTTGATAAACTTCAATAGAAATTAGCAAACCAGCCATCAAATGGGATTTATAAAAAGTTGCATGGGAAAATGTGTTGTAAGTAGTCTGCAATTCAAGGCATTTCCTTCGCAGGACGCTTATCAAGTCTGCATATGCTACTTTCAAATTGAAATAGAGCATAGATGAGAACTATTTTTGATAGAAGGGGTAGGGAGGGGAAAGAAAACAAAGCCCAGTTGGAAAGTAGTAGCAGGGGTTTTTTACCATTGCCTTAGGATGTAAATCCTACAAGTGTGCAGAGAGAAAACAGACTTTGAAACACCAGAAGGAAGCAGATTAATCTGTGATGTTTGAGATGATGCTGGTAGTGTAAACGTGATTGAAATAGTCATTGTAGGAGTGGTGAGTAAATATACTAGAAGCCTTTGGATAAATTGACTTCTCTTTGATAGTCTGTATACCAAGTAAAGACAAAATGTCCTGCTTGTTTCTGTGAAGTTTCTTCACTAGGGAGGCTGTATCAAGTGGAGCAGCTGCCAGTTTTATGGACGGTCATGCTTCCAGATGCCTATGTAGAGCTCTTTTTTTATGATAGCAGCAACCAAAGACTCGTGCAGGAGGTCCTGGTCGTGGCTGCCAGGCTCTTCTGGGGTGGTGGAATTAAGATGTTGCAAGACCAAGGGGAAAAGGATCCAGCAAATATTTTTGCGGGGATTTCTTCTAGGCTGGAAAGCTGATATTAATCAGTTTTCTAGGCTTTCGGTGGTTTCGCAAATCAGCAGTAAAACCTAGTACACAGAAGCTGTCTACAGAATTTGGGAGATGGTGCTGCCTTAGTTGACCATCAGGCTGATGGATAAACTTATGGGACAAGCTTAATCTTCTTTCCAGACTGAAAAATTACCAGGCTGAAAAAGGGATCGCACTTGTCGTTCTCTTCTAATTTATGTTTGGCTTTTCACTTACGTTTGGCTTTTCATCTGGTTTCAGTCAAACTTGGTAAGGGCAGAGATGTTAAGCATCCCGGGTCTCCAAGACTCCTGGAGATGAGTAGCTTGGTAGAGCAAATCCCCCCTCCTGTGGTCCACTGGAGCTGCTGGAGAGGGCAAGGAGGGGTGTCCAGTCCCAGCCCCAGCCGTGTGGACAGGAGATGTGGAATGGGCAACCTGGGAGAGTGGGAGAGGAGCTCTGAGGTACGAAGGGGAAGGACATATATGTATTAAGTCCACCACACACCTATAGGTAAATCAGGCTTCATGAATTAAACTCCTAATTGCACAACTAGACCGAGAGTGGTTTGGTTTTGGAGTTTATTTTCCCCTAGAACTTATCAACATTCTCCAAGAGAAACATCCAGATGACTTTATCAAGCACCTGTAATAACACTCCCTGTATGTTTGTTTTGACTTAGGGGGTTTGTTTTGCTTTTTAATCCAGATGAAATTGTGTGTTAATTCCTTACACAAAGATTCATCTGTGTCCTGTGAGCACGTCGCTTACAGCATCAGCCAATGCATCAACCTCCTACTGGCATTTTTTAATTAAAAGAACAGCACTATCACTTCAAATTAGTGCCACATAGCTTATTTTAGTAAGGAGTAAAATGGTGTTTAAAGGTTTTTCTCTTATGAAAATTGTTTATTAAATTTTGCTCTCTTTCGGTTCTATCTAGTTGTTTGTCATTCAGTATTTGGACAATATCAGATTCCTAGGTGTGCGAGTCCTGTTAGTGATATGAATGCAAGTAAAAGGCTTGCTTTTAATATCTCAACTATTTCATAAATGGGAATCACCTTCTTAAAAACAAACAAACAAATATTATTTTATGGTTTCCACAAAGCAAGTGTTAGCCTGTTTTCAAGTGCATTCCCTGTGTTGAGAAGGTAGTGAAGAAATAGATATTTCTGGGAGCTTCTGTGTCATGAACTGTGAAGAGATGGTTTTTGTGTAATCCTGTTCAGTGAAACTGTTAGGCCTCTGTTATACTAAATTACTGTGAGAACAAGTAATGTATCCAGTGAGACCTAGCCCTAGTGAGAATTTTCTTCATACAGCATTTCATTTTATCTGCAATATTAGCACTGTTAACCATCCGTGCGAAATGTAATGTATTGAATCTATTTAATCAATTTAAAATGGAAAGCAAATGTCTTTAGGCTTTGACTGAACCAGCTGTCCTCATGTATTGGTTTTTTTAGATATTAAATTTTGGACTTTGGATGTGTTAATATAGTAGTTTGATAAAGAACTTTTTGTTTAAGAGAACTTCCTTCATATTTTTTGTTGCAGGATCCTGCAGCCAAGTGGTGTCACTTGCATAAAATCTTATGTCTGAACATGAAACACATACATTAAGGTTGTATAGGAAGAGACATGGTATCTTTTCGTTCCAGTTCCAGTTTATTTATATAGTACCTTTGATCGAGGTATCTCAGAGCAGTAGTGGGATTATAATTTATTGATGTAATGGACACTGACATTTTGTACAAGGAAAACAGCAAACAGTTGCTGTTGCAGGCAAAGTGATGAATGTATAATGTTGAGAAAATTATAACCAAACATCCTGGTCAGAATAATGCACTGAAACATTTTCATCAAGATCCCAGCCTTTGTGACTGCAGATTCACTTGGGATTAGAAAGGGGGTTTCCTTTATTGAGTAGTTTGCAAGTTGTTCTTAAAAAAAACTGCCAGGGGTGTGGGGGAGGTCCACATATGTTGCTGTTAAGCTACTGCTGAGAAACTGACTTTGCAATGAAAGTGTTTATTTTTTTAATTAAAAAAAAAAATCTTAGAATGCTACACGCATGCTGTATGTTATCTGTTTTCATTCTAAACTCTATTTTTATTTTGCTCTCTGAAGTCAGTCTATAACTAAAACATTCTTAGCATCTTTTGGCTGGAGATTTACTCAAGGACGTTTTTCATCCTGCTTTCAAGAAGATGGTTCCAGCCTTTCTTGAAGCTGCTCCAAAGGAAATTTCCTTCCTCAGCGGGTTCGGTGACAATGAGGGAAGTCACTGCTTATGATCCAAAGGCTTAGTGACGTCCTCCTGTTCTTGTCATGTTCTACTACACTTAATCTGAAAACAAATGGAAATATTTAACATAGCTAGATGGTACAGGATAAGGGTTGGAGTCACTCTGTATCCATGATGTTAGTTCTGCTTGAGCTCACTCAACTCATGAGTTGGTTGTTAGCAGAATAATGTGGATAAATGTTTTATGGGCATGAAGGAAAGGGACTGTGTCAATGTCCATAGGCAACAGACCTCCCTCCCCACCTTCCGACTAAATCGAAGGGTATTTGCCGTCGCGGATTGGTTTTTCTTGCTCAACCATAGATTGGCTCTGACCAGTCTGTTTGTTTTGTCGTTCATCCCTGGTGACTGTCAGTAGCACTGGGCTGAATAAACAGAGACTATTGATCAAATTTGAAGTCATTAACTTGGCAGTTTAAATAGATGCTGTCCTATATAATTAGAACAAGGGAGTAACACATAGGCTGATACAGCTTTATTCTGAATAAAAGCCTCCTTTTCATGAATCTTGTTTGGTGCTATTCAGCTCTCAGTTTTGTGCCTTCACGTAGGTCACACAAGAATTAGACATTTCGTTTAAAATACCTAAAGTGCAGAGGATGGCTTTGCTTGTGTAAGAGAGCGATGACACTGATATAACATGGATCTGCTAAACTTTGATACTAATTGGAAATCGTGTTTGGAAGAAGGGGGTGCTAACGTGAGGTTATTGGTTAACCACATCCAGCTAGACCGTGTCTCGGGGAGGAATACCGCTCCGAGCAAGCGAGCAGCATGACTGCCAGCTCTGAAGCAGTAGCGGTTTTTGATTGTCCATCTCGCTGCAGCTCAGCTGAGAGAAACACATGCCTGTTAGATCTGGATGTTTATACTCAAACACAACGGGTGATTAATTATTTCTGAAGGAAGACGTTTCCTTTCAATGGCTACTGTCATGCGATGTGCCTGTCAGCCTTCTAAATCATTTTAACATTTTAGATGGAGCATGGCCGTAAGAGACGCCGAGTATTTTGCTGTGTGTCTGCTGGACTCCTTGAAGATCTGTTACAGATGACTGGCGGTGTAGTGTGAACGCACCGGCAAGGAGCAGCGATAATATTAATATATGTGCAGCGTGCGCCTGCAGACAGCCCGGTGCTCCTGAGTCACACTGCTGTAAGTCCCTAGAGAGCATGCAAATTCAGCAGTAGGATGCACACGTATTGACCCACATTTCCTCGGGCAGAGCAGCAGTCACATGCATCTCATTGCTTGGAAATCAGATGAGAACTGATGTAACTTGGTTCATCCAGCATTTGCATGACCCAAGCCAAAGTGCTTTTAGGGATTTACCACTTGTGTGACTAATACGTGATTAGGTGGATTGTAGAGAGTGTGTGTATATGCTCCTTGTAGACAAGACTTGCCGAGTAACAGCAGCAGCAGCAAAAAAGTCTTTTATGCATCATTCTCTTATTGTAGCTTTTAAATAGGACTGGTTATTAAATCAGGGTGGGTTTTTTTCTCTGCATAAAGCTTTTGTACTAATTCCTCAGAAAGTTTGTTACGTAGGGATGTTTTTCCTGCAACCAATGCACAAATGTCCTATAGAAGAAAATAGTGATTCTGTACTGGGGTTAATAGAAAGAACAAAAGTAGGTGAATGAATGATAAAAATTTGGCTTCCAAAAGTTATTAATATCTCTGTAATTGCAGTCTTTTTTTGGAACAAGCCTGGTTTCTGTCCCGTTCTCCTTTCCCCTCTACCACAGCTTCCTTATTCCCGCACATACCCACGCACAGCCCCCCTCCTTCCCCATTAACTGGTGCCACCGCTGTCACACGCACCCCCTGCGAGCTCAGCAGTGCTGGCGCGGGGCCCAGGCTAATAAGCCGAGACGAGCTTATTGACTGGCAGGTATCCAGCATCGCTGCTCACCTTTTAGCATCGGTGCCCTTCACAAATACAGTTGTGCATTTGGGGCTTACTGTGTTTTTTTTCGTTTGTAAACAAGGAAGGTTTAAGCAGAGCTCTCTGGAAAAAAAAAAAAAAAAAAAACCAAAAAAAAACCATAAAGCGGAGAGCAATTTGTAACATCTTGGGTGGATGTTAAAAGGGATTATAACTGCCTGAATAATCACAAAACAAACCACTGAAGATTTTAGAGTTGAAAATTTCCAAGAATTAAAAAACAATATTCTAAAAGAGCTGATGTACTTTACTCAAAATCAGAAGTGTTGCCAAGAAATTAATTTGGGTGAACACAAGTTTTCTTTCCTCTTCCTGAATTTAAACTTTGCACCTTTATTTTAGTTTTTGTATTGGAAATTTTTCCCTTTTTGTAGCTAAGCACTTAATCAGTCTGAATTATTTTTTAAATTTTACCGGGATAGTTAAGCTGTCTTTTTTCCAGTTTTTTTGCATGTGCCTCTTGAATCATCTGGAACCTGATGGATATAATTTGAATATGAAATGGTAATGAAGACAAAAATAGATGTGTGGCTGTAATTTTGCCCAATGTCAGTATGCAGAGTTGCTGTAACAGGCTTGTGGTTCGTGTTCCTGCAGAACACCGGTCTGACGGCAGCTGCTGCAAGGGCAATCCTCCGCCGTGCCGATCGTGGGGTGGCTGTGCCCATACCAATGACCAAGCTCTGCTCAGCCCAGCTGAATGGACTTGGAAAAAATACTGGATTGTCCTTTATGTGAACCCCTGCTCCTTTCTTGACATACGGTGTCGGTTGTGTGCGACAAATAAAACTGTTCATCTCCTCTTTAGTACAGATTTGCTACAGGAAGGTATCCAAGTGCTATTTTGAACAACTCTGGCTTTTTTTTTTGCGGTGATAGCTTTACTTGACTGAGTATTTTAAAACAAATGCGGTCTTCCCCTTTTAGTAATCTATACTGTCTGTTCTGTATTGACAGCAGCTGAAACCCAGCAAAAGAATGGAGGTTAAAACTGTTCTCTAAATACTACATGTACAAGAGCTGGTAACAAGGTATTCATCAAGAAGAGAAGTCAGTAGAATGTTTTAATTCCATCTAGCTTGGGCAATTCCTATGCTTTTCCCCATAAGAGACCAAAAGCATTTATACCTCAGTACTAAGATCCAAGTTAGGATCGAAACTTCATTTATTATGGGCTATTAGGCTATGCCACTTCTTTCCAGCACCAACTTGATCTTGAAGATCTGTATGTTTGTTATCCTCAGGTTGATAATGACAGCCTGGGGAGCTACGGGAAGAAAGAACTACTTCTGAATGAATTCCAGCTGGTTCAATTTTTGGCTGTCCATTCACTAAGTAGCCTAGAACAAAATGAACTCATTGCTCTAGGCTTTTGTATGCTGTTAACTCTTCACTGAATATTGACTTTCACCACCCTGATTTTTTTAAATCTGAGCTCGCTCTCAGTCTCTTCAGAAAGTACTACCCTATCTCATCTGTTTGTTAATATGCTTACTGCAAAACGAACGACAGATCTGCTAATAAAGAAGGCAAAAGCTGAGGGAGCATGAAAAAGTTTCTTTGGCAGTGAGGCCCATAGCTGTGAAAAGCTTTATCTGACAAGACTTGAGGCTTTTTATGTTTCTATCCAAACATGCCAAAACGCACTTGGCATACCTCAGTTAAAATACAAGCATGGAAAACAACTAGATGCGCTAGAAATTAGGGAAAGTTTGTAAGTAATTTGTTAACCTTAGGTATGTGGTTTTAAAGCAATGATGCCATACTGATGCCTTGTTTGAAAGAAAGAATGCTTTTCATTTACTTGCAAAAAAATTTGGGGTGTTTACTGTGCCTCTTGAAAAGTCATCCAGTACCTGTTGGAATTTGTGCTGGCAGCAGTTGCTGAAGTTGCCAGTAATGCTGGAAGAGGTGCTTGGTAAGTGCTACTCTTTACAGTACATTTCTAGCAACTGCATGTTATAAGATTGTCCAGTTATTAAATGCAAAATGTGTCTGAGTTTTACTAAAACAACTTAAACCCAGTGCACTGTTTTTCTTGAGGCTTGTTCTTTTTATGTACCTAATATTCTATAGCCTAAATTTCTTTTTCTTGTGGAATTTCTGTATTGGAGATTCTTCACTTGAATGTTTCAGAATGAATGAAAGCGTGGATTCTTGAATATTGTGACCATGGTGGTTATCAGTGTTTCATACATTTAACTGCAACTTCTAAAAATTACTCTGGCAAAATATGTTGTTTCTTATTTTCAATATTTTTAAAGATTTTTTTTCTCCCGCCCCCATTTTGCTGGCAGTTAATTTCAACATCAGCAGTGTCCTAGGTCACCTAAGCAATTCTCTTGCCAGCTTCCTGTTCTTGGTTCACAGTGCAGCTTTAGTTTAACACTGAGTTGAGCAGTCCTACTTTGGCCAGAGCCAAACCTGTATATTTAGCTTTAAGGCAATGTTCCATGTGAGTTGTTTAACTAAAACTCTTCTACTGATACATTTAAGCCCTCATGGGATGAACTAATAGTTTACATAGTTTACAACTTACACATAACTTAACGCCATTCATTTTTTAAATAACAATGTTCTTGCTTTTAAGCAATCTACTTAGAGCTTGATGAAAACCAGACATTAATTTTGTACTGTTTATTAAAATGTCCCCATTGGAAACTTTTGTTCCTATAAAGTTGATTTTGTAGCTTATTTAATTGCAGTAAGATATCAAAGAAGTGAAATACTGGTTCTGGAAAAACAAATCTCAGTTCTTAAATTGAGATGTGTTAAATTGCATTTGTTTTTCCTCCTTCACAATCGTGTTTAACATTCGAATTGCTTTGTTGAAATATTGATACTACCTGTATGTGAAGGGATGTAAATACCAGCCACTCTTTGGAGATACAAAACATATGTTTTAGGTATTCAACTGAAAAATCTGCTTCGCTTTAGCTTGGAAGTTTTAGACCTTTTA
This sequence comes from Astur gentilis, assembly GCF_929443795.1. NCBI lineage: Eukaryota > Metazoa > Chordata > Aves > Accipitriformes > Accipitridae > Astur > Astur gentilis. Next base: position 16,706,092 of record NC_064912.1, on the reverse strand, counting down.
CTGTTTGACAGAAATTCAGTGTTTCTATTGAAAAATTGCTTGGCTGTATCTAGTCAACCTTTGCCAAGATTTTCAATACTGAGGTTTCTGCTTTCACAGGTTTTACATGTTTGCAGTGGCAGGTCAGTCTTTTTTTTTCTGCTTTCTGTGAAACAAGCGGGTTATTTTGAGGCAAGACAATATGTATATGAAGAGAGCTGGAGATAATACTGGGTTAGAAAGTACAAAAGTTTGTATTCTGTTCCTATAATTTCAAAAATGTTTTGCTCCATGGACAGGACCAAGGCTGGATCTGTTTTAATTGGTCTGATTGCTTGGGCTTTCTACTAATTCGAGGTATATGGTAAGCATCCACAAGTGTGTTGCTTCTGGTTTTGGTCTCTCGTCCTGTACTTTTTCCTCCTTTATAAAGCAGCAGAGAGCAGTTGTGCAGGTTTTCCTCATGGACTTAGGAAATTAATGTCTTGTAAAAGCTCCAAGTCCATTAATTGGATGATGTTTTGTGGGGGAAGAAAAGCTGCTGTTAATACAGAAATGTACTTGTAACTTGAGTCTCACAAACTGGTTATAAAACATATAGTTGTAGTAGTGGTGTGGGTAGCCCCATAGAGAATATCTGGGAAGAAGGGGAATCTAAATTTCTGTGGTTTATAGTGAACATAATATTTATTGGAAAAGCCTTTTATGTACTGAATTAGTAAGCAAATGATCAGCTGCACAGGAGAGTCCTTATAAGCTTCTTTTTGGTAATGAAAATAAGGTGTTTAACGCTTTATACATGTAACTTATGAAAGTGGAGATCAGAGACACGTTATATGAAACACACCTAAATTAAATGCTGACTGAGCAGTAGACTGTGCTGCACAGGGGCTCTCATTCTCTGTTACAGGAGTGTCAACTATGTGTAATTTCTGCCTAAGTAATATCTAGAGTGTTTGGTTGGGGTTTTTTTTTCTATATTTGATTAGTAATTCACTGTTGGTTGTTTAGCATTTTGCAGGGAAACAAATCTATATGTCTGAAGACTTGGACAGTATTTCTAGAAAGGGCCTTTTGTTTACTGGGAGTAGAGGAGAAGGGCTAGGTTTGAGCTTGATCCCCAGCTCTGCCTGGAACCTGTTGTGAGCAATGTTAGATTGAGTATATGGTCCTGTTAGGTGGTGACATTTGTAGAGATTTGAAAAAGGTGCTTTGAAAACTCCAAGTGTTAAAAGTGCAAAATATTTCTGGCAATCTTAGTAAAATTCAGTTTGGAATCTGAGTTATGAGTGCATGTGGGTGGAGGAACATGTTTTTCATGCTTTAGGAATTTTTTTCCAGATGCTTTTTCAGTGCTTGGGTAACTATAAAAGCTAAGTATTAAGACTTCAGTGTAGATTTATTCCTTAGTTTTAATGTAATTTAAGAAAATTGAGCCACATATTTTTGTGGTGTGTTTTTATTATGGCGATGATGTCGCACAGCACAAAATGTGAACACAAGTATGTGCAAGCTGTGCAGATAAGCCTATCTTGATAGACATGACTTGCTTGAAAATATGAATTATTCAATGCCAGTGCACGTCGTTGGAGATACAAGAGATGTAAGGGAAGAAATCCAGAATTGTGTTGACCCCAGTAACTATAACTTGCACAATGAAGTGTAGAGTAAATGTAAAATGCCATTTTGTATTTCCAGTAGGAATTTTGTCATGGAAATTGTTTTGTTTCACTGTCAGCTGAGGGATTGTATTTGCCCTGAGAACAAGATACTATTCTGTGTAGTTTTAACAGAAATTTTGAGTTCTTTCCAGATATTTCTATTTCTTACTAGCATATAGAGAACCTGATACTATAGTTGAAGCCCGAGTGTATACTCTGTTTTCAGAGAGTTGGGAGACCATTTGTGGACACTTTAACAAAGGAAAAACTTGACTGAATTTGGTAAATCCCTCTCTCTCTACAAAATTATTATTCCACTTGGTTGTGGTTCTGGCAGATGTGTTGTTGGGGGTGGAGGACTGAGTTTTAAAAACCATACAGTCAATATAAATGACTTTATGTTCTGTTAACATTTCTCTGGTAAGACTGTGTAATTGATAGGGTGTTTTTGAGAGTGTAAAATGGCAACAGTAATAATTGACTTACCTCTTGAATTCCAGTTGTCAAAGAAAGTGGTTGTGCTTTGAATGTGTTGGGAGACAGTCTGCAAAGAAAAGGTGCAAGGATGTGAGGGAGGACAGTGCTTCAAGGGCATCTTCTTGATGACAGAGGAGTCTTCATCAGTTATGGTCTCACTCTTGCCCCAGCATCTCTGGCTGTGTTCTTTACAGCTTTGCAGTCACTGCAGAGCCAAGAAGAATAAATAACTGAAGGTGGTGAAGCAGAAGTTTATGAAATGTTCGCCCTAAAAAAATAAACTTTTTTTTTTAAAAAAAAAAAAAGCCCCTGAAGGTACAATTTGAGTGAGAAATAGGAACTTAATGTAGCTGGAATTTGCCCCATGGTACATGGGGCAAATAAATCCCATGGGCAGCTTCTGCTTTTGGAGCTGAGGCTGGGCTGAGGGCATGTCTGTAAGACTCAAGCAGTCGGGGATGCTTGGGTTTTATGTCTACCTAGGAAATAGGAGACTATATAGAGAATATGAGAAGGTTCTTGGCCTGGATTAGAGGAAGGCATAGCAGAGTCATAAGAAAACTGATGTAATAGCTAGGATTTAATGAAAGATTTAATCTGGGAGGTAACCTTTATATCAGGCATTTGTTATGGGTGAGCAGAGGGGGAAGAAAAGAAAGAACAGTTAGTATGAGGGATAATTGGATAATGCTTATTTCCACCTCTCTGATTTGTGTGCCTTTCTCTGATTCTGTACGTCAGCATTCATTCAGCTTCCTATTGATCTCCCTTTTTCATCCCTGCAAAGTTCTTGAACCTATTCCATAAGTCTTAGTGTTTCTCCAAGTTTTACATCGCAGTCAGTTCATTCTTAAACTTGCTTTACTGGTCTTGTGTTGCACATGGTCTCAGTTAACTGGGAATTTAATGAGTCTTGTTCTTCCAATAGTCCTGTACTGGTTTTTAATGACTTATGTTACTGCGAGCTAAATCAGCCCTTGCTGGTGTGTATATGAAGACTTACTGTTGGTCAGTGCCCAGGAGGATTTTTCAGTTTGAGTAATTCTTAGGAATCCTGGAGATGAAACTCTTACGTTCTGTCAACTTGGTATTGTTTGCACTACGAGGACTGACTCTTGTTCGTGACTGGTTTCTGCTTAGGTAGGACAGAATTTTGATTCCTGGCTAAGTAGGAACTTTAATGACATGTTAATGGACTAATAAAAATGGCTTTTTCTGGGTGTGTGGTTTTTTGAAGATCTCTTCAAAGTTGTCTAGTGTTTGCAACTGGCTACATGAAGCCAAGTTCCAACCCACGAGGAAAGCATGCCTTGAAAAGAGGCTTTGATTTTTACTGCAGCCTACACAAAAGGGCCACAAAAAGGCTTCGTGTATCAAATCTAGCAGCTCTTTGAGAATTGAGGTTTTTTTAATGAAGCACTGCTTTAATCTGGTAGTCAAGGTCTGTTTTAGCATGAGTTCAGGCAGAGTCTTCCAATGTCAGGGCAAGATGGATGCTGGTCCTGAAGTCTGAGGGGTCTCAGGGTTTTTTTCATTGCCTTGCATGTCCTCTTGCAAATCTCGTTGGTATCATAATGCTAAGATTGTTAGTGAAGGCCACTCAATGTACGCGTCTGTATAAAATTAGTTCTGTACAGCTAATTGGTTTATTTGGCAAATGTAACGGAAGACTTCAGTTTTGTTTGTCTCTTCTCTGCATGCTAGGCGCTGCAGTGATTCAGATTTGGTTACTGAGAAGTTAAAGCAGTCTGGATTTATGCATTTCAGTCTCAAGCAGACGAAGAGAAAGACCAAAAGTATTCCTAAAGCAAACAAAAAAAGGACTAGAATAGAAACCTTGGCCTTTGTGGTGACAATTTAAACTCCAATTTGTGAATTGTGAAAGTGGTATATTTCAGCTAGCTGTAAAGAAACTGCATTTTTACACACTTGGTGCCTTCAGCCATCTTTCCTTTCCCAATAAGCCCTTTCTCTTGTACCCTACCAAATAAAAATGATCATCACCCTTAAAAAAAGCAGAACACTTAAAATCTTCATGGGTTGCCTAGTAGTAGAAATAAAAACAGACGTTTATCTGCAGTGAAGTCTCATTTAAAGTTACGTGCAGAGAATAGGAACGGTAAGCAGAGTCATTCATAAAGGCAGTTCAGGAGAGCTGGCTTGTGGTATTCAGAGTATTTTCCACAAAATACACCAAACCCTTTGGATGAGACATGATTCCACATAACAGATTCACCAAAGATTTTAATTGTGGGTCACAGCGCTTTGGGGTGTTAGAGCAGCATGTGGTAAATAGCTGATGTTTGCTTTTTTCTTCTTTTTGGAGGCTTTTTTACTCTTCATCATTTTTGCCGTGCAGCCTTCTGAAAACTGTTTTTCAGAATGGCAGAATTTTTGCTGTAGAAACCAGCCTGTAAGCTGGCATGCACAGGGGGCTGTCCTGCTGTCATACAGTAGAGCTGAAGCAACCCTACCTCCAATACAGCTTACCAGCTTCACAAGTCAAAAGCTAGGCAGACTTTGAAGCATTAGCAGACATGTTTCCACTACTTGGATGCATCAAATTTGACCTGCTTTGCAGCCTTTTTTATTTTTCAGTGGTATGCAGTAATTTTGGTTTCATTTTATGTCAAGATCTTTATTCCCCTCTCCTCCAAAGCCTCATTGTTCTTTGCTTCTTGCTTATATCTTAAAACAAACCAACCAACCTGTAATGCTTTTAATGATTATGCTACATATCTCTATGATTAAAGATGGTTTACACAGAAGTAAATATTAAGTAAAGTCCTTTCTACGTCATCAGCCTGCTGGCCTGTGTTTATCTTCTGTCAGAAAACAAAACGAATGTATCCTGGAATCTAGCTGCCTGTTTGTACAAGCACAAATGATTAACCTGGAATATCAAAGGGAAGGCCAAAGATGGCTGAAAGGTGTATTTGCTAGCATCGTTCAGCATGACCTAACCCCCCTCCTCTCCTAAGGAAGATGTGGACGTACTGCTGATTTGTCTTGTCTTCAGAATTAACCTGAGTACTACATTGAAGACCATCGTTAGCTCAGATCCTATCCACGTGTAAAAGTCCTTGATTTGAGCAAGGAGGCTCTTAACTCTAACTCACAAAGTGTGAATGAATGCAGTCCCAGGTGCAAATTTGCCTGCTATTTTGCATTGGTACAGGCTGGGACCTACGTAATATTTTCATTGCTTACCTTTTTCTCCCCCCCCCCCTTCTTTTTCCCTTAGGTCTCAAAACATGCCTACCTAGTTTTTACACTGTGCAGCTGAAAACAGTTGTAGCATATTAGCACCGTGCAGCTGAAAATCGTTGTAGCGTCTCAGCAGTGTGCTATGGGATGGGGTATGGTGTGTGCGAATAAATCCGGTGTTGATGCAGAGACAGCAATGTGAGGACTCTCTTGCAGACTAGCAGTCATACTTTGAGCGCTGACAATTCAGAAGGAAGAACTTGGCCACAAAGGCTTTGATTTTGTAGGCTGGGTCTGTTTACTTGGGGATGTTTGAAATGGTTCCTCACCCAGGCTGTCCTTCTCTGGCTCCTTTCTGAAAATGCTGGTCTTGCTGCAGAGATAGGTGTCTCGGTGATGAAGCAGCAGCTTTCTGATGCAATTCTCGGCTGGGTTGTTCAGACATTGGTGCCACTTTGTGCCTCCCTTACTACACCCGTCTGCAGCTTGCTCCTGCGGCACCTCCTGAACCACAGCAGATGATTCATTTCTGCTTTGGAAGCAGGGTGGACAACCGGGGGCTGGCAGAGGAACCGCTCAACTTGCTCAAGTTACATCTGCATTGAAGACATCCCCAGGGTGAATACTCACTTTGTATAAGGCTCGTCCTTTCTTCACCTCCTGCCAAATATGCTTTCACACTAGTACTTTACCCAGCTGGCTAATTTGGCCTTTGAAATTATCTCAATAATGTCAGGTACTTAAAAAAACATTCCCATCCCTTTATAAATATTATAATCTAGATGTAAAGACATTGTTTCAGTGTTGTTTGGGATCTGTTGTATTAAAAAAAATAGTTCTTCAGTGCTGTGCAGCAATCCAGAGCGGAGTATAAACAAATACTATGTCAAGCTGAAACAAGTCGGTTGACTTTGAGAAGGCAGAATGTAAATGCCCAAGTCAGGAGAATTAGTACCTTCTGTAACATTGCAGCAAATGTGGGGAGATTGCTCCTGCTGACAAGCCCTAAACCTTTCTTGTTTAAAAAGAAAAACGAAAAGAAAAAGCACTTTGGAAAAGATGGAAAGTAGGAAAAGGGAGGGTTGTGCAAAGCTTGTCTCAGTTGCCTGGTTTGCAGATAAGTATCCGTCGCGTTCTCCTCCACCGACTCTGATGCAGGGATAAAATTGATAACTTTTTAAGCCTTTGTAGCTAAATCTACCCAAGTTCACGGGTTTTGGGCTTGAAGTAGCAGCAGTCAGATCCTGCTAGCAGTCTTGCCGAAGTCCCGTTGGAGACAATGCATTTAAGAAGCAAACCTGGCGTATACCCAGCTTTGCAGAGCAGGGAGGGGCAGTCTGCTCTGCCGACGGCATGGTTTCACGTCCAAGTCTCCCGTTGCTGACCTTTGTCACCTGTTTCTTTACTGGAATTTAGAAATCTGTGGCTTTTAAGTGATAGACCACTTGACAATATCTTTTTGCTCTAGTGGGTTTAATATGCACATAGTGGAGCAGAGCCAATGGCCCATCTCGGGCAGCCTTATTCTGGAGATTGCTCCATAAAGGTTTATTTCGGCTATTAGCTGTTGTGCCAATATTTTTCTTACAAGAAAGAGTAATGATTTTTGCAACCTAAAATTGAGGGTTTCACAGGCTGCAACTGGAAAATTGGCAGCTGCGCTCATCTACTGTAAACCGAAAGCCTGTGGCAGAGGCAGAAGAGTTAAATGAAAAAATATAATTCTTCAATAATAGCTTTAGAACTTATGCTGCTAGTTAGCTCTAGAAAGCACACCTGAAATATAGAATAAAGGTAATAATTATATAGTCAGACTATATGCAGATAGTTACAGATGGTATACTTTTCCAGCTCAATGTGTTCTTAAAATTGGGGATGGGAAAGTAAAATGACTTATTTGATTTATAAAAAAAAAAAAAAAAGCTCCACCACTCACAGGAGCTTTAAAAGTCATTTTCGCTAGTACCAGAACATACAAGTTCTGATTTTACCTGAAATTATTCCCTGTTTTTCTGGTATTTTTTTCTTCTGAAGCACTCGCAACAGGAAGAGGAAATTAAAGGTTGCCCTGTCGTGCTTCCATAGAACAGCGGATGGCAATTCTGTAATCCTGTTTTGTTTCAAATTGAATTGCCATAGTCCTGCAGACTTCTCTTTTTTGGTCAGCTGTTTAAAAAAAATACAAGAGAAACTTTCTCTGATTATGCAGTTTGCCAATGTAAGAAATAAGTAATTTTTAATCCATTCTAAAAATAGTTTCCTGGTGTGGCTGCTTTAATTATTACTAAGACAGAGGATTTGTGTATTTTTTTTCCATGAACATCTGGGTTAAAGAGTAGACTACTTTGGTCTGTTTGCTTGACGTGAGGTGAGGCAGTTTTTATTCTGCTAGCTGTTAGGTGGGGAATGTTGCTCTGGAGTTGAGAGGTGGAATTCTACTTTAAAAAAAGAAAAAAAAATTGCCATATCTTTGCTACCGCATCCTCACTTTCCCCAGTATAGGGTTAAGGTGAGACTGAGTGTAAGTGTCAGGAGCAAGGTGTGATGGAGATGAGGAGAAGAAATGGTCTGTACCAGGGGAAATGGCCATTTGAGTATCTTCTGAGCATTCATTCTCATGCTGAAAGATCAGAACTGGGTAGGAAACAGACTACCTCAAAAATAGTTAGGTCTTTTATAGTTTTCTTCCTTTCTTGGATCCTAGTTTTAGATAAGTTAGAGATCCAATGTTTTCATCTTTGGCTCTGTAGTTATTTTTCCTGGCCTGTTAGAAGAGTTTAATAGATACTGAACAATTTGGATTGCTGAGATCATACTCAGCAGTCCTTATTGAAGTCCTTGCTGTAGCTGGTAATAGACCTCGTAGAAATGGAGATTGATGTGAGTTTCCTGATCTAATTTTTGCTTAAACTATTGTGCTATTTAGTAGAATTGGAAAGAGGAAAATGATGTCTAATTTGTGGCCCTTTCAAAGGAAAACATCTTGATGCAAATTTTTTTGTTGTTTTTTTTTTTCTCTTGAGTGAGGTCCTGTCATACTTACCACAACCCCTTTTTGTATTTGCAAACTGCTTATGCTGTTATAGCATACCTCCTATGTTTTGTTTTATGATGTGTCATGTACCTTTTGTGTGCAAAGAGCAGGAGGTTGCACTGTGTGTGATGGGACTTAGCATAGAGGTCTCATCCAGGAGCCCCATAACTGTTCTTGGTTCAGAAGCTGCTTAGTCCTTATTCTAAAATGGGTGGGTTCTGAAACAACAACAAAAAAAATCTGGCTTAGCATTTGTGTAAGTATGCAGTATAGAAAATTAGGAGGTTTTAACACAGAGGGATGTTCATTAAATCTTCTGTGTATTGTAACAAAAGCAGTAAAGGAATTTTTCTCTTTATGTGAATTTTTATCTAACGAAAACAATGCTCACGTTTAATATTTGGCTGGGTTTTTTATGAATTATGATCAGATCAAGTAGTATTGTAGCTGGTATGATTGCTGGAAAGTTTTTTTTTTATGGTTTTAAGATGTCTTTATCTGATATTTTGTTTTGCAGTATTATGTGCCAAGAATCTTGCAAAGAAAGATTTCTTCAGTAAGTATGCCCTAATTGTATAACTTTCTGCTCTTGATTAATCAGATTTATTTGTGGATTGTGCATTACTGTCGTAGCTCATCTATGTATGTCATTTGTTCTGTCGTTCCATTCTTGCAGTAACATCGCATTACTACATGAGTACACGTTACCCTGTATTGTATTTAGATAGCATAGACTCTAGGGTTAGAAAGACCAAGGAGACTCAAATTCTGGTTGAAAGTCTGGCTGATGACACTGCAGGCAGGTTGCTGCTTACGATTCTGTGTTGTGGGATACCAAGAGCATCAATCTCAAAGGGGGCTTTATTTGTAAAGAGTGCCAAGGGTACGAGTAAAATATCCCAGTGCTGCAGTCTCCATATTATGTTAAGGACTGAATAAGAATGACTATGTATCAGTATGCATGGGTTACTTAAACACTGTTAAATTAAGCGCGTTTAACCTTTTGTGTTCTAGAAACTTTAACAATTTATGGCAGATACCAATCTGTATGACAAAAGTACATTATCTAATTAGGAACTCAATTCCCCATTTTGGATTTACTAAAATAGTTTTAGGATAATGGCAACTTTCCTTTCTTGACGGGGGGCAGGACACAAGTGGGAGCTCATGATAGCATTATATTGGAAGAAACAATCCAAAAAGTATTATGTTTCATAGCACCTTTTCCCTTCTACAGGACTTCCTGACCCATTTGCAAAAATAGTTGTTGATGGGTCAGGTCAGTGCCATTCAACTGACACTGTGAAGAACACACTGGACCCCAAATGGAACCAGCATTATGATCTGTGAGTTGTTGATAAAGTCATAAGTAAAAAATATTCCAGGGATTTATCTAGTAAACAGAATGCAAGGGTTGGCACTGCAGCTTCACTTTGTGTTAGCAAGAAGAGTCACAGTTGCTGAGGAGGACTGATTTTTTGCAACAAGAAATTACCTGTTAATAAAGGAGTGGTACTTTGCTTTTAGGCATTTGAATTTGGAAATATTTGTGTGTCAGGTACACAGCACAACTGCTTAGAGTAAGCTCTATTGGAGCAGTGCAGCCCAGCTTTTACAAAAGATTGTCCTTGTAGTGATTTATTTTTTTCAAATTATTAGAAACATAAATTTTAAACATTTTGTACATTAATCAGCTTGTTGCATAGCTTTTAATGAGGCTGTCTGTAGTTAAATTCATGCTGCAGCAGTAACAATTTAACATGTTGTGTGAAATCATAGTGCAGTAATTCATTAATAACACCATTTCAGGCTTAAGCACTTCTGTATTGATAATAAAGCAGCATGACCAATGCACTAAAATGTATCAGAATTTGTACCAAATAAAGCATAAATTCTGTGGAGTAAAGAGAGGTTATTTTTTCTAAAATTACTCTTCTAATATGTATTTTTCTAGATATGTTGGCAAGACAGATTCCATAACCATCAGTGTATGGAACCATAAAAAAATCCACAAGAAACAGGGAGCTGGCTTCCTGGGGTGTGTCCGACTCCTCTCCAATGCCATCAGCAGGCTAAAAGATACTGGATGTAAGAGCAATTCCTACCTGGTGCAATCAAGAACCTTCAGTGCCTTGTATCTGAGTAGTGAATAGTATTCCCACCCACCCCTGGTGTTTAGTTAATCTTCCCTTTTCTCATTTGCAGACCAGCGTTTGGATCTATGCAAACTAAATCCCACAGATACCGATGCTGTACGAGGCCAAATAGTGGGTAAGAATCCTCTCAGCTAAATGTTCATACGCTATGTAAATACACTATCTGGACAAATGTTGTATTAAAAAAAACAAACCCGTAGTCATTACTGCTTCTGTGCCTTTTCTGTGTTGTTTCTTCTGACTTTAATGGGATTAAATTACATAACCTGAAAATTTTCATTGTACTGCTCTGAAGGAGTTTGTTTTCTCTCAGTTGATAATGGGAAACAATATTAAAAAGAGGGAATGCATCTGGTAAGGTTTCTAATGCAGTTCCAGAAGGGTAAATGTTACTGTGAAACTGATTGCATTTGGACCAAGGTGACAGGCAAAGAGAATTTTACCTGGAAAAGAGGATCTGGAGGAGTTAAAGAAATTTTGCAAATTGCTGTTTTAATACCTTTGACTCATGTAACCGATTTTCAAATTTCAACCAGTCAGTGCTAGTTTTATGGCTAATTTAACCCATTTTACCACCTTTTGCTGCCCCCCACCCAACCCAGGCTTTTCATTGATAAGGTAATGTATTCGGCAAACCCCAAATTTTACCGTAATGATGACATCTAGTGGTGAGTAATTTCTTTCCAGCTTAGCTTTCTGGATCCTCATGAAACACAGATGTAGAACCTGACATGTTTGATATTTACAGAAATAGGCTCCGCTTAAGTTTTGAGGGGGTGATGCCTCTGGTTTTGCTTCTCCCTTTTTAAAAAAATCAGTAATGCTTTAGGGTTATAGAAGGAGTTTTGGTAAGTGGTGTGCTCTTGTGTGTAGGATATAGCTTTCCTTAATATTTTACCCTGTAAAAATGTGGGGGTTTTGTCTTTATGTTGTTTTTAAGGGAACAGTTGTTCTTTTATTATTAACTTCTCTTTGTTTTTTTTTTATTTCAGTCAGTTTACAGACACGGGACAGAATAGGCACAGGAGGTTCTGTAGTAGACTGTAGAGGGCTTTTGGAGAATGAAGGGTAAGTATTGTTTTCTTTACACTTAATTAGAAGAATAGTTTATATGTGGAAAGAATGTAATTAACACTAAAAATATTAAATATCAGTGTGACTAATATATTGTCTGGGAATACATATCAGGTAGTAAGATTGTAGCTGGATACTTGAAGAAAATAAGCTATACTGGATAGGACTTGATATTTTTTGTTACCAGTGCTTCTGGCACTTCCATGGGAAATGTGGGAGATAAAACCATTAAGAAAGTGGCATATCTTGAGTTAAAAGTTGCCGTACTTGAAGTAACAGAGGGAGAGAGAGAGAAAAACAGTTATTGCTGCATTCACTTCTCTCGTGATGGAAACTCTTGAAGTTTCCCCATTTTCAGAACGGTTTATGAAGATTCTGGGCCGGGAAGGCCGCTGAGCTGTTTTATGGAAGAACCAGCACCGTATACAGACACTACAGGGGCTGCTGGGGGAGGCAACTGTCGCTTCGTAGAGTCCCCCAGTCAAGATCAGAGGCTTCAGGCACAGCGACTTCGGACTCCTGAAGTCAGAGGTCATGTACAGACACCTCAGAACAGACCGCATGGTCACCAGTCGCCTGACCTACCAGAAGGCTACGGTAAGAGTTTTCCAGAACTATAAAATTGAAGTTTTTTTCAAAAGACTTCAGAGAAAAATTCTCCCATTTTAATATATAGATGTGGTTTACCTGTTAGAACATGCAGCATCCACATGCGTCTAATGGTCTGTATTTTGGAAAAGGAACTAAGCAGTGCAGATGGGAGTTTGAGATTGGCTAATTAGCAGTTGGCTACGCCAGGATACACTGAGGGGTTGATGGTAAATTAAACATGAGGTTGTGGTATGATGCTGTTACAGAAAATTCACTGCTAATCTTGGCTCTGTATCTAGGGAGAACGAATGTAAAGAGCTCTTTAAACTAGAGCAGTAATGCTATTTTTTCCTTCCCCCTTGGCATGTTGTGTAGGTTTGAGCCCACATTTGAGAAAAGATCAGGAATATATAAAAGCAACAAAGAAGCCAGTAGTACAGAAGATTAGGGAGGGTGAGATTAAGGAGAATTTAAATCTCAGAAAAGAGCACACCAAATTTAGGAGTAAAGAAATCCAGTTTGGGGGTTTGGGTTGTCTTGAAATCTAAAAATAAAAATGCAAACTAAAACATACTGGTGCATGGATTTGTGAGTTTCAGAAAGAGCACAGAAATGTGTAGTCAAGTAAATTTGCGAAGACAGCATTTAAGGACAAAACGGTCTATGCTGCAAGAGATCAGGATGATGGCTCAAGTACTTTCTCCTAGCTCTGACAGAAAGATAATATGGTAATGGCTTTGAACAAACTGTTTAGTCTGATTTTTTTCAGATTTGTAATTAAGAATAATCTGTCTTCCCTTTTCATAGAACAAAGAACAACGGTACAGGGACAGGTTTATTTTTTGCACACACAGACTGGAGTTAGCACATGGCATGACCCTAGGATACCAAGGTATGTACTTATAGTTACAAAGTCAGGGGTTTGTTTGGCTTGGGTTTTGGTTTTGGTTTTGGTTTTTTTTGGGGGGGTGGGGGGGGGGGGGGGTCTATGGCAGTAGGCTGAATCTTTAAAAGCAAAAATCTATTAAATGGCCTGTCTAAATTTAAAAGGAGAGCTACGAGCAGAGGAATAGTTTTGGATCTTTCTAGTTACCTTTTCACCAAACATTAACGATTGCTCTTTTTGAAAGAGAGAGTTATCTACTCGTGAATCATGTAAAATGAAAGGGAAAAAAATATGTAGTCCTTCAGGAATTCCCATTTGACAAATTATTCTTAAAATGTCGATATGACTTTTGGTGAAGCTACAGATATCTGAATCTTACCTAAATTTCTTTTTTACCTAAATTTCTTTTTTTGTATGAAAACACTGTACTGCAAATGGAAGAAAAAAGTGACTACTTTCTTAAAACCACTGTTTCCTGAGTATTGAACTTGTAACTTTTGCTCTAATAGTGCTCACTCATGTATAACTGAAGCAGAGATTACTTGTCATCTTTAAACTTGAAGTGGTGTTGGGGTTTTTTATGCTTTAGACCAATGATTTGCAGCTAGAAAATTTGAATCCTGCACATGATTAATTTAGTAAAGCTTCTTTAAACCTTAAGCTGCAGTTAATCCAGGTCTTTGTGACTAAGGTCTGGCGCCCTTCCTTGAGGAGCTCTGAATCTGGGCTGTTTCACTGGACCACCTGCGCACCAGATTCAAGAGTGGAACACAAAGTTTGTTACTTCTTCAGCTGCTGTGCTGGCTGGATAATACGTGGATGTGATACAGGATATTAGAAAACTGATATAAAGTAGTGTGGGCAGAAGTGTTGATAAAACCACAGTATATGGAAGGATATGAAAAATAAAGTTGAGAGAGAGAAAATAGCTGATGTTAGATTAGCTAATATCGCTGGAAGAAGAAATTACAATGCTCATTCGTTCACGTCACTCATGTCAGGCTTGTGCACCCAAAGCCTTGTCTCTTCTTCAAGTGGTTTTGGTTGGCCTAATGAAAGGTATTGCTACTTCTCTCAACAAACCTTTGAGCCAGGTTTTCAGGACCAGCAAAGTAAGTGGACACAACAGTATCTTGTGAGTCACAGGTCACTCTTATTGTAGTTGAAGGTGGCTTTCATACTACCAACTTGCAGTGCCAAAACCTAACCTTGGCATTTAGCACAGATGTAGGTTAAAACTTGATGTAATCAGATCTCTACAGTACTTTCAGATGCACAGCTGATTGAAACAAATGGTTACAACCATAATCTTCTTTAAGGAGCCTAACAAAGGCTTGTCTGTCTGCCTGTGTATCCCCTGCTGGCTTATACTCACTGGGACACTAATGAAGCCTTTGGTGTACAAAGTGTTTCTACCTTTCTAAAGCCTCTCCATTTACTCATTTATACTGATGTTGCATGGTTAGATTTAGGTAAGGAAATATATAGAGTTGTGTCTTCAACCCTGGGTAACAGGTGAATCCATGCCAGCAGTCTAAAGAATACTTTACTTAACAATAGCTTTTCTGTCTAAAAATAATCTTCAGGTTTCCTTCCTTCCTTCCTTTTCTTGTCACTCTTGGTGTTTTCCTCTATTAGGTGGCTGGGGCCTTAAGTGTTTTCAGTTTTCTAGGTGTAAGCACATCCTACGCATTGAGTTTGAACACTACCTGAAAGTGAGTGACTACCTTTAGCAGCACGTAGAGTGATACCCGAAATTTATCTAGGATGAAAGGGGTGAATGTGTTGGTAAAGCCTTACTCTCAATGATTTATCAGTAAAATAGTTAGGATTCTAACCTTGTCTAATTAAAGAGGTGGTGACATTTTTGGTTTTTTAGGTGATCTTAGTATTTGGCTGCCTTAGCCTCTTAACTTATTGGGTGTTTGGAGACAGTGGTTGGTGCAGAGGCCTTTGGTTAATTGTTTAGTTTTCTGCATGTGGATCACGTTAGTGTTAATGGCAATTTTTCCATGAAATTTTTGCTTTGAAAAAATGTCTCTTCCTCCTTTTATAGCCCCCAGAAGCCCTGTCATCACCTAAATGATGATATTGCATATTGAAGTTACTTTTAAGCTGTATGGCTTTGTTACTTTCCAAGCCTGCCAAAGACAGAAGGTGTTTTGCTGATTTACCTTTCTGTGCATGTACCACGCATACATAGGGAGTTGCACTGCTTAGATTGAGGATTCTAAAAAGACAGCATTAAAATAGCTATTCTCTCCTTCCTAAGACTTTGATAGCCTAGAATCACTGAGCACCAAATTCATTCCCCAGTCTCCCCTTAATGTAAATTGGTCTCATCTTAACTTAAGAAGTGCTTTAACATTTTGTTTGCTTTTCTCCTTAGAGACCTTAACAGTGTGAATTGTGATGAACTAGGACCTTTGCCTCCAGGCTGGGAAGTTAGAAGTACAGTTTCAGGAAGAATATATTTTGTAGATCATAACAACAGAACCACACAATTCACAGATCCACGACTACATCACATCATGAAGTAAGAACCTTGCCTGATAGTTCATGTCAAGTTTGGATTCTTAAATCTTTTATTTTTGTCCAATTTTAAGTATAGTCTGGGAGTCACGAGGAGCTGAAAAACTGCATGATAACAATATTGGAGAACAGATGCAACCAATGCTCTAGTCAGGGTCTGAGCATTGGTTCTCAGTGCTGGTTTTATCTAAGCTTTTGGCAGAGACTCTTCAAAAATGTTTTTACTATGCTTTCCAGCCCTCAGATTTAAGGGAGGGCTTGCTTATTTTGGCACAACACTAATCTCTTTAGGCTGGTTTGACAAAATTTCCCTAAGCTGTGCTGGAGCGAATATGCAGTTCTGGAAATGCTGGGATGTGGAGTAGAGGGACTGCCAGGTGGTTCCACAGCAGTCAGCTCATGCCTGTCTGGATTAGCAGTTCTAGTTCTGTGCTAGCTATGCTAGACCTGAACTGGCTTCATGTTCCCTTGAGCTCCAGACAACAGGAATATAAAGCCAGCTGGACTCTGGTCACCTGGTGCTGTGCACAGCCAGTTTGGGTTTAGCAGGATTTAATAAGCTCAAGCTCTGCATCATGCAAAGGCAGCTGAACTGTTACAGAACTGACCCTGGAAGCAGCTTGGCAGTGCTTGTTGAGCGCAAGATGAGACTTTTTCCTGGATCCAAGTTGTCTGTGCTTAAAGCCAGTTGGGGAATCTCTGTATCTAAAAAATATTGCTCCACAATCCAAATAAAGCACTGATGATTAAGGAGACTTGAATGTATGGACCTGCAACTATTTGGGACAGGTACATCTTTCTTTTTTAATAACCACAGATGCAGTACTTTTACTGTGTCAAGAATCCCCAGCCTTATTTTGCATGGAGCTGGAATAAAATTCATTGCGGTTGTTAGGTACTTCCATTTATAAAGCTGTTGTTTGTTCCATTAGAGGTCTCTTTTTGTGTTACACTCTTGAAAGTTGTCTCCGTATGGGGGAAATACCACGCAAACATTTTAATTCAGTGATCATGCTCCACAGCCTTCCGCAATGTATTGCTATGTAAAAACTGAGCTGAAAAATGCTGAAACTCTTTATTGTAAATATCTGTATTCCTTAAGTCCCTGAATGTAGAGTAATGATGCTATAGAAGTTACCCAGCTGAATACACATTTCACTCGAGGTTCCTCTTGGAGAATCTTAATCAGTTCTTCCATCATTGTTTTACATATTCCTTATTGTTAAGCTTCTAGAATAAATATTCTACTTTTCTTTCAAAGTCATCAATGCCAGCTAAAAGAGCCGAGCCAGCAGCCTTTGCCAGCTCCAAATGAGGGATCACTAGAAGATGGTGAGGAGTTGCCTGCACAGAGATATGAAAGAGACTTGGTACAAAAGTTGAAAGTTCTTAGACATGAGCTCTCTCTTCAGCAACCACAGGCTGGTCACTGTCGCATTGAAGTATCCAGAGAGGAAATATTTGAGGTATTTGATTGACTTTCTACTACTAATAGCAGCTGTTGACACGCAAGAGTTAAGTAAAACTCATCTTTGATTACAGCAAGTTTGCTTCACCAGAGAGGTAGTGAATACAAGTGTTAGAGTTGTCCTTGGAATTTGCTTCACAGACTAATGTTTTCTGTAGTTGAGTAACAATCTATGTATTACAGTAATGCATATTAGTAGACTTAATTATAGGAAGGAAATAAAATATCTACTTGTAAAAATACACATACAGGAATCCTACCGTCAGATAATGAAGATGAGGCCAAAGGACTTGAAAAAGAGGCTTATGGTGAAATTTCGAGGAGAGGAAGGCCTGGATTATGGAGGAGTAGCAAGGTGAGATTTGGGGGTTTGTCTGACACTTTTTAACTGTAAAATTGTTCTTAAAGTGACCCATGGCTGATATCATTCCCTTTCAAATTATCTGTTAATGGTGTTAGTTATTTGTGATCTAGTTTATAGGTAGTGGTTGTAGCTTCAGTCTTCATATCATGGCAGATTGGAAAGTGGAAGCATGCGATTTAACAGTTGTCCCACCACCCTCCTGGTGTCAAAGGCTCGTACTAAATGAGTTAATATGCCTTGTATTTGGGAATGTTACTGGAATTAACACGGGATTGAGGTCTTTCTGTTTCCCCTCTTCTCCATAGGTACTCTGTCTTCATCACCATTATGCAGTGAGTGTAAAAGGCTTGTTCAGGATAGGCTATTGATCTTATTGGAGAAAGTGCTGATCCCAGCAACGGGCTCCAGTTTCATAAGTGCAAGTGTGATCAGCTCAAATTGTGAGGTCTTTCAAGAGGCATATAGACTCTGAAGTAAAATCCAAATCACAGTAAAGGTTTTGTTAAATACACCTGTCTGATTTCCAGCAAATGGATTGCAAGACGATAGGGGTTCCTTTTTGTTACGTCTCAGCCACATTCAGGAGGGTCCTCTGATCTGTTGGAGCAGGAGTGGAGATGAACTAATCCTAAACAAAGGCTAAAATTTTAGAGAGGACTTGCCTCCCTCTTAAAAATAATAATTCCCTGTGGGTTGCATCAGATCTGAAGTTCTGGAGCTGATTGTAGCATCACTAAAATGCTCATCTTTGCGGTGGCTCAGATGCATTGTGTAAATTCACTGAGAAATTTCTCAGATCCACAAAGGCTGCATCACCCACTTAGGTGTCTTTCAGTAACCCATCCCTGGACAAAGGAAAGAATTTGGAACTTTCTGAGCTGCCTTACCCGAGGCAACCTTGAGTGTCTCCACTGTTGACATCCTATTGCCCTGATGGCTTTCATAATCGCTCATTTGCTGTAACAGACTCTTTCAGATCAGTATGGCTCCACTTCTAAGCATTAAAGTTGATAGTTCTCAGAATATTTTGGACCTGGGATGGGTGTCCAAATTTAATAATAAAGGGGTATTTGTCATGGTGAGTTGTGAGGTCAGAAATAGCTTTAGTTCCATTCCAGTCTTTGTATGTTACTGAGGTGAGAGAATTTACCTAACACTTCCTCTTTCATTGCTTTTGCTCTCTCTGCCCCTTCTGGCCTCTCTGCTGAAAGCAGAGCTTCTCTAGTCATCAAGCATTTGCAGAAAAACAGCTTTTCTGAAGACTTCCAGTGATTGAGCTGATTTTAAACAACAGATTTTTTGAGTATTTCTTTATACTGTACAGGTTGCAGAGGAGTGGATGTCTTAGTCTCCAAATATCTGAACTCTGTACAAAGTCAAGATTTTTATGGAAGTGGGTCTTGTTCAGACTCAATTTGTTGATGGCGTTGTCTAACAGCTAGCTATAGCTTCTCTAATTGATGTTAAACCCTTCAGTACTTCTAAACTAAAACAAGTCTGCCTGTGAGTGAAGTAGGACACTTTATGGGTTTTTAAGCATACCTTTTTGGTCTGTAAATGGCGGGCAGTACAAGGTGATCTGATTTTGAAATAAGCATTTCATAACTGATGATTCACAATAATTGTGTTGTCTGAAACTTAAGTGGAAGTTGCACCCTTCTAAAATACCTTTGGGTTTTTTTTGGGCAGAGAATGGTTGTATTTACTGTGCCATGAAATGTTGAATCCCTATTATGGACTCTTCCAGTACTCCACAGATAATATTTACATGCTGCAAATCAATCCAGACTCTTCTATCAATCCTGTAAGTATTAACTTCTGAGCAACATACCTACTTTAACAGATGTCCCCTGCAGTTTTTTGTTACAGCTGGTCTTCCATGACAAGAGTATGAACTGAAGGATAAAGCAGAATAAGGATGTGTTAATGAGTCTTATATTGATATAGTATGAAGCAGAGGGGTTTTGTTCAGAAATTAAAAACATGACAGAGGAGGTATCCTTTGATAAGTATCTGATTTCTTTGAGATTCCTCAGTACTGATTGGGATGCACCATGGTTCTGAGAAGATACACGTAGGTGAAATTCATCTTCACTATGAATGCAGGTAGTTGTGTAGACAGCATTGTATTTCTAAGCAGTGTTCACCCCGTGACTGTAGGGGCTTGTATGCCTTGCCTGCCCTTTCCCAGTAAGCTGCTGTGCTTGCTTTCTTTTCTTACTGGAGGATTTGTATTGGTGCAGACCCTAAAAGAAGTAGCAATTCTGTATTAGTACAGGGGAATTTTTCCTGACATCACATTTCCTGACATTTGCTCTGTAAGAAGGGGAAGATAGATCGGAAGAATCTCATCCATAGGACTTATGCCTCAGTTTTCAGAAGTCAGTTTATAAGCAACATGAAAGACATGAAGGAAACAAGCACATGGCCTGCTTCCTCAAGAGCAAAAAGATTTTGATGGTTAAACAAAGAATAAACTAATTTGTTTGGAACTGTCATATCTTCTTGGATTCTGGGAGTTTCATGGGGATTTTCTTTTTCCAAGTTTTGCCATTTGAGAGGTCTAGAGGACTTGTATCCAATTTATTAGTCAGGTAATGCACAGATACTTGTCTGAGGCATTTAATCATTAAATGCTTCTGTTCTTGGTTATGTTATGAGGAAAAATGGTGGCTCCTTTTTTCCAGGGGGTTGCAGATAACTTGCACTGAATATAGAACTGATGGCACAGATATAACCACAAGATGTCAGTGTCTTCCTGCTGCCTGATTTTCTCTCCTCTCTGCCTGCAGGACCATTTATCTTATTTCCATTTTGTTGGTCGGATAATGGGTTTGGCTGTGTTCCATGGACACTATATCAATGGGGGTTTCACGGTTCCCTTTTACAAACAGCTGTTGGGGAAGCCCATTCAGCTCTCCGATCTGGAATCTGTTGACCCAGAGTTACACAAAAGTTTAGTCTGGATCTTGTAAGTACTGTATTTTTCAATTGTCTCACTCTAGAGAAGATGGGGTAGAGTATGTTGGCAATAGTGAGATAAAGCCTTACAGAAAATGTTTGCAAAAAATCTTGTAATGGTGGAGATCTGTACAAAATTATTAAACTACTATGTCAAAAATCTCGAGGTACTTGAGGAAAAGTTCTCGTTGCAAACTCTGTGTTAGCTCTCCTTGCAGCAAAGTAGATACTAAATCATTAAACGTTGCATGGGTATGGTAGAATATCACAGTATCAAACCCCAAACTCAGGACAGAGTTCTGTGGGGAAGTACAGCCTGGTTCAAAAGAAAAACAACTTTGATTAAAATGGAAAAAAAATGGAAGTAATGTGGGCTTCTGTATGCTTACAGTTCAGAACAAAATCCAACATTTGGTGTAGCTTTGGGACTCCAGCACGGCTCTGCATTGTCTCAATTTCTTTTCCTAAATGCTGTTTTGAATTTTGTATTTAAAGTTACTGATGTTGTTGAAGTTCACTGCATGTGATCTTTTCCGTGCTTCACACTTACACATGATAGCAGATCAGATTATTGCTGTATATATGTATGTGTATGTGTTTTTGTGTATATAGGGTTTTATTCATTATCCTGAGTACTACTAGAATTGGATGGATGACCCATATCTGATCAGGCTCTTCAACATGCCTTAAGCTGTATAGAAATTGGTGATTGTGGCAATATTCGTCTAGTGGTGTGAAATGCAGATGGCTAGTTACTAGGTTAATCCTGAAGACTAACCAAGTGTTCAGATAACGAAGCATCACCACTGAGAGTTATCAAAATATCAAAAATTCTAGATTTACCCTCTGTCTTTCCATTGCCAGAGAGAACGATATCACCCCAGTTCTGGACCATACATTTTGTGTGGAACACAATGCTTTTGGGCGGATTTTACAGCATGAGCTCAAACCAAATGGCAGGAATATTCCAGTGACAGAAGAGAACAAGAAAGAATATGTCAGGTATTGCAGACCAAAAATGTATCCTGCAAATATAGTGGAAAGAAGGTAGTAAACAGATGAATTTTTTTTATATAGTGAAACTAATCAAGTAAGTATTTTGGGGGGAAACACCTGAATCGTAAATGCCATGAGTGTTTTCACACAACGCACTATTGTAAGACCTGGGAAGATGAAGCTCTGAATTGTACTTTGGTTTTTCTGTTGATAGTGCAATAATTAATTGTGGATGGAAAAAAGGAACTGATAAGCATTTCTTTCATATTACAAAATGTGTGTATTAAAACAAGTTCCTCAGTAATATGGGCATTTTCCAGCTCTGCTGTAAAAAGCCCAGTCCTATCTAGCTCATCATCCCTGCCTTTCTTTCCTCCCCCCCAGGTTGTATGTAAACTGGCGATTTATGAGAGGAATAGAGGCACAGTTCCTGGCTCTGCAGAAGGGTTTTAATGAACTTATTCCTCAACATCTCCTTAAGCCTTTCGACCAGAAGGAACTTGAGGTACAAGTTATATCCACATGGAATATTGTTTTGTAATTTGTTTGATCCACAATCAAGCACTGATTTTAAAAAAACCAACACCAAAACACAAAAAACAAATGCACAAATCTTATTGCAGTTTACATACCAGAAAGCTGTGTATTTGTTTAGCCAAACCCACGTTCTTTGGGTTAACATTATTGAGAGGGCTACTTAAACAGGGAGAGACAAATACTCCATGTTGTCTAACCAAGGAATAATGCTCAAAGCAGGTGGTCTGGGCAGGGAGGAAGTACTGCAAGTTTGAGGAACTGTTGGCAAGACCTAACGTGTTACCCACCCCAGAGCTTGTTTTCTTCAGTAACTGTTTTCATACATGGCTGTTTCCATATGCACGTAGGGCATGGTTTACAGGGGCTAAAATAGAAGTGTAGAGCATATAGAAAAGAAAGTAATTTGTCTTCTCACTTAATCCTGAGATGCAGAATGCTACCTCTTAAAATAATTCCTGTTACAGCAATTTTTCCTCTGCTTTTGCCTTTTCAAAAAAATAAGGCAACTTGTGGAATATGGACCATTTGCGGTATTGGAAGCACTAGCTTTGTGCTAGTTGTTCATGCATACTCATTAATCCCATGAAGTTATTGCATTCCATTTGCTAGCTGCTTGAAAAGGGAGATTAAAAATCCATTAAATATTTCAATAGTCTGCGTCAGAACAGTCACAACTGTCCTAATAATGTAAATGAGTGTAAGCGGGTGCTGTCTTCTTGGTGGCACAAAAAGGCAGCTGCTAAATGGTAGCTCTTAGAAACGTGATCCTCAATATGTAATACTATAGGAAATTTAGAATATGACACACATTTTGAGTGATGAAGTTTTCTCTATGCCATTTATTTGTCATTGCCATGGGCGGTGGTTAGATTCATGGCCAGCAGTGACTTCCTTTTACAGTATTTTGCAACCTGGTGTCATCTGGAAAAGAGATTGAAGTAGAATGACTGGTCTGTGTCAGAGCCTCTCTCAAAAGACATCAGAAAACAGATGAAAAGTTTCTGTAGTTTGTCATGGAACAACAAACCAACTAGGATGTTACTGTAAGCTGGGCAGGATTCTGTCTTAGCTGGTACTGGCACGTCTAGGACAAACCTGCATCAGGACAATGATGTTGTGTAGCACAGTAGATGGCATGCCGCCTTCTAAGTCTGTGCTGTGCCCTCAAAGACATGCTGTACTTTTCAGGTAGCGTAGATTTAACAAAGCAAGTCTTGAATGGGCTTCTGACTCCAGTTCCTTGTGAAAATTCTAGTTCTGATAAGTGTACTCCTTGGCCTCAGTTTCATTGCAGTTAAACTGGAGAGATTTAACATCCATTCTAAACTGTTTTGGAGCGTTACTTGCACCAAAAAGGCAGTTCATGCGCATAAAGAATGCTAGGCTTTGCAAAATGGTTGGATGTATGTTTTTATAGCTGCAAACCTGAAATGACTCTGAATGAATGTTAAAGCATTTTCTAATCCTTTAACAGCTAATCATAGGAGGCCTGGATAAGATAGACCTGAATGACTGGAAGTCAAACACACGTCTAAAGCACTGCATGGCAGATAGCAATATTGTGAAGTGGTTCTGGCAAGCAGTGGAAACATTCGATGAAGAAAGAAGGGCAAGGCTGCTGCAGTTTGTGACGGGTTCGACGCGCGTCCCACTTCAAGGTTTCAAGGCTTTACAAGGTGACTGATGTGGAGGCCGAGTTAATCTGTGGTGGGAGAAAGAGATAAAAATTGTGTGGTATTTGCTAGCCCCTTGTAAAATACCAGTGTATTACTGGACAACTCAAGCACTCAAAAACTTTAGATCCCAAGAGCAGTTTTACATTTGTCAGCAGCTCTGCTGATGGCGAACAGTTTAGCCATTGCTGATAGTGGTAGAAGCTGGTAAATCTGTCATCATGTAGTGCTTTGACTAGTGTCAATATTAGCTAATCAGTCTCTTACAGCCCTGCGGACTGATGTTAAAATCATTGGGTGGAAGCATGCACACGATTATAGAGCTGACCAAACAACATTTTTACATGAGAATTGTATTCCCTTCGTTGTTTGGCAACGAACCATTAGACTTTAAAACAAGTTCCTGAAAATTGCAGTTTTTGTCATCAGAAAGGGTGGCAGTGTTGTAGGCTGTTGCGATTCTCCTGATAAAGTTCCATCTGTTGGCTGACAGTAAACTGATGTTCAAAATTGACATACATAGTTTTGTTTTACAAGGAAAACCTTCTTGCACTTAAGTCTTTTCATTTTTGAAGGTGCAACTTTGTTGATATAAAATTTAGCAGCTTTCCAAAATACTAGTCTGCAAATTAATTGTCATGACCAGCCCTATCACTTCAGCCATCCCTTCATCAGCTGCATATCTGATCTACAGATTTAGCCTATGACATACTTGTGTTTGCAGCTGTAATTTTCTCTCTTGCCTTTTTATAAGTAGCAAAATTTGTGTCCATGAATGATGTTTTGTTGAAGTGCATTAACTAGAATGTCTGTCTGTAAGGTTCTACAGGCGCTGCAGGACCCAGACTGTTTACCATCCATTTAATAGATGCAAACACAGACAACCTTCCAAAAGCCCACACTTGGTAAGATGAAAACGTTCTGCCTGTCAGTGCTTGCTTTCCTTTTGTCTTGGTTTAAAGGAGTCATCTCTGTTTTGTCCTGCGTATGGATTAACCATGTGATATGCATAGATGACTCCAAGTGTGCTCTGCTAGCTTGGAAATATCTGTGCTCTGCAGCCAGCAAAATAATCGACTTTTCTTCTTATAGCTTGATTTGTCTTCTATCTGTGGTTTCATTTATCCCGGAGTTGATTATTCTGAGGTGTTTGTAAGTTTATTTCTGTGTGTTCAGCAGAAGTATTCACTGAGAAATGACTCACATCAGTGAGTCCTCATACAGGATTACAAAGAATAGTTTTCAGATGTAAAATGTAGGAAAAGCGTGCTATTGGTACAGTATAGGCACAGAACTGAGCTCTCGTACGGAAGTCACACTCTTTCAGAGACAGGAAATCATTTCAGCAGTGGCACAGATTGTCTGCAGGCAGAGCAGGGAGTACGCCTGTCTGATGTCTTGCTTTATTTGCAAGTCTCCTGCATCTGCCACCTGCCACCTCCTCCCAAATGCTGCCCTATTAAGTCGTGCATTCCTGCTGCAGAAATGCATTTGTTTTCTATCTTGTCTCGTTTAGCCACGGAAGTGGCTGAGGCTTTCTTTGAAAATTTTTTTTAAATTTTTTTTTTTTACTGATCTAGCTAGTCTAGAAATTGTTTTTCCAATAAATATTTTAGATTCATATACTGCAATGTGTTGTTATTTTACCTCTAGCTTTAACCGGATTGACATTCCGCCTTACGAGTCATATGAGAAGCTTTATGAGAAGCTGTTGACAGCTGTGGAAGAGACATGTGGGTTTGCTGTGGAGTGAAAAAGCAACCAAAGGAAACAGATGCTAGCTCATGGACCACCAAATCAAAAGCTAGAAGAAGCTTGCTGTGAACTTCCTGCTAAGCTGTCTGAAGCATCGGAACTCTAGACAACTTAGAGATGGGGCTGTTTCCCTTCCGCCGCTGGTGGATGAGGGTGGGGGTAGGGGCTTTTGTTGGTGGTTTCCAACTCTATTTTCTCCCCTTTGTTACAATAACCCCTTCCCTCTTCTTCCATCCCCCGTAAAATGAAATGCAGCCAAGTTCAGCATTTGGCTTTGGTTACACAGGATATTCTGCTAGATTTGTAACACATATTGTGATAGGGTCAGTGACCTGTGGGGTTTTTTTAACAGGAGAATCAAAGTATAATTAAGAATGAGCTTAATTGCTGAGGACTTGCAACTGGTAGGTGTACCTGGTTAGTTTGTCTTAAATCAAGCTTGAGCCCTTGTAAAGTCCGGTGGGTGCATAGTGTCTGACTGGCACTAGAATTTGCATTGCACATTTTAAACACCTGTTTAAAAAGTAAACTTCTAGCAGAAAATACCTCCATATGAACACTTAACTGAAAGGTAAAGAAATCCAAGTTCTGCCTTAGCAGGAAGCTCCCAGTGGAAGCTGTGGCTCACCTTGAGAAAAGTGAAGGAATCTGGGACAGCTTAAATGGTATTGTGTGATTTCTTTTTGGTTGTCCTGGCTGAAATCTAATTGTTTTGCACATGAAAACAATTATTTCCTCCTGCAGAATTACTTTCCATAGTTCATTCAGATGTAAGTACCTTGCAGAGAAGCCTTGTAAGGAGGAGACAGAGGATAAAAATCTATTCAGTCCCAAAGCTGTGATTTCTGTGCCACTGTTTTACCCAAGATGTGTTTGTGTGACTTCAAATTCTAAGACTCACATGGAAATTGCTGAAAGCTAAGTTAACAGAGCAGACTTCTGAAGTTTTTTGGCCTTGGGAAAGGTTTATTTGGAGGTTGAGGTAAAAGGGTAACTATACAGTGAGTACATTTTAAATGTTATGGAAAGCTATTGGAAGAATTTATGACTTCAGTTCTGTAGGGATGAAGATTTCTCCAGAGAGCCATATAAGGCTATTTTGTCAAATATCTGAAACTAATATTGAAAGGTTTGTTCTCTAACACATTGCTAAAACAACTTCCCAGGGGAAACAAAAGCAAATCAAATACCTGAATCACTAACAATTTTTCCAGTTTGCACACCAAGATGAGACAGTATTTTAACAAATAACACGGCTTCAGAAAGACCCAGTTATCTATCAAACATGTCTAAACTTAAGTAAAGCAGACTTGCTCGTATAGGATTTTTTTTCTTTGGCAAGCCTGATTTTTAGAGAGATTCATTACTGAAACATTTAACAGATGTTATGTTTATGGAATAGTGCATTGAAATTCAGCTGTGGGTGAGAGATCGTTCTTAGAAGATGTCTGCTGGAATACTTCTATTTTGTCTTTTTTTTAATTGAATTTGATAATAGCTTTAAACTGTGATAGGACAGAAAGTAGACACTTGTCAAAACCCTGGCATCTTTCTCTGTTTTGTTTGTTTGTGGTTTTCTTTCTTCCATTGACCATAATTCTTGTGATTTGTTGTTGGGAGTAAGGATTGCATTGGAGGTGTAAAATTGTACCATATTGTGAGATTTGCACGGGGTAGCTAAAGATGCTCATCCTGCAAGACTGTACAGGAGAGGCATGTTTAGACCCATGTTCTGTAGGAATCTTTTGGCACTTGGGGACCAGTTTCTGCAGTAGTGGTTGTTGGGACGTAAATGAAACTGTGTGACACTTTTGCAGAAAAGAGAGGAAATGCAACTGTCAGCAGACAAGCATCTGTACGGTCTTGGGCTGAGTAGCAGAATCCCCACAGCCCTGGCTTTTCAAAATGGCTGTGAAGTCATACCTGTTCATAGAGTGTATTTAATCCTTTCAGTACGTTTGTTTGAATGTGCAATAAACCAGTCAGATAGGAAAACTGCAAAATGGATTATTGCCCAAAAGCTTTGCATGCAGTCTCATGTGGATTTTTCACTAAAAGAGTTTAAAAAAAAAAAAAAAAAGATACTAAAGCCCACCACTAACAAAAATCCTATCACACAAGCTCTACATGCAGCACAACTGGCTCAGTAAAAACCAAGCGAGGTGAAGGTAAAGGCCCTTGATTTGGAGATCTATAGGTCAAGTAGCTCTATGTCAATGACACAGTTGACATATGATAGTTCCTAATGTCTTTGCTAGGTCAGTGTTTTATTGAATGCACAAAATAAGAATAGGCAAGGATTGTTGTTTTGAAAAGTCCGTCTGTTTTTTGCTGTATTTAAAAGCCCTTGTCAAGGTACCTCCTCCATGCTGACAGTAATGAGAATAGGGCACTGTCTTTTTAATTATTTCAGTTCTCTTTTAAACAGCTTCACCACCTCTCCCATCGTGTTGTCTTTGCAATTTTGTGCCACTTCAGTGACGATGAAGACATTTTTTTGTATTGTTCTGTACATGCGTTTGAGGCAGGCCTTAAAGCTGGTTGGCTGGATGGAGGAAAATAAAGAAGCGAGGCAGAATGGGTTTTAAGCGATGGCTTGTTCTTCCTATGGCTGGTTTCAAGGCCAGGGAAGGATGAAATACAAACAAGAGTTTGTGTGGCTTGAGCCATTGACTCTCTGATTTCTCGGGAGCTGTTCGGATAACCTCAGCTGTCTGAATTTGTATGTTCGTTCCCACTTGGTCTGCCAGCACTTGAACTGGTTGTTACTTCTCAAACTTGCCCAAAGAATAACATCAAGTCTGGCGTTCATTTTGTCATTACACGTTCCACCTTGTACACGGATACTCTTGGATCTGACCTGAAGGAAATACAAGGTACAGTGTGTCTTTTGTTCCTGTCCTAAAGGCAAACCTAAAAGCCGGTCCATTGGCACAGACCTTCAGTGCTTGCCCTGATACTGCTCATCAGCCTATACTATATATGCTCAGGGATGTAGGAAACCACCACTTTGCTCGTGTTTTTAAATCGGGAAGAAACGAGACTGTTTTATGAATGTTAGCGTTAACTTGGGCATTATGTTAGACAAGACCCTGCTTCAAAAAGGCTGCTCGAAGCTCCAGATGGTGAAATCAGCGTTTGCTCAGCAGTATGTACTTAGTTCAAGTCGAGGTGGTTATGAAATCCAACAGATTTTGTAAATTAGTGATCCAGCCACTGGGCCCTCTGGAGCCGGTGCCCAGGTTCAGGGCCGTGTGGTACAGCAAGTTCCCAGAAATACAGTATGGATCTGTTTTTAATTTGTTAATTTTTTGTTCCTCAACCACTTTATAATGTATTTTTTTTAATTTATTATTTTGTAATGTCATGTTTAAGTATTGCTGCTATCCTTGTTATTCTTCCCACTGTTTTTATTGCAGATTTATTTTGTGAAAGTTGTACACTAATGTTTCATTTTATGTCTAAATCAAAGTATTTAAAGAAATACTAGTTCTATTTAATGTGGTTATGGAACCAGCTGGAATAAACAGTGATTGTATAGTAGGCTGGACCCAGGAGGTCATGTTCATTTTTGTTACATATGCAATAAACTCACAACTTTAAACTCTTGGTATCCACCATTTTGTTAAAATATTTATGGAAGTCACAGGAAAATTGATATGCTTGTGATTAGAGTGTGGTAGTGCTGTGCTTAGCTGGGGGTGGAGGATAAAGGCAAAGTGTTAAAGGCAGCAACAACAAAAAAAAAAAAGTATTGCTGTTATTGAAAATGATGTAGCATTACCAAATAGTGAGTAAGGGTAAAAAAAATCCAGTTTTAATTTAAGAGTTCTGCGTGATGAAGCTATCCTGGTGTTAACACAGTCTCTCATGAATATCGAGCATCATTTGCTCACAAAACTGGCTCACGCTGTTTTGAGTTCCAGCACCTCTGCAGTGGGATTGTGGTTGTGGTAGTTAAACTCGGTGGCCAAGGTATGGAAATGCAATTTATTTAACAGATTTATATGGGCTGCCCAGATAAAACTCCTCCTTTCCAGGTAGAACACTTTGTTTCATTCATTCTTTAACTGATTAATTACCAGCCTTAATCTTTTTCCCTTCTTACCTTATTTGTCCTGTTATTTTTCCAAAACCTCAGTCTTCAGGAAAGAAATTATAATTCCCCCCCCCCCCCTTAATGAGAGTTGGAGAAAGATTCATTAATGCTGATGAATTTCTGCTTTCCTGTTTGTTTTTCTTTCTAATTAGTAGTGTTTTGCAAGTGGAGAAAGACAGTACGAGTCTGAGGACAGCGCTGGCAGTGATCATTCAGTGCTCAGTGTCAGGGTGTGCGCTTTCTAAAGCTGAAAGCTAGGATTTCTTTAATCTCTGCGTATTTTGTGTTGGTTTTTTTTTTAAAAAGGGGGAGGGAACAATTCAGTAATTATTTTTTTTTATTCTTTGAGTAACTTCACAGTATGATTAAATGCAGTAATACACACTGAGCAAATGACTGGGGAGCTGGTTTTGCCCACCCCCTCGTTTCAGCCAGCAGCAGGGACTGAACAATTTTTGCTTGATGATTTGGAGCAAGAATTGCTGTCAGTCCTTCAGTGCTCTGTGAAACACTGGTCCTGCTTTGGTTTTGTCTTTAATAAATACTTTTTGTAAAGTATTCTTGATTTCTGGTATCCTTTTGGTATGCGGACAGAGCTAAGAGAGAGGATTCCTGTAGCCTGCTCCGGTGGATGCGGTATGCTGTAGAGGGGTTGCTGTAGGACTTCTGCGCTATGTGAACTTTTTGAAAACATGATAAAAAATTAATGCTTCTCTCAGGAAATCTTACAGAGCTCAAGGAGAATTGACTGTCTCTTTTATGGAAGCTTGGCAAGTCAATGAAATTCCTCAAGTTAAATTTTCCAGTCTCTGCCTCTTTCTGCAGGATGTACAAAACCAGACTCTGAGGAGGAGCGCTGGTCTCATAGCGGCAATTTCTTTTCTGATTGATGCTGCTGCTGCTGTGTCTTGGGCACTCTGCCCGCTTGGGGAAAGACGGCCTCTGCCCACTAGCGTGCGCTTTAAAAAGGCATGGCGGAATGGGTTTTAATTCGCGAGCAAACCTTTTGATATTTTCTGTAGGTGCTTTGCAGTCTGATGCCTAGCTAAACCCTCCCTCTCGCTTCCCTTTTCAGCCGTTCTTCACATGTGGCTTAGGGTAAAACTAAAACCCCAAAGCTTTGCCAATAAATAATCACAGATTAAATCCTTCCAGGTGTGGTGGGGGATGGAGGGCGGGAGGAGAGGATGCTGCCTCTCTTTCTGATCTTGCTAATTTGAAACAAGGTCAGAAGGGGGTTATACATTTCTAGAACCCCCTTCTGCAATCTCACGACTACTCGCTGCCTGGATGATGCAAACAACTCCCCCCTCTCCTGCAGCCCCTCTCCCAGCCTTGGCCGCAGTATTTTTGTGGTGCTTCTATCCCTCTAGAGAACGAGAACCCCTGACACGGGACCAGGACGCTGCTGCGTTGCAGAGACACGCACTAAAAGAAAACCTGCCTGGAGAGCTCACGGCTGGACCCAGGATGACGGGAAGGAGGTTAGGCACCAGCAGGTTGAGCAGGATAGATGTTTTCTTGCACCACCACCGGGCTTTTATGGCCTGCAGAAGAGGGGTGTTTCAGGGGCGGGTAAGCGTGGCTTTGCAGGCAGCCGCAGGAGAGTCGTGCCAAGTTTGCTGATCTCTGTCCCAGATTCGGAAACAGTTGGCACCCGCGACGGAGGTCAGGCTGCGGCTGGAAACCATATGGCTGGGCCACAGCGGTCCCTGTGCGGGGAGGAGGGAGAGAAATGTTCCTGGAGGGCTGGGGGAGCCCCTCGCGCTGGTCGTGGTATTTGGCCGGGTTTTAGAAGATCTGAGAGAGAAACTTCTGGATGTGGTGATGAGGGGGAAAAGATAAGCGAGCAATGTGTCTCGCCGGTCCAGCTTTGTCTCCTCTATAGAGGTAACCTGGGTCGGGGAGCATCTTCCTGGGCTGGTGTAAAGCATTTGGTCTGGGAGTTTTTTAAATTAAATTTTAATTGGATGCTGATTAAATGAGCCTGGCTGCCTCCCCCCGATTCCAGTCTCGGACACGGCCAGGCAGGACCTGCCATCAAAGTCCCGCAGCGGTGGGGTCCAGGAGCGCGTCTGGACGCCTGGGAGCGATGCCGTGTATCTCGGGACGGATCTGGAGGGGGCAGCGCCGGCGACGTGCCTGCGCGATACGGATCTGGGCTGGATGCTCCGACGGGTGGATCCGCTTGGTCTGGCTCTGCAGCAGAGCAGCAAGCGAATGTCTTTTCTCCGAAGAGACCGATCCGTGCTGTCTGACGTGGGCTGTGTTTATTGTCACCGGGTGCCCGTACTGTCCTCTCACACAGCCTCGCGTTTGGGATTTGGGAGGGCCAGGGCACTGCCCCACAGCGGGGTCCCCGTCCGAGCCAGCCGCTGGCCGAGAGGGAAACGCAACGTCCCGGGTGGCTCCATGCCACTCGCTTCACCTCCACGAGCATCGGCGGCCACGGCGCGGGGGGACGGGGTGGGATCCCCCAGCACCCACGTGCGTTGCTCAGAGTGGTAACCCGCTGCGCCGGGGTCCCTTATGCCTTTGCTTTTTGGTGGAAATCCAAGGGGAGCTCCCCCCGCTGCTTCCCAGGCACTGAAATGTCGTTCCCCTCTTGCGGGATGGGGGAGACTGGTCGCCCGTGGGGAGCCCTCGGCAAACGGTTCATCTCGAAGGGTTTGGCTGAAATGATCCGGAAAAGCCGTTTCCAGAGGACTTGCAGTGGGAGCCCCACTTCCCTGCGGGAAAATTTTTTTTTTTTTGGACTGATTTGGCAATAAACTAGTTTTCAATAAAACTCCTAGATAAAAACTTTACTGTGAGAAAGACATTTAGCAAAAGAGTCAGGGTGAGGTCAGCGATCGGAGCTGCTCTGCTGCCAACTTCCATCCTTTTATTTATTACCATACTCGATACCAACAGCACCGTGTGCCCCGGCAGAAGGGAGAAAGCCGGACCGGTAAGCGAGCACGGTGCTGAAGATCATACGCACGTGTACGTGGAGCTGGGGCACCGCGTGGAGACCACCAAGGTGGAGATGTTTCCCACCACCCCAACCACGCACGTGGTGGCCGGGATGCAGCCGAGGAAGGAGATGACCAAGAGGTCACCGGTGCTTTTGGAAGAGGCGTTAGGCTGGGCGGTGGCATTTTTTGGGGTGGCGGGGTACCGAGATGCACGTGCTCGGCTCCATCGTCCCTCACCGAAAGCCAAGGAGCTCTTCTGGAGGAAATCCCGAGCTGCAGAAGAGGTGCAACTGTACCGGAGCTGGGATTTCATCCCTCTGCCCTCACCGTGGGGATGCCAGGGACGCCCCAGCCGCCCACCCCCCCTCCTCCTTCCGTAACGTGCGTTGCTGCAGACACATCATTTTCTATGAGATTCGCTTTTAATTAGTATTATTTTTTATTTTTTCCCATCTCCCGGGTCTGCGGTGCTGGTTTGATCCCGGGCTGGGGGGTTTCATGGGAGCGGGATGTGGCCCAGCTCTCGCCCTCCCGGGGGGTCTCGGCTCCCCGTAACCAGGTATCAAAGGAGAAATTAATGTCATCAAAAATTCACAGAGGTGTCTTGTCCCTCTGTCCTGTGGCTGGGTGGGGGTTGCTGGGTTTTGAGGGCATTTTGGGGATGGTAACCGATCCGGTGCTGGGAAGGAGGCAGCTCGAGAGTCCCAGGAAGGTGAGAAGAAGAGTCCACGGACCAGCTTCGGTCCTTACGAGGAATATAGGGGACATTGGAAGCTCCTGGCTTCGCCCGTGCTTTTGGGCTGAATTAGAAACGCTGGTGATGGGGGACATAAACCCGCCCCGGGCCGCAGGCAGTGAGGGCACAGAGAGCCCCACAGCTCTGTCCTACAGCCGCTTTGCACCCCAAAACCAGAATTTAACACCTCCAAAGGCAGCAGAGCCCCTGGGGGGGGTTTGGAAGGGCGGGGGCGGGGGGGGAATCACCCCGGCTCTGGCTCCCAGCCCATAAGGGCGGCCAGGCCGGGCTGGGCAGTGGGACTGCGTTTCCCTTCCAGCAGCTTAACCACTGCGGTGGGGCTGCACGCCTGCACCCCCCCCCCCCCCCCCGTGGCAGAGGACCCCCATGGGGGGTCTGCACCCCCCAGGGGACCTGCATGCCCCCCTATTGCAGAGCACCCCCATAAGGTACATGCACCCCCCCCGATGGCAGACCCCACAGGGGACCTGCACACCCCCCCTAGGGTAGAGGACCCCCCAGGGGGTCTGCACCCCATAAGGGACCTGCACCCCCCCATGGCAGAGGACCCCCCCTAGGGGACCTGCACCCCATAGGGGACCTGCACCCCCCCCCCCCCTTGGCAGAGGACCCCCCCAGGGGACCTGCACCCCCCCATGGCAAAGCACACCCACAGGGGACCTGCACAGCCCCCCCCCCCCCAGAGCAGAGTACCCCCATGGGGGACCTGCACCCCCCCCATGGCAGAGGACCCCCCCTAGGGGACCTGCACCCCATAGGGGACCTGCACCCCCCCCCATGGCAGAGGACCCCCCCTAGGGGACCTGCACCCCATAGGGGACCTGCACCCCCCCCCATGGCAGAGGACCCCCCCCCAGGGGACCTGCACCCCCTAGGGGACCTGCACACCCCCCCCCCCCATGGCAGACCACCCCCAGGGGGGATCTGCAACCCCCCCCATAGCAGAGGACCCCCCCAAGGGACCTGCACCCCCCCATGGCAGAGCACCCCCATAGAGGACCTGCCCCCCCTCCCTCCCCCCGCAAAGCACCCCCACCCCTAGGAAACACGTGCAGCTCCTCGCCCCGCCCCTTCCCCTCAGGCCCCGCCCCCGCCCCCCCGAACGCCCGGAAGGAGGCGGGACCGCCTTGGAGGACCGCCCTCCTCCCCCCTTGCCCCCACCCCCCCCCCCCCCCCCCCCCCGCCTCTATGGTAGGTTTGCCGAGACGGGACCACTCGGGCCGCCCGTCTCTCCCTCGCCGCTCTCAGCTCCCCGCCGCTCCTCTCTATGGTGCGGGGCGGTGCGGTCACGTGGGGCGGGCAGGCCGGAAGGAGCGGGGCAGCGGCGGCTAAATGAAGCGGGGCCGGAGGGGCCCGGTGAGTCCCGGTCGTGGTCGCCCGTTCCCGCTTCCCTTTCCTTCCTCCCCACCGTCTCGGTGCGGTCTCCGCGTCCCGGGTGGGGTGGAGGGGAGCACGGCGGTAGCCGGGCGGCGGGGGAGGAGCTCGCTCCGGACACCGGGGTTCACGCCGGGGCTCACCGCTTCGTCCCCTGGGCCTTACCGGCCTCCTCGGTGGGAGAGGGGGGTAGGTCGCTGCCCCCCGGTTGGGGTGCTGCCCGGTGTGTTCCCCTCACTCAGGGCCTGGTCCTTCCCGCCCCCCCCCCCCCCCACGTTCCCCTCAGGGCCGGGGTCGCCGTGTCCCCCCTCCCCGGGGTCCGTGGCCCTGGGGTCCTGCTGAAGTCCCGTGTGTCCCGTTCCCCCCCCGCCCCACAAGGAGGTGAAGAGGGTGAGGGACACCCAGGTACCATTGCCCGGCGCTGCTCTCCGTGGGCTCTTTTCAGCGGCTCTTTTCAGGTACCCTGGGCTGTGTGTGTTTGTACCGGGGAAGAAAAATAGCGTCGGCTCCCGGAGCTGGTGGGGAAAGGCGGATGTAAGCTTGTTCTCCTTTGACCCTCGTCTTGTTGTGGAAACACTTGGTGCCGTTGGGAC
Source organism: Astur gentilis (assembly GCF_929443795.1). Lineage (NCBI taxonomy): Eukaryota > Metazoa > Chordata > Aves > Accipitriformes > Accipitridae > Astur > Astur gentilis. The sequence continues at coordinate 16,670,961 of NC_064912.1, read as the reverse complement.
ATCTTGACATTTCAGGCATCTGCTGGGGGAGCTGCTGCAGAAAAGAAACCCAAAACACAGCTGTCCTTGGAGTTGAGAGATCTGTGTAAGAGATACTCCTCCTCCTCCTCTTCCCCTCTCTCTCTCTATCGATTTGAGTGCTAGCTCAGCTTGGTGGGAGAGAGCAAACGCTGGAAGCGCTAACGTACATGGCGTTTATATAACGGAGGTGTCCTACGGGTGTTTCTGCCTCTGGACCTGCGCTCGTTCCCCCAAACGGCTGGAGGAAGGTCAGGGTTTCACCAAAGTATTCCGAAACTGAAGAGCTGTAGCTAACTCCAGCGTGCGTGTGAGGAGAGGAGCACGAGTTCACCCAGGCAGCGCTCCTGCACGCCGGTTTGGGATGGGTGAAATGTAGGTCGGCTTAAAAAGTCGCCGTTGTCTCGCGGATCCGCTGGCTTTGCAGCCACGCTCGCTGGAACTCCGGCCGTTGGGCGGGTAGTGGCCTCTTGCGCCTGCGAGTCTGGCCCGGGAGGTTTTTCTTTTCATCTCACCTTCGCTTTATGACCTGAAGCGTTGTCTTTGAATACCTTACCTTAGAGTCTTATGGAAAAATACTTATACCAGAAACATAGCTTTCGTATGAATAAGTTTAGGTGTCGATGTTTCTATTTAGCTTCCTTACTGCGTGTCAAGCAAGATTCAGTTTCTCATGTGAAGTGTTACAGTTCGGTCACTGGTTTGAGACCTCTGTTGCTCTAAAAAAGAAAAGCTAATGTTGCTGCTGTGCACTTTTATTTCCATTATCGAGGCGTAATGTTGAGGGTCTATAACTTGGCTGTCTCTGCGTCTTTCACAGCGTCTCTTCTTGTGTTTCTCTTCCAGCTTACTGACTGCTACGCAGAGCAGCGGACTCTTCTTGCTGTGTTTTGGGCAGCAATCCTAAAAGCAATAGCCAGTTGCTGTGATGGCTGAAAGGCATGGGCAGCCTTAGTGCTAAGACCTATGAGCAGTCCCCTGTGTCTCTATTCTGTCTCTGTGGTGGTTGGTTCCTTTTTCTTTCATTTTCTGCTATCTTGATCAACCTGCTTTGGAGCTGTTGCAGGTTTCCAGCGGTAGCAATGGAGGAGAAGGCAGGTGTCCCCCATCAGGTGGATAGACTGGACTTTGCATGCTCAATTATAAAGTGTCCTCCTCCAGCTTCGAGAGAGGATGGCATGTGAGCTTTTCCTCCAGCGACCTGTTTGGAAGGTGAGGGGGGCATGTTTGAGAACCATCATTCTGCAGACCCAAATCTTGAGCAGGTTCTGGTACGTCCCTGTACGGGTACCGGGCTGCAGGAACATGCAGCACAAACCATATGGTGGAACCCGTTTTCTTTAGGACTAGTAGAGTTGCAGGGACAGCGTTTAATTACAGAACTGTGGGATTTACAGCTTTAATCTGAGCTTTTCAGTTCTAGGACGAATGCTGTGCAAAAATTCCACTGCCTTACATCAGGCCTTTTGATACTGTAAACATCTTAATAGATTTCATGTGCTGGGTGTCTGCATGGTGTGACTAGATGTTAATAAACAATCATCTTGACAGGAGTTTGTGCCTGGAATACCAAGACTTGGGAAAGGACTCAGACCCACTTCCTGAAGATCTGTAGAGACATTCAGCCCATCTGGTAGTGCTGCATTTTGGTAACGGGCCTTCCGTCTCTTTTTCTTTCCTTCCTAGGATGCTTTCCTGTCAGCCTGGCTGCAGGCATCCTTCTCGCGCAACTGCATAAGTCAGGGCACGAATAACAGTTCCTGGAACAGCGGTTGGGGCAGGCTTTACTGATGATAAGGTACATTCTGGTTTCCAGCAGGGTGCTGGCAGCCTGTTCCTGGGCTTGTGTTTCAGAAGCTGCCTCGGAAGTCCAGACTCCTGGGTAGTCCATGCCTTGTCTGCCTGAGAATGCAGTGGGCGTTACTGCTGCCGGCGAGCTACGATTGCTGGCAGCGTGGCTTGTGCTTTGAAATAGGACACAAATCGCTAAAAAGTCCTGTGGCAAAAATAGGTGGAGCGAGCATGCAACTCCGGTGACTTTGGCGCAGCTGGAGAGAGGCAGGAAGCATATCTCAGGGGCCAGGAGCTGTTTAGCAAGCCTGAGTCGCCCAAACTCAAGTACAAGAGATGTGGAGCCCTTTGGGTGTTTTTTAGTGCCTGCTGGAAGAAGCTCCATTCATTAATTTGGAATGGGTGTCTTATTTTTATTTATTTCTTTTTAAAGTCATTGTGAGTGGTTTACTGTGTCATAGCGCCGGCAGCTCGGCGCAGCGATGGGCGTCAGGGCTTGCCACCGGCTGCATTCTTTTCGGGACAGTCAGAACTGCGCCACTAATTCCTCTCATCAGAAGCTTGGGGGTTTTTTTTGCACGTGGATTCAGTCTGGAGATATTTTAAGTCTCCATTTAAATTATTGAATTCAGACATCTTCTTAACTACTTAAAGGAGAGGCGCTAACAGTCTCAGAAGTCTGTGCAGTGCACTAAAATAACAGTGTTGTGTATTGCCTGCCTTGGTCAATGGGTGGGCTTTTCAAGCTGCTACATGTAATGTTAATTACTCCCAGTAGGATCTAACCCTGGTGGGGTTAGGTGCCTTTTTTTAATACAGTGAGCAGTGGAAGGTGCGAGACATGCAGCTGACTTGGGACACTAGCTGTCTTCCAGTAGCAGCCCAGGACATAAGGTTATCGGGGTACTGATGTGGTAGTTCCTGTGTTTGAAACTGAGCTAAATAACATGCTGATCAGCATTATTCTGAGAAGAAGTAGAGTAGTTTTGTTTTAAGCAGGTTACTGGGACAGGGAAGTGGGAGAAATTGGGGGGGGTAGGCAGGGAGAGCAGGAAAAAGAGAAAAAGGCCACTTAGCAGTGTCCTGGAGGCTTGGATAAGTTATCCTTGCCAAAGCACCGAGATGCGAGATAAGAAGGAATGCGTTACTGAGCTGGGATAATCTCGCTCTCAGCAGCCTTCATGTCGCTTTTATAGAATTTCAGGCTTATTTTGGAATATCTCAGGAGTGATGTTTTCCCTCTGGGTCAGTGCTTAAGAGCTTGCGGTGGTTTTAAATGGCTAACGGTCCTTGAGAAAGCTTAATTCCTGAGGACTAGAAATCATATTCCTGCTGAATGACACCTTTCTCCTAATTACCAGCGCTGCTGTGGTTCCTTCCCTGTGTTCGTGAGGGGAACTGTCAGTGCCTGATTAAGTGGAAAAAGCATTGGGCTTTGGGGAAAGATTTCATCACAGGGCAGCTGCTACCCCAAGTCACGATGCCATCTCATAGTGTTTCTGACCCAGGTTGGGGGAATTTAAATTAAGCGTGGCTTCCTTGCTGGCTTTGGGGGAGCCCAGCTCCTTTGCTGATGCCGATGGTGCCTGTCTGTTCACAGAGTGACTTTTGGAGGCTGTCATTGTTGCTTATCACGAGAAGCAAAGTTGATGAGCTGAAATAAATCTGGGAGCGTATGTAGGTGTCAGGGTGACCTGAAATGTTTTCAGTTGGCTTCTCAGGACAAGTCCTGTATTGCTCACACTTGGTCTGTTTATCTCTGTAAGAAGGCCAAGCTACTGTTTGCATTATTTAGATAAACATTTGGACAAGATCTGTAGAGGCATCATGTGATATTACTCTGTAGTATAAGGCAATCAGGATTTGTACTAGCTAGAATCTTTGTTTGGGGAATACAAGGATGGAAAACGGCCTCAAGTAATATATTTTGTCTAAATCGCTTCTCACACAAGGCTCCTGTACAATGCTTTGTCTACACTGATGTGCTCTTACCAAGCTGTGGGCACTGTTATTGCTGTTTCTCAGTAAGAGAAAGGAAGACAGAGGTTGCCTTTATGTGGCCTTTGCAAAACCAGATTCAGGAACAGATTCATGCTTCTACTTCCAAATACCATCCTGAAGACTTGATGCATTTTTATATTTGATGGAACGGGGGAGGGAAACCTCTCTTGCAGATCATTTTTGCTTGAAGGTACCTGAAGGCCGGTAGCAGAAGGCGCGCTTACCCAAATACCGGTGGCGAGTACAAAATGTTGTTGGCCAGACGTCTTGCAGTGGGATAGCAGAGTGGAACAGGCAGCGATGTTGACAGCTGCCTGCAGCAGAGCGGCGATGCTGCCTAGAAGACTTTCCTCCTTTCCCTGCTCTCGCTGTAGTGCACTGTAATGCAATTTGAGGAAGATGACAGCAGCAGCATAATGGGGAGGCAGGAAAAGAAGCTTTTTTTTCCCTTGCAGGAAACCAGCAGCGTGGGGTGTTTCATACCTCCCCTGCTGCTAGGATTTCCAGCTACAGATGAAGAAGACTGGCAAGACCCATTAGCAGTAACTTGGCTAGCACAAATAGTTCATGTCCTCTCTATATTGTTAAACCGGAATCCTATTGTAGTGGAGCAGGCTTCATTGTGTATAAACTGGGAGGTGCCCTTGGATCAGCCATGACTAGCACAGACCAGCTTGCAACGGCTGGAATGCACCCCTGACTTGAGCACAGTGTCTGAAGAGTGCTCCTCAGCTTAATGTTTTTGTTTGTTTAGCAGTTTGTGGCTGCTTTTACTGACCCTCCGTCCCAGATGGTTAAATAATCTGTTTGATGTTGTACTGCTGCAACACCCAGGAAAAGAATTTATATTCTGCAATGTGAAGGCTTAAATAGTGTTGGACACTTGACTGTGATGACTAAGGGGTACGCACGCAAATTTGCAGCTTGAAAACAGTCGTGTCCTTAGCAAATGGTGTGACTGCAGCCTGTGTTAACTCCTAGCTGTGGCCTGTAGTGGTTTTTGTAGTTTTGCATATGCAAAATGTTTGTTAGCCTTGTGGTGAAATTGTTAGGTACCCTGCAGTCTCTTAAATCTGCATGACTGTGGACCTGGAGAATTAATGTGCAGTGCTTCTTTCCTTGCTTTTTAGCTGGCCAACTGGTAACTCATTCATTTGTGAACTTCAATAGGCTCAGAAAAGAATAATGCTGGATGTGGCGCATCTCTAAATCTGGCCGTGATCCGATTTCACCCGTTTCAGTTCTGATGTAGTAGTAAGCTTACCTCAAATACAACCCCTTTTCTCTTCTGCTATTTTAACATATTCTGCTTAAACCCTGCAATGGCCACTGCCACGTGGCATGGATGAAGTCAGACTGGACAACTGTCATGATCCTGGAAGGCTGCCCTCAGTTTCTGCTGCTTGAGAGCCTGCTTGCTGGGCTGGAATTGGTTGGCCACAAGGCTAACGCGTGGCTGCAAACAAAACTAAACCCAGTTTTACAAAAGCAGTTGCTGGCTGGCTTGAAAAAATCTTGTAACAACTGGTCATCTGCAGTGCTTGAGCAGTAAGGACATAGTTACTCTTCTTCAGATGGGTTGGTGGCAATCCTTCCGTCCAGCAGTTGTTGGGTGCGTGTGCTGGTTTTGGCTGGGATGGAGTTAATTTTCTTCATAGCAGCTAGTATGGGGCGATGTTTTGGATTTGTGCTGAAAACAACGTTGATAATACAGAGATGTTCTAGTTATCGCTGAGCCGTGCTCGCACAGAGTCAAGGCCTTTTCTGCTCCTCACGCCGCCACACCGGCGAGGAGGCTGGGGTGGGGGCACAAGAATTTGGGAGGGGACACAGCCGGGACAGCTGACCCCAACCGACCAAAGGGATATTCCGTACCATATGACGTCATGCCCAGTATATGAATCTGGGGGAAGAAGAAGGACGGGGGGATGTTCGGAGTGATGGCGTTTGTCTTCCCAAGTCACCGTTACGTTTGATGGAGCCCTGCTTTCCCGGAGGTGGCTGAATCCCTGCCTGCCGATGGGGAGTGGTGAATGAATTCCTCGCTTTGCTTTGTTTACGCGCGCGGCTGTTGCTTTACCTGTTAAACTGTCTTAATCTCAACCCGTGAGTTTTCTTGCTTTTACTCCTCCGGTTCTCTCCCCCATCCCGCTGCGGGGGAGAGTGAGCGAGCGGCTGCGTGGTGCTTAGTTGCCGGCTGGGGTTAAACCACGACGGTGCAATAAGCAGCTTTTTTTCTCTTTCCAGCAGGAATCGGTGCAGAGCGTGGACTTGCTGCTCAGGTCCTGCGTGTACCTTACAAGGTTTCGATCGGTATTTTACTTTCAGTACTTAAGGCGTTTTAAGACTTGTTTCACTGCAGAGTGAACCTGGTCTCTTGGCCCAGTATGGCTCTAAGCTGACTCTTGTATGTATTGAAGCCCTTCAGTTGAGTGTGTAAAAGCGTCTTGGAAAGGCAATTCCTGATCTTGGTGGACTAGGAGCACGTATAGTTTGAGTGCAGGTAGGTATCGGCTGTGGCTGCATAGTGTCAACTGTTAGGCTGCTGCTTAAGATCTTCCCCCTTCTTGCAGTTTATTTTAGCATCTGATTTCTGTTCTCCCAGTTATGCCGTAGTGGATGTGTGAGGAGAAAAAGTATCTATCTGAATCCTACAAAAAAGTTTTCCAGGGCGTTTCTTTTCAGAGCTGTAACAAATGCTGGTGGAGCTCAGCGTGAGAGGAGGTGACAGGCTGTGGTGTGGGAGTGTGACCGTCTTGAGCAGGTATTGCAGTGAAACCCTTCTTAACATGAAGCCCCAGCTTCTGGCCACCGCTGGCCACTGACCTTTGAAATTACAGCAAGTGTGGATGCTTAACATGGCACAAAAAAAAAGGGTACGGCTGTAATAACCGGAATATGTGACCTGTGAAGTTGTTCTTTTTGGAAGTCCCTAATTTTGGGATGTTTGACACCTAACCTTTAAGTCGATGCTTCTGAAAGTACTGTGCAGATCGGCACAGAAACCTTCCTTTTTACTAAGGTGGCCTACAGCAACAGGTCAGGTTTTTTTTCCTTCTGTGCCACCTCAAGGTCAAGTCTTAGCTTTTTATATTGTCAGCAGCTTTGTGAAATGAGGTGAAGTGTGCTTTGCAGACAGCAGCCATCCTTGAAAGCAAAGTTTCTTGTGCTAGGTTCAGGTCACATTTAAAATAAAATAAAAAAAATATTCCCCCTTCCTTTCCACATTTGCTCCTGCTGGTGCATTATATTTTTTTCTGGAACATAACTTCCCAAGTACAGCTTAGATGTTTGTTTCTGGAGTTGCTCTGCTGGGCAGCAGCTTAACATCTAGGATGCCATAGCAACCTATCAGTCCTTTGTGATTTTAAGTCTTCTGGCTGTTACTGCAACTAAAACTGACTCTTTGTGCTTTCCAGCCCTCTTGACTCTCGCTGCTGCTTTTAATAGCAGTTTGCTGGTTGTGTGCAGCCTGTCTCTCTTCTTCTTGCTCCTAGTGCCCCCTGCAAACAGGGCTGCGAGCGGAGCCGGCTGCTGGTTGCTCCTCTGTGTGAATGTCAGTGCCATAGCCTGTCCCAGGGTTACTCAAACCAGCAACCTTAAACTCCTTTATTTCTGTTGCCTCTCCAGTGAAAAATGGTGTTAAGACGGTAACCTGAAGGTTCCTGAAGACGTGCATCCAACTTGTTAAATAACTACTTAAAAGGTTGCACTTGGTTTTCTTTGTTCTGTTATACCTTTTAAAGGTGACATTCAGGATCCCTTAAAAAAAGGAAAGAAAAAAAGGAAAAAAACTACTAAGGATTTGGAGAGGAAATGCTGTGTCCTTTCCCCTGGAGAGCTGTATGAAGTACAAGTACCAGAGGAGCACTCTGGTGTACATCCTGGGGCACGTAGGGCATTTCTCTTGTTCTTTTCTGTGTGGCCACTGGGTTGATGGGGGAAGAGAAGGCAGTTGCAATTAGCGTTATGTAGAGCTGTAAGAGGTATGTGCGGCACCTGGTAGTCCACGGTGTCCGCTCTTTCAGACAGCAGTGGATTTAATAACGGTGCTGCTCAGAGAAAGGAGCCTCTGCCCCATTCTCTTGGGATACATGTGAATTCGGGGCAAGAAAACTGGAAGTAAAACTCGCTCTGGAAGCAGCAAAGCTGCAAAATACATGGTTTCACGTGCTCTTCTGTTTGTCCCCACCCTTATACCACAAAATCAGAACAAAACAGTTCTTTAAAATGATGGTTTGGGAGATAGGCTGTGAGCCCAGAGGGATTGGTTTTGTGTGTATGTGCTGCTGTAGCTAAGTGCTGAATTGTTGCTGGTGTCTGAATTGTTGCTTGAACACGAAATGCCAAGCTGGCACCTGTGTTTGTGATGTGGGAAGGAGGTTTTGGATTGATTATACCATATGATCTTGCACGTGCCAGAAATCTGAGGCAGGCAGAGTAGCACCCTTTACAGGAGCTAACTGCAGAGATGTCTCTTCCTCCCTCAAAGCCTTGAATTTTCACTTTGCTCTTAAAATGAGCTGCTCAAGGCAGTGGCATTAACCCTCTAACCAGGCTTTGTAAATTTAACTTTTTTTTTTTTAAGGACTCAATTTGATAGGGGAGGCAAATGACGGATCCAAAGCTCCCCACCTCTTCTGCAGAGCGTTGGTTTTTTGCATACATCAAAATTAGCAGTCTCATGCTGGTCAGACAGGTGTGATGATATGGAGCCCTGTTATTTAGAAGAAGGACTAACGGGGGTTGTGGGAAGGCACTGAAATGTCCAGCGGTTGACCTTGATGCCAGTCATCAGGGAATAGCTTGAAGGCATCAAAAACTTTCAGCTGAGTTGAATTAGTAGTTGCCCATTTTTGGAAAACACATACATCTGTTTCAAAACAGTCTTACATTTTGTAGAAGAGCTCACAGAGCAGAGATCGGTTTTGCTAGGAAAACTGGTATCATTGTAGGTGGCCAGCTGTTAGATGAATAAGATAAAACTGGGCAGATTTCTTTCCTCTTGTACTTTATGTTAATAGCTGGAATAAAAATGGAGATTGGGTATCTAAAAAAATTATGATTAAGCGATACTGTCACCTTAATGGAGGTGGAAGAACTGCAAGTGACATTGATTAGAAGTCCTGTGATGTACAGACAGTCGAGATGCTTCCTGTAAGTTCTAAGTTGACTTGCAAAATGGGCATAGTTAGGGATTTGAATCCATGTAATCCCTAAAAATCTGCTCTCTTAATTGCTCCTGACTAAGCAATTTTCATTAGACTGGAGCTCATACCCTGTTAATCCATAGCCTCTCTTTTCAAAATATCTTCTGATGTGTTCTTGGTAATGCCGTTGACTGAGGCTTGACTGTAAAAATGCACAGCAGAGCTCTGAACAAGGCTACAACCCACCGTACAGGGTTTTAGTAAAGCTGGACAGCCCCGTGTTAGTGAGCTCGTGGTTTGCTTTTCGTCGATGCAGCGATCCATAAGCACTCTGCGGTTACCAAGAGAGCTCGCATCAATGCTGTGCCTTGGTGGAATGGGCATCGCTTGCTTCGGTGCATGTGTCTTCACAGGGCGGCTTTTCTTCTTGGGTAAAAGAGGGTGAGGAATTGGGAACTTCTGTGAGATAACTAGAAGTTGTGATTGCTGCCAGAGAAACTTGAAGACCTCCTGTCCTTCTTGTCCATCTTAATAAAGTTCTAGCCTGGAGCACTGCTGCTGAAGACAGTTATGATGCTGGGGTGGCTGCAGAAATAGTGGCCGCTCTTCTGAGGTATTTTCTGAACAATGTGTGTATTGGCCGTCTTGTACATATGGGGCAGTAAACATTCAGTTTTGATTTTTTTTGCCGCAAAATGCTTCTAGTGTTAAGTGGTCTTATGTTTCGGTGTGACAAAATCAATTCTCTGCCTTTCTGCAGAACTGTGTTACCTGGCTCGTAATGGAGAAAAAATTGTTCATCAGTTTAAGTTCCTTGATTTTGTTTGGATCTGAGGAATCCTGTTGTCTTCTTACAGGGTGTACGTGTCTGTCTAAAATCGTTTGGTAAACCAAGCCAGCTGCTAATGTCTTGTGAAACAGTTTTAAAACCTACAAGCAATTCTGTTCTTAAATGATGTTCTGGTATGTTGTTCCTCTTCAGCACATGCTAGGGGTCCAAAAATTGGTGGCAGACCTGTATGGATGCAGTTGCCATAAGTCTACCCCTGTTCTGTGCTCCTAAGAGGAGCTTTTTGTGCGCTATCTGTAGCGGGTTGTGCCGTTTTCTTAGCAGCAGACGGAGCCGCTGCTGGAAACCAGGTTGTCTTGCCTGCGAGCCGCTGCCCACACATTCCTATCTTCAGGAGGCCAGGGGTAAAGCTTTTGGGCTGGGGCCAATGCTTTTGTTTTGGCGTGGTTTCCCACTTTTTGCCTGAGCCGCAGGCAGGCCTCCGTGCAAACCTGCTCAGGAGAAGCCGTGCTGCGGGTCCGCATCTTAACCTCTGGTTTTATTCCTTTGCGAGGCGCGATGCGGTGGCAGTAGCTGCCTTGTGCATAGCAAATAGGACTTGTTTGCGCACAGCGGTTCTTGTCGGGCTTATGATCAGGGGATTTCTAATTTTCGGTGGGGATGATGCCGCTTAACATGATCAACCGCTGTTAAACTTTCCCTGCTTTTGCTAAGTGACTGTTACAAGGAGCAGCCCCCAGCAAATCGTGAACCCTTTGAAATGATTCAATGAAATGCTTGACAGTTAAGTCGGGGTGGTTTATTTCCCTTCTGTTGTGTGGGGGTTTTTTGTTGTTTTTTTTTTTTAAGGGCTGAATTTTTAGCTTTTCATTTTGCTGGTTGTCACAAGCCATGCATTATTTAAGTAGCTTCTCTTTGTTTTAGCAGCTTGAAACGAGCCAGAAATTCACCTTGCTCGCAGGCTACCAGCAGACGCGTTTGCTGCCCGCAGGCAGAAAGTAGGAGTTGATGCTCTTCTGTCAATGTAGGTGAGCAACGGTGGTGTTGCTGGATGGGGGAAAGGCTAAAACACACAATGATTTGATGTTGCTGACATCTCTTTCAAGTTGCTCTTCCCCCCCCTGCTCCCCGTTCAGTTGGGATTTCAATTCCTACCTCCCCTGCAGTGCTTTCTGTCTAGTCCTGTTGCCTTGAGCTAGAGCCAGAGAAGAGCACTTTGAATCTAGTCCCGTCTCGGGTATGTGGGAGTTCAAGATTTCAAGTGCTGTAAGTGGGGGGGGGGAAAAATATGTTACACTGTGTCTCGGAGGGGGTCTCCCCTTGACTGTTGCTTTAAATTCCAGCACTGTGTAAAGATGCTCTTTGCAGCACAAATGAGAGATGGAAGGAGCGGATTTGAGTTCTGCTCCAATTACTGCAGTCCAGAAACGCCTGCATATACTGGGAGTTTAAATATATGTACAGTTCCGATGCTTGCTATTTTTAGGTTGGGCTAAAAATATGTGACGTGGTGTTTGCATGGATTTTGAATGGGTTTTGGAAATCCTCGTGTTAGCATTTTGTGTCCACCTGAGACCTGCTTCACCTCTTAGCAGCTGTTCCATCAACTCATAGTAGTGGTTGGGACCAGTGGTTTTGTAGATTATATTTTTGCATGTATGAGAAGCTTGTTTGTAAAGTACCAGCGACTTCAACTGTCAGTCTGAGATCTAGTCGGTTCAGAGAACAGTTACATGTAAGTTCCTGATAGTCTCTGATTTTTCCAGTAGCTGTTCTGTTAATGGGCTCTTCTCCTCTCGAGTTGCTGTAGGAAAAACCTTAACAGGGAGGATTTTATTGCCTGTGCAGTGAAACTTGGATGTGCAGAGTCATGAATACATGGGGTAATGCGGAAAACAGAGGGGACATTTGGTGGAACCGTGTCTTCAGCATGGCGATCTTAACTGCACTGTCGGTGGGTGGCTTCAAGGTCGTGACAAGAGTTTTGTGTCGCCCTAATACTGTATGGGGATTCAAGTCCCAAGTCCAGTTTCTGTGCTGTAGTGCAGGCGGTAGTTTTTAAGAAAAAGGCGGGGGGGAGCTTGCCGAGTGTCTATCTGCCTGCTGCCAGGTCTTTTTCTTTTAAAATGGTTCTAGTATCCTGTCCTTGACTGTGTTGCAAAAAAGCTGATGGTAATGTTAGAGCTTGGTTATAGGTAGCCTTATTCTTTACCTATAAATAGGCACTGATATCACTGAGGTAGTGTGGGATAGCTTCTTTCCATCTGTCTTGCTTGCTTTTTTATTATGTTGTTTATGTAGGGCAAGACCCTAGAGTGGCTTTGATCTTGTTACTTCACGTTCTTGGCGGCCTAGTGCTATAAACATTAATAAACTTCTTTTTCATGCCACTAGATGGAACTGGCTCATGCTTATAGATATTTGTTTAAACTTGAGCTCTGTATTGAGTATTGACAAAATGAATTGCTAGCTCTTGGTGGGAGCTTGGCTTTTACCCTCAAAGCAGTGCTTTATTAAGCTGCTTGGGTTTTTATGCAGTCTGTTTTGAAACAGAAAAGTGGTACATTGCCAGTTCTTTCCAGGCTTGGCTTTTTTTCTTTTTTTTTCCCCCCTTGACTGTGTACTACAGTTAATGCTGTTTATTATCTTCCTGCTTTTAAACCACCAAGAGTCTTTTGGTGATGTGTGTGCATGTTTCTCCTGTACGGGGGGTGGACAGTCTGTTATCCCAAACTTCATTTCAGATTATTTCCTGTACCTCTTTCTTGATGCTCAAGGTCGAAGTGTGTAAATTCCTCTCTATGGGAACCAGACTTGCCTACAGAGAATACAGTTTTAATGTCAGTCTTGTGGCTTATCCCTTGTTCTTGGATGTGAACAGCTGTGGTTTAGCATTGGACAAAGCACCATTTGAGCTGTTTGGGAGAAGATTTTTTGGTGACCGTGCCGAGCATTTGTGGTGTCGACCGACCCGTGCATACATGCATACCCAACTCTGCTAGTGCATTGCATGCCCCTGTACGGGAGAAATATCCAAGCCGCTCAGCTTTGCTCAGAGCAGATCCAAGCAGACACCTATCTAGCCTCTGTCCGCACCACTCGATGCTACGAGGGCTGATTTGTGGCTTTCACGAATGTCCTTGTTCCTCCCTGGCCAATCTTGGAGTGATCTTTTGCCGGTTTTGCCTGCCAAGAGGTTCCTTTGTTGAGTGTGACCCTGTGCGAAGGCAGCTGAGACGAGGCGGGTGTTAGCTGTGCAGGGGCTGTTGGTTGTTGCAAGGAGTGCTTTGAAGGACCAACCTGCTGGGAAGCAGAAGTGTTTGGCATGGGTACGTGAGCTGTAGAGGCCTGGGTGCCGATCCTGGCTTTGCTGCTAGCCTGCTTGGTGGCCTTGGCCACACTGGTCCTTTCCGTGCTTCCATTTCTCCATCTTTTAAATGGCAGGAAGCGTATTGATCTTGTTTTCTAAAGTACTGAGAAGGCTAAGAATTGAAAAATGCTATGCAGGACTAGGTGGTAGCTATTCACAAGTACCAGGGAAAATACAACCGTAATTGTGTGTGGGGGTGATCTCTTTAAAAAGACAGGGTCTTCACCAAGTATGCTTACAGTGAGTGACCCAGCTGCTGAGCTGCTGCTCCAGCACCTGTCTGCAATGATGAGAGCGGTGCTTCCATGCCATTCTGGCAAATAAAGGAAGATTTATTTCTCCTTGCTTATAAGGCAGAAGCTGAAGAACCTAGTGGAAATATTCCCCAAAATCTTGCTTTTGAAGTGTTCTCAAAGCATCAGTAGGCCCATGATACTCTTGGAGCTGCTTACTGGTAATAGCGTGTGCTGCTGAGGTTTCAGGGTACAAATATAGGGGTAGTTGCATAATTGTAGTAATGCTGGCTAGGAGAGGCCTCTGCAGTTCCCTAGCCTGATGTCCCACTCAAATTTGGACCATCACCAGTGCTGGGACCAGGTAAGCGTGAGTGTTTGTAGCCCGGCCTTGAAAACCTTTATGGTGGAGGTTCCCTCCGGATAAGGCTGTTTCAAGCACTGAGCCATGCTGCTGGCATCTTTTGTGTGTGTTAAGTAAGCGTCCTGCCCCGCAAACGGGAAAATGCTGCTGCTTTGCTTATTTATCCCACTGCCTACAGCGCAAGGCTGTGGACTCTGTGCAGGCTGTTCCGCAGAAGGAGGGTGCGTTCCTGCCCAAAACCGGCTGACTTGGTGCTGCCATGCAGCGTGTGCTTTCTGTGAAATGTCGCTTGGGTTTTAGCCTTTTTAAGTGCTAAATTATACTTTCTAATTTTTATTATTTTAGCCCGTATTAGAATATTTTTAAGATGGTAATAACTAGTTCCTTGGGCATGGGGGGAGCATAGATATGAGTACATACTATGTATCTAAACTGATTTCTTCATTTTGCTGTCCTATCCTAGCTGCAAATTCTGTTCCCTGTGGAGGAGGTTAAGTAGAATTATTGAGGAGGAATTTATACTGCTCTTGTGTACCAGCAAACAGGATTTTATAGCAGACCCACCATTTTCTTCCAACTTATGCGTCAGTAAATATTTAATAATACAGATTCCTCCGTGCTCTGATAACAAGACGAATACTTCTCAATAAAAAGACCTCCTTTCTCATTCCAGTGATCAAATTGTGCTCAGAATTCCCGTATGTATTCAGCTGCTCTGTGATAGCAGGAATTGAGAGCTATAAGCTGACAGAGCATAAAATGGAAACCTACTGTTCAGGTTGCAGTGATTCCTCTGACCTCCTAATCCTGCTTGGGAGCCTCCAGCCGGCTCATTGTGCCTCTCTGACAACAGGTGGGGGTAGCAAATTTTAGTCCCAAAAGCTCAGTCCTGTGAAGGAACCTGATATCTGTTGTGGTCTCTTTTCAGTTTGAGAGCAGGTGGCATATCCTGGAATTTGTACCAAACTCTCATTGAGGAGGGAATGTGTCGTAAATCAGGAGAGTCTCTTCTTTAAAATAGCAGATGGTGGCAAGGAAGCGTGCTCTAAATGTGACTTGTTCCCATGCCGGTTCACAGTGCAGGCACAAACCACGCACTTATATACTGCCCTGCCAGGGGTGCAGCTTCCTTCTGACATGCCAACAACACGGACGTCGTAGAAATGAGCTCAAAGCATCTCTGGTCCTTCTGAAGTTGTGCCTCAGCTTGGCGGCACACAAGGGAATTCAGGGTGTGATGCTGGTGTCTCCGTTTCAGCAGTGTGGCTCACTCGTGACAGTAAGTGCGGTAGGGGATGGTTGTAATGACATTAACTGGTACGCTTGAGGTGGAGGCTGACGTGGTGTTACCCTGTGGCAGCTCAGGCAAGTGGCTTTTGCTCCTCTCACCAGTAGATGGTGGCAGAAACATCACTATGTGAGTTGATGCATCAGGTTTTTGACTTCTTGGAAACAGGAGAGGATCCACATATGTGGAAGGCTTGAGTCCTGGCTGGACAAAATTGCATCTTGTTGTGTTTTCCTCCCCTGCCCCTGCCACCCTCTTTTTGTGACTGCATAGCTATAAGCATCTTTGTGTCTTCTCCAGAGAGGCTTCTCGGGCCTGATTGCACTCTTCAGTCAGCTGTCTTAACTGTCGGAATAGAAGATAACAGAAACATGTCTGCTTTTAGGCGCTGAGAAGGGGATACGGAAAAATATCCTTATGGAGACACTGTGCTGGGAGAGCCAGGAGAACCCCCAAAATGATCTAGCAGCTTAGTCTTGGGAAAGCCTGATTAGGGTTCTGCTGACTTTGCCTAACTCTCTCCTGTTTTTATTTTGTCTTCTAGTTCCTCATGCGAGCCTGACTGCCATGTGTGGACATTGATGCTTTTGAGTACAGCTGTTTAAAATGGCAGAGAGAGGTGGAAATGAAGAAGTAATTAACTTGAACAGCTTCCGTAGTCACAGAGGGAAAGGTGAGTACTGACGGCTGCATATTTCCGAAACACTCTTTGTAGAACTTGGCTTACAAGCAGCAGGATTCATAGCTACTAAATTTGGAAGAGCGCTGTTAATGGGAACCTGATAGTGGTCTGTTTAGCATGTCATACACCGCTCTGTTACACTTACTTCACAGCCACCTACAGAAAATTCTTTCATTTTATGCAGACATGCAAAATATTTGGCTCTTGTGTTTCTCGTGTTGTACTGCCTTAAGGCAGATTGCTGACTTCTTGAGAACACCATGTAGAGGTATTTCAGCAGATCTGAGGGGCTTATGGTGTTCCACGCTTCTGAGGACCTCAGAGGAAAGAGGCTGGCTCTGCGTTTATATCCTCATAGAGCTGTATGGATGTATGGCACCTGTTCCTCCAAGAGTGGAATTCAAAATGATGCTTTCTGTGTATGCCTGAAAGGTCATAAATGAATACTTATGCTAAAGCATGAGCAAAAAAGTTGCGTCAAATTGTAGGGAAAGCATGGTTGTATGCTGTCTCTGCAGTACAGAAACCCTCTGTTTCTGGCTTGAGTGTTTCTCCTGCGTTCAGCAGCTGTGTTAAGTAGCATCTATATTCCACTCTTGACAAGCCGTGAGGGACACGGTTGTCATCTAATAGCAGGATATCTTCTGCACCCACAGCTAGGGGACCCATCTCGGTCTCGCATAAGGTACTCCTGCAAAGTCACGCTTTTTCAGAAGAGGCCGAATTGCACGGGGAACCTTATCTCTCCGTTAATAAAAGAAAATGTGTCATCCCTGAGATTGTGAAAGTTCTGGACTTCCCTGCAAAAATTAGGAAGTACTCTGTACGTGGGCTTTCCAGAATAACTTTTGCAGCTGCTTGACTCGTGCTGAAGTTTAGGATAGAAGAATATCTGCATAAGTGTCAGTGACTGTTTCATGCGTGTCCTGTTGCGGTGAGCTACAGTTTGTGCAGGTGTTTTGCTCAGAGGGCCAAGGGAGGTAGGAGTGGCTGTAACAGTAACTTGCAGAGGAATCGGTGACCTTTGAGCGCTTCTTCCCTGTTGCCGCAATGCAAATGCTTTTTCAGATGTTTCGGTGCTTGTGTCCTGTAATTTCAGTTATTTACCTTTAGCAAATAGCTAACTTTACTTACTTTACTACAGACTGGATAAACCGCAGGGACGAAGGTCTTATCATGATATCGGATTCCTCAGACGAAGAATTACCTTTGTTGCTGGAAATGCCAGCAGAGCAGCAGCGTGAGGAAGATGATGATGATGTAGTCATCTTGGCAGAGGTAATTTTTCATTCGTATACTTGCCCTGCTTTATTCGTGGCCTTTATAGCCAACTCTTGTGCAAATATCTGATGCATTCCTTTGAGGGTCGTGTCTGGTTACAGTAATTTACTTAGGATGTCTGAAATGCATGTTGAAATGATGGCATTTTGCTGACTTTAAGTGTTTAATCATATTTTGGGCACAGGAGGGGAGAACAAGGCTGTTAAACTGCATTGTAGTTAAAGTTCTACTTAACAAAGGCTGTAGCTTCCATAAAGTTATCTATACAAATCCAGAACGGTGGAGTGCTTTGTAAGAGGACTTGATATTCCTTAGAAGGCAGTTTTTCAAAACATGCATTGTTTGACCTTGTATGCTTTATATTCCTCTATGTTATTTGGATTCTTGTTGGGCTGTGGCAGGCACTTAAATTTCTGCGGTTTCACAAAGCTAGCCCACCTGATAAATCTCTTTCCACTGGCACAGGCAGTCACACTGAGGAGGGCCAAAGTCTTTAGCCTGCCCTGATTATTTTAAATGTCTTATTTCATATCTAAGCTATGTTAAGAATATATTCCACTTTTCTGTTAAAGTAACCAGAGGCATTGAGAAAATGGGTTGTGAAGCTGACCTTTCTGTTTCTTAGTTGAAAACAGTAGCAGAGAATATTCAGACTGTTGGCATACAGCAGTCTGTGTGCCAGAGGCAAGGACAAGGCCAGAGATTAATGTTTTGAGCTTTGGTTCCTGCCTGTTTAAATAAACTGTTGAGAATGCAAATATGCCATCAGTTAGTTCCTCCTTCCCAGACTGTTTTACTGGGAGGGAAGTGGGGACTGAGGTGAGCTCAGAAAGTTATTCTAGTCTGAAAGTCCTGTGCATCCCCAAATTGTGCCCAATGTTCTCTTACTACCTGGGGACAGACTGAGGATGGAGTTTGGTGAAACAAAGATAGGTGGGTTGCAGTTTTATGCCTTATTAAGCACCTTGCTAAACAGACCTCTCATCTGCTTCCCATCAGAAATTTGATTAGATGCAAAAGATCATCTGGAGCAAGGATTCTGACATGCAGACAAGAACTACTTACTCTTGTCTGTCTTCTTTTTAGACCCCAAAGCATCAGCAGCTTCTGCGTCCCAATGTCATCAGACCTGCTGCTCAATGGCAGGGTGCAAACACTGTGGGAGAAGGAGGATCTAAAAGTGCTGTCGAGCCCTTGAGGAGCACATATCTGCAAGATGAGATCTCAACTCCGCTGTGCCAGGGAGACCAGAATAATCACATGGTGGAAAGCAGTGCTGGACCGAGCAGGGATGAGAATATGAACGTTGCCTTGCAGCAGCCCGGACCATCTGAGCTTAACGGCCCCAGGTTTGAACTTACAAGTAACGAGGAGCCTGGCCCAAGTTTGCTTCCAGCAATAAAGACGAGTCCACAGCCTGCTGTTAACAGAGAAGTCATTAGTCTGGAGAATGCAGACCTTCCACCACAACAGGAAGAAAAGGTAGAAGCCCAGGGATGGCAAGGACAGGACTTAGAGCCAGAGCAAAACCTTGAAGGAACAGCTGTTGCACCTACCGCAGACCAGGAGATCCACAAAACCAGCCAGCTGGATCACCCATACTTCCAGACGTTGGAAGACGAGCCACGTGCTGTAGTAAATGGTTGTGCTCCTCAGCAAGGGCAGCCTGAAGCAGACCCAGGATCTTTGAGGGCATATGGAGAGGAGGCTCCTGGGCCAGCCTTCCCCCGACCTGAACCACAGCAGGATGGGATTCCAGGTCCTGCTTCACCCCAGCCAGCACATCCACCAGAAGAAACGGGTCAGCCGGCAGCTATAGACAATGAACAGCCGGGTCCAGCATTCCCTGCACAGGGCTCTCACGAAGTTGGCTCTGGTAATGTGCCAGAACAAGGAGCTGCTGGGCAGGACCAAGACCCCACTGCACTGCTCATCAGAGAGACAGTAAGTATTCCCAGGGCTTGTTTGCCTTCTGCGTGCATGTTATTTTCAGACAGGTTTTTCAAGGTGTGTGGTGTTTCACATGCTGAAAGCACAACCCTATTGACTTCAGCTGCAAATCCTCCTTGTTTTGGCTGAGACTCAGCTATGCGCCAGGTGAGGAGCATGCAATGAACTGTCTTGGGAAACTTTGGTTTGAAAGACTCACCCCAGCACTATGGCAGAAGCGGTGAGACGATGTGAATCTTGAGGGCACTGTTTGGCTTGGGATGGGCTCTTGACCAGAGAGATTTAGCAGAACTGATTGCAGGGTCTCAGGGGCACAGTGAGGTGAAATAACATGGGTCTGTTCCCTTAAAGGCTACTGCCCTCTCAGTTCTGCTAGTTTGTTTTTGTCTGGCTGGTTCCTAACCCAACTCTGTAGAGCTGGTTTAGGAATGGATGTAGAGCTAAATGAGCAAAACTGAGACACTAAACACTGGCAGAGGGATAGAGGGTGGCGTAGAGAAACCTTAGAGACATGGCTGCTAGCCATGGCTGCTTTCAGCTGGCTCTTCTAAAGTAGTTTGGTCCATGGCCATGTTAAAGCCACCATGGTGGTCAGGGGTAATGGTTGCCCTTGCACTGTGGAGTTCCAAGCAGTAGCACTGAGGGTTTACTGGATAAGCAGCATGAAGACTTGTGTATGTTAACTCCGTGCGCTCCTTTCTGACTCTGTGTGAAGCTTAACATGAGGGGGCACTAGCTATAAGAACCAAACCGCCAAGGGTGGTACTCCTTAACCTTTGGTATGTTCAGCAGCTTCGGTAACATGGTGTATATTTAAAAAAAAAAAAGTGGTCTAATGTTTTTATGTAGTGGTCCAATTTTTCTAATGTCTAATGTTTTCCATTCCAATGCACACTCCTCCCTTTGATTGCTAGGGGGAAGGGTCTCTCTTGATGCCTTATGGAATGCTTTTTTGCAAACAAGTGTATTTTACTGTATCTGTATCTTAGACCACCACCCCCATCCTCTCCGAGTCTTCCCTCCCCATCCCATATCTGATTCTATTTGTGAAAACTGGGATTGAGGAAAATATTCTTTAAGTAGCAGTCCAACAAAATTCAGTTCTTTCCAAGTAAGACCTTGTTGATCAGTGACTTGCTTTTGAGATGGGTAAGTAGAAACTCTTGCATTTTCAGGGTTGCTTGACAACCCTGACCAGTCCAGTCTTGCAAAGCAAAATATCATCTGGTGGAATTGATTGCAGTACCTGTACAGCAACCCAACAAGAGAGAGCAGCAAGGGGTGCTCTTTGCTATGTGGCTAATGCTGGGAGAGCTTTCACAGAAATGCCAGTAAAGATTTGTTGTCTGTTCTGATCTCGTTGCTAGTGTGTCTGGGTGCTTTGGGTGGGTATGTGTATTGTTTGGTTTTTTTCCTTTTGCTTTGGAATGTTGTATTTCAGCACATGATCTGGAACTCCTTAGTCTTCTCTCTGAAGGTAAATATTAGCTTTTCTTGTGTTGTAGATCATACCTATGTGCCTTGCCTCTTTCCATCCAGCCTGAATCACTCGTTAGGCCAGCTGCTTATGGCCATTCACATCAGTACCCATACTCTTTTTGTGAAAATGAGCTGTTAGCAATCATCCTGCGGAGCAAAAGAAAGCCAGCAGCTTGCGGTATCCAGGCTGGATGGATATAAATGGTCTCTTGAAATCCATTTTGGCCCTTGTCTCAGGAGCGTGCTAGATAATTACCTATAAATCTCTGTCTTTGGTGCTGTTGCTAGGTTGTGCTACGCGGCTCCTCTAATACCTATGTAACCTTGAGCTTTTCCTACTGTAGGAAGCAAGATTCCCAGATGTGAAGAAGGAATATATTGAAGAGCTAATCAGTATCAAGAACTGTTATGACTTAAATGTGTAAGTATAGATCTAAGAGCTAGGGTGTATCATACAACAGTCTGGCTGCAGTCACATTTCCATTTCCCTACCCACTAATGATGCTGTTCTAGAGTGTATCCAGGCTGGGAGTCAGCACTGTGTTGATAGTGCTAAAGAGCAGAGTTGTTTTTTTTTTTTTTTTCTTCTAATAGTGCTTTTCTTAAATCCTCTCTAATTCTGATGTTGTGCTGTAGCTTCTCTGCTTTTAAGATCATTTGTTCATTTAAAGATATTACATATCATTTCCTCTTAACTGTTACTAGGGCTCTTAAAAAGGGTGAGTGTCAGGATTAAGGTGTTGAGATGACTTCTATAAAATATAGTATGAAGGTGGGTTGGTGAGTTTTGAGTTGGAGGAAAGAGTTTCCTCCCTCTTCGTTTCACTGGCTTTTGGCTTTTTCCAGGTAAAGCTGACCTGATCTGGACTCCCTTATTTAGTGTCATGATGTTGGCTTTTATCCCCTTTACTTAATCAAGTAGTAGTGGCACTGTTTGAGTTCTCTCACATTGCTTGTTGCAGATAGAATAGAGCGAACACATTTAAGGGCTGGTAGGATTGTTTCTAGATATCTGTCGAGGGACTGATTTTGGTCAAACTGAGCAGAAACATGAGCCAAGAAGGGAAGTAAAAGGAGTGGAAAATCAGCATGAGGACTGTTGATTTCCCAATTGTGTTAGCAGCTCAATAATACCTTAGTGTTCATTGTGCTTGATATCTCTGGGAGTCATGTTAGAATCAAAAGTTTAAAAAAAGTCATTAACCTTATCAATAAGTTGCATCATGTCCCTGCCCTTTGGGGTGAGCCTTGCACAGCTGAAGAGTGAAGGATTGCGTGTGTTGGCACCAGCAACACAGAGGGGAAAGTAGTTTGAAGTAAATCACTTGTGACTTGTCTGATGCTAGGTGGCCCCTCTCTCTTTCTCCCTCTCTGCAGCTGTCACTGCTATCTCAAACATGTTGAAACTAGTTATTATGTGATACAAGAATGAAGAATAGGTGTTGGTTGCCAGAGTATTCACTCTATCTTGTATGAATCCAATGCCCTTTCCAGTTAACTAGGGCACTAATTAAGCAGCATTCAAATGCGTGAGGCTTAGAAATAGTTATTGGACCATAAATAAGTTAACTGGCAAGGAACTAAGGATGATCCCATCCGTTGGGCATACATTTCCTATTCTGCTGCCTTTGCCTGTGTTATGAAGTCATGTCTCCAAAGTAGAGCTTCTTGGTTAGAAAGTCATCAGGCTGTAACTTCTTTCTTGTCTTTCGAAAGTGCTGTCCCTGCAGTGGTGACGTGGTCAGCGTGAGAGAAGCTTTCAGGTGCCTGCGCTGCATGCTTTGTGCACCTCGGCGTGGATGGTTGTGTTGGGAGTGTAGAAGACCAGTAGGGCCATTCCTTGGGGCAATTGGGCTGTTGAAGTTGGGCATCTGGCTGCAGGACCCTCTCGCAGATTGTGTGAAAAAACTCGTCATTGTGTCCTGCGGGGATTTAGTGAAGCCTGATAGAATTAAATCTCAGTATCGGCTTCTATCAGTCTTAATGTGTTCCTTCCCTTTTTGCTCCTGAAATCTCTTCTCTCCTATTGTGTGCCACAGACCCAGTGAGATGAAAAGGTGCTTACAGGCTTCCCTGTAGGCCATCTACAGTGTCTGCTCAGCGGTGCGTTACCCACTTACTGGATGATAAAGATTTCTTCTCCATATTTTTATTCCTTTAACCAAACTATCTTTTGAGTTGTCACTGCATCTTTTGTATGAGAACAAACGGGTCAAAGCACTGGTCAGCCTCGCTGGCAGGGTCTCTTTGATCTCCATGGTATGTCAAGCTGAATCAGGCTTGAAATATAATAAATAAGGGTGGCTGGGTTTGGGCAGGGATGAGGCTTTTAACTGGCTCTGTGTCCTGTGGTGCAGATATTAATGAACAGTGCCGCAAGTGTGCGTGCATTGCGCGCTGGGACCCACTTAACTAATTGTCAGACATTGAAGGTTAACATCTCTGAAAATCCTGAGCATTGAAATGGCAACATGCAGAAAAGTTCAAATGTATTCTGACTGTGCCCCAGCTGAAACCCTTGCGTTTGAGCTGCAGTGATTTGAGCTCCTTGAAGTTTCTGTTTTGTTGGATTAAAACAGTTATCTTTTACAAAGGGATGGGGGTAGGGCTGGAAGCTATTAAATGCTCAGTGCCGAGATATTTTGTTGTTTTCTGAAATGATCGTCTTAAAACTTTCAACTGTCGTGAAAGATAAGATGGGGGAGCTCCTCTTAGCAGGGTATCATCTATTCAGCTTTTGTGTGCAGAAGCATTCACACTCCGTCAAAAGCTTCTGGCTCAATATGTCAATACCTGATTAAACAAAAAGAAATGCCTCTGCTTTGAATGTGAAAGCAGGGCTAAAGTAATCATGCCTTGATAGTGGGTTAATGCTTCAAGCCAGTTCAGATTTCTTAATTAGGGACTGATTTCTGACATCAGGAATGTAAATTAGCTGCAATTATGTCTTTGCTGCAACCTAGCACCTTCTCGTTCAAAAAGTTTTACAAATGTTAATTGCTTGTCCTAGCTCCTTTCAGAAGGATATTACTCTACAGCTGGGGAAACTGAGGAACAGCTTGTATTACTTGACCCAGCTAGCACAGCTGGTTAGTAGCGGTTGAGAATAAACTGTGAAAGTCTGATTCAGACAGCCTCCAACAAGCTTCCCTTTCGAAAGGGCTTCTGAAGTACTTGTGGATCTCCGGCAACTGGGTATTCTGAAACTACTTGCTAGAGTCTTTTCTAAGCTGAAATACTCAGTTAAACTAAATCTACCTGACAGTTATGATTGTTTGTGATAGGACCTCAGGTATGCTTCATTTACAGGCTAATATGCAATTTTTTCAGCAATTTTTAGTGATTATTTTCTAAATGCTGTTCTCACTAGACCAGTTTCTAGTGGAAGCTGGACAATGCTGGTGTGATTTCAAGCTTTATTACAATGAAACCTCTATTCAGAGTATATCTTGAATGTAAACACAGTTTAAACAAGTTGCTGTGTCTGCTCTAATTTGAAAGTAGATCGAGACTGGAGGCTTTAATTCAAATTTGAATCTGTAATCTTTTGTTGTGGAATACATCAACGTTTCATGGGTTTTGTAGGGGTTTGTATGCTGCTTCTTCCATAGACGCATTTGTGTTAGCCTCAGTAGATGACAGCTAGATTTCAATTACTGCTGCTAATGCTGTGACTGTTCTTTCTTGTATGGTCTTCATAATGTTAATTCCAGAGTATCAGAAAGTTAGTACACCTTAACTCTTAGTCGTGTAGCATTTGACATGTGCTCGAAGGAGGTGCCACTTCACATGGTTTTACCCGTGGATGTGAGTGGGGAGGTAAGCTTGATTGTTCGCCTCTGGCATGGAGAGATGTAGGTTGGTTAGTAGCTCACCCGTACAAGCTTCGTGTATGTAATGTAATTGTTGGAAAGGCAAATCTATTTGCTTTTCCTTCTGCAGTCATGCAGCTGATCATTATTTACTTAATTCTCATTTACTTGCAGTTTGCTCTAGTCTAGGACTTCCCTTGCTTCTTACAGGGCATCCTGTGACTTGCCTGCCTAGCCTCATAATTATAGGATACTAAAAATTGGACAAGCGAGGAATGAACCTGAGCTCCCAAACCCTGAAGTAACTATATTTATCTTTTCAGACTTTGTAACTTTCTTCTGGAAAATCCAGATTACCCAAAGAAGGAAGGCAGAGTGGTTTTAAATCCCAGCAGCAGCCTGCTCGCCAGCCAAGATGAGACAAAGGCAAGTGAGAGAGTATCCTCACCTACAGCATGCCTCTC
The DNA here is from genome assembly GCF_929443795.1 of Astur gentilis. NCBI lineage: Eukaryota > Metazoa > Chordata > Aves > Accipitriformes > Accipitridae > Astur > Astur gentilis. Next base: position 16,646,288 of record NC_064912.1, on the reverse strand, counting down.
ATCCAGTCTGTTCAACCTGAGCGGACCTTGGGATGTCTGGTTCTGTTAGTGCGTATTTGTAGAGTGCTTGGTTGAGCTTTCATAGGAGGCATCTGGGTGCATTTAAGAGGCTGTTAAATAGCAATAGTTAGTTGCTTGCAAGATGATTTCCAAGACTTTCCCGTTTTGCTGTTGCATAGCTGAACCGTGTCTTCTCTTTTGCATTCAGCGAGACCCTCTGCCCTACCTGCCTGTCAGCTATCCTGTCTGAAGTGTTCATTTTGATAACTGATATGAGAATTCCATAGTCGGTCTGTCACATGAAGTAGACTTGGCCCTCAGGTCTCTCTTGTGTGGCCTTTAGATATTGCCTTTCAGCATCCGAACTGGAAATCTCCCTGCAGCTTCTTGAATTTTTTTATTTTTTTTTTTTTAAAGACCAGTTGACAAAAAATTCTCTCTAAGCTGCTTTGAGCATATTGAAATAGCTACGTGCAGCCTGAGAGAGAGAATTGTTGAATACCTCTTTCTACTCTTGGAAGCGTCTCTCAACCTCGAACCAATAAAGTTGTTCACCCTTTATAGTAACCTAAACATATCCTCTCCTCGCTGTCTCGTGCAGCCGTACACAATGGCTTTAAACTACGTGGCTAGGAGCAGAGCTGCAGCGTGGTGCAGCTCAGGGCAGGTTACCCGCACAAGTGCATAGACCAGTAGGCTTCACGCCCCTGCTGTGCTCTAAGCCGATGGTTAGATAGGTGCTCAGAACTGGGTGCCGTGTAACCTGAATTTTGGGTGGTCTTGCAGAAGGTCCTGAGCACTGAAAGAGTGGTTTTGGGGTGTTCTTGTGTGTATTTATAGCAGCCTTTTTATATCTTTTGCATTTTCTCCTTAGGTGCCTAAAGTGGACTACTTCGACTTTTCCAAACTTGCCCCACTTGATCAGCGGTGCTTTATTCAGGCAGCTGACCTCCTTATGGCAGACTTCAAAATGCTGAGCAGCCAAGACATTAAGTGGGCGCTACATGAACTCAAGGGACACTATGCAATCACGCGAAAGGTTCTCCAGTTCAAGTCTGTTTTCTTTCTTAGGGTTATCTCCTGTGTCTGCGGAGAGCAGCGTGATGTCTTTTGCTTTACTATACCATCTGCTAGTGTGTGGTTATGGGCTTTTTTAATAATCTTCCTTTCCTTTTAAGAAGTATTAATCCATTTAGTAGACTTGCAAAATTTATTGGCCAGACAGCATGCTGCAGGAAGTTTTTACTTTTCTCTAATAGGAGAACTGGGGAAACACTAGCTAGTTGATGGTAGGCGATGCATTAAACTGAGAAGTGTTCCTGCACGTCGCCACTGAAGTGCGGTATAATTGCCAATAAAGCCTAGACATTTAGCTAAATCTTAAAACATTTAACTGGTGCTATTAGTTAACTGACTGCATGTAATTGAGAAGAAGCCCAGCTCTCACTGTCCTGTCTCTTCTTATTATGACTTGTGGAATGAGTCCTATATTCCTTGTAAAAGAGTTTCACTGTAATGGAGCTGCAAAGACACTTGTTTTAAGTATCAAGAAACTGGATGTAAATGTGGCTTCAAGCTTTTGACTTGGATCTACTCCTCTGATACGCTCCTCTTGCATGAGCTTCTTTCTCCATTATTCCAGGACTTAACTAAAGCCAAACCTCCTTCTCTCTTTGTTTGCTTGATTGAGCACTGAGTATTTCAGCTTTGGTTTGTTTTGTTGTTTTGGTTTTGTTTTTTGTAAATAAAAAACTAAACCCAACCAAAACAAAAAAAGCCAAACCAGCTCTGTTGCATCAGAGTGGACACCAGCTGTATTAGAATTAATAGCTGAGGTGTTGTTGAAGTATCATTCAACTTTTGTTTTTTTGGTTTTTTTATGGAATGATTGCTTTATGAGTAGATAAAGCAACAAGGTGAGTAAAGGCAAGAGGTATACTTGCCTCTATATGGGGTGTTTGGCTTTCCAGTTTTGGATCAGTCTTATGCGCATGTTTGTACTGTGCTTCAGTTTGAAGTATGTGCTTCTGCTTTCTTCCAGGAACAGACAGGTTTTAAGTCTGTATGTTGTTTTCTAGGCCTTTTCAGATGCTATCAAAAAATGGCAGGAGCTGTCTCCCGAAACCAGTGGGAAACGAAAAAGGAGGAAAGAAATGAATCAGTATTCATATATAGACTTCAAATTTGAGCAAGGTAAATACCAAGCTGTATGTATTGTGGTCTCTGCATCGTTATTGTAAGCAGAACTGGCTTGCAGCAGAAGGGTACTGTTCTTGAAAAGGGATGTGGTCCCAGAAGAGCTATGTTTCTGTCACTGTCCGGTATCGATTTTGGAGATATTCTTCATTAGTACCTCTGCTTGGTACAGTGCTGTTTGAGATGCTGAAGTTATGCAGCTGGTGGAGTATGGAGGAAGAAGGATTTAAGCTTTGTTCTGGGTGCCCCATCCCATTTCATTGTGCCTTTAACTCTGCTCTAGGGGATGTGAAAATTGAGAAGCGCATGTTCTTCCTGGAGAATAAGAGACGGCACTGGAGGTCCTACGACAAGCTCTCTCTTCTGCCACCAGTGCTACTGGAGCAGGAATTCTATGAGCAGAAAGTTAAAGAGATGGCAGAGGTGAGTGGTAGGAGCTGTTCTGATCTTGTGGTGCAAACGACTTCAACTACCGTAGAGGTCTTGGCCCTAAACATGGAAATCTGCCTCTTAAAGAAATTCAAACGCTGAACAAAATGTTGAATAACTGACTACCTTTGCCCCTTTACTACCTGTTAACTTGTATGACTCTCCCCAAATAACTCATTTTTGAAGGAAAAAAACCAAGCACGGAGTATCATATTTACTTAAATATATAGCTGCTACTTTTGCAAACACTGTTCTAGACCTTTTTTGCTACAAAATAGTAACATCTCTACTAATGAATTGTTCCTCTAATTGTTAGCAGGCTTCTCTGCTGCTTTAGGGCTTGTAATTGCAGCTCACTGTTGGTGGTGAATAATGACCAGGCCCAAGGCAGTCTGTCCACTCACTCTGCCTTCCGCAAGTTGGCAGTCTCCGGAACGTCTTGTCCTGTGCTGAGGACCATGTGTTTCGAAGCAGAACCCTGCAACACCCACTGGTGTGTTGTCTTCCCCTTGTAGTCTGAGGAAAGACTGAATTCACAGCTCTGCGCCTACGGTCCTTTCTAAAGTAGCTTCTTAATGATCCTTGTCTCTTAGGCAGATGGATAGTGTCTCCTTTTAAACACAAAGCTAATGTTCTTGGGGCTTTCTCTGGAGGGGTGCATTGGGTGAGATCATCTCTGCCCATGGAAACCTGAACCAGCAGCCCTCCATAATACAGAATTCGGTTCTTTGTTCTTGCTGCCTTTGCTTCTCCCATCTGTTTTAGCTGAATCATAAATAGCTTAATGGATTGGAAGGATGGGCTGAGTGATGTTGTAAGCAGGCAGCGAGCCTTTTATGGTGGTTTGTAAGTCCTGAGATAATGTAAAAGAGTGTAGAGGCTGGAAAATTGCTTTATCTATTCTGTAAACACAGATGCACATGTCTCTTTTACAGCATGCAGACTTTCTCCTTGCTCTGCAGATGAATGAGGAGCAGTATCAGAAGGTCAGTATCTATAATGTGGTCCGTTGAGTTCTGCTTTTGCATAGACACTGTTTTGCACTTAACTACTTCACAGACTCTTTTGGCTTCTGGAATGGAGCTTCTCTGAAGCTGCATTTGCACTGCTCTGCTTTTGCTGAGCTGGCAAAACCTGCACAGTGTGTGTTGGCTGGCTTTTAGAAAAGGTAGACGAGAGCTCAGTCCAGCAAGACAGTATTGATGCATGTAATGATCTGTAGTAATTCAGTCAGCTGCTGCTTGTATCTTTACTGGCCAGAACAAACATTGCAATAGAATACTACCAGGTTTGCTCTTGCTACCACCATTATGGCTGTTTAAAACAGATTTGCTGTTGTTGGAGCTCTGCCAGTGGAAAGGCCTTCGTAATTTGCAGAAATTACTCTAAAAACCTGAAAATCAGGTCTTTCCCTTTAAACAAAGATAGAAAAGTTAGAGATCAGTTCAGCAGCTGTGGATTACCTTTGTTGTCAATGCCCATTTCTCTTGAAACTTTGGAGAAGATGTTGGACCTTTGAAGCAGTGGGCATACTTACTTTTTAACAGTGGCAAGCTTCTCCACCCCTGCAATGAAGAGGCCAAGAATAAGGTCTCTCCAGGCAGATGGGTGAATCTTTCTTTAGAAGGCAACAGATCTGAAGCTTTGTTTTCCCCATATGAATGGTGTGTACTCTCTGCTGCTTCCCTGCAATTGCAGCTTCCCAAACCCAAGATGCTTTTCTGCTTGTGAGCTAAGAATTATTAAACACCATGTGTTCTGTAGCTTTTTGGAACCTGTCAAGCAGGACACGTAGATATTAACTTACTTAAAACTGAGTTTCTGGTTGTGCTTAGTGAGTTTTGACCACCGAATAGGATATCTAGTGGAATGGTGTATATCTGTTGCTCTTTTTTAGTATTATTGCTGGCACTGTTTATGGCTTGCAGTCATATGTGTCTTTGTGTTGCTATAGCTGTCAATGTTTTGATGATGATGCTAATACCTCTGTTTATGGCTGCAGGATGGTCAGATGATAGAATGCCGCTGCTGTTATGGGGAGTTTGCGTTTGAAGAGCTAACTCAGTGTGCAGATGGTCACTTGTTCTGCAAGGAGTGCCTAATTAAATATGCTCAGGAGGCAGTCTTTGGTTCTGGGAAGGTAAGAATTTCCCAACTGGGAGGGGAAAATGGGTAAACTGCTACTGGGAGATCACATTGCTGTTTGTGTAGTGTTGTCTGCTTAAATCGGATCTAACTGCATTTCCCAGGCAATATTTGCATGGAATTGTGTCCTGAAATCCAAATCCAACAAGTTGGTCTCACCATCAAGTGAAGCCAGCAACTCCACAATGGGGTCTTTGCTGAACAGGATTTCAGTTTTGTTAACCTCCATCTTCTGTGCTCTGTGCTTAGCAACTTGGATTATCAGGAAAACCTTCTACAGCATTCGTAGTAACAACAATAACTTGCACTTTTCTGTTTTTTATTTTCTACTTAAACCAATGTTATCTGCACAAAGAACACACTATTGTCTCTGACTTGGCCAGTCTCCTCCTAGCTAAGAGTATTTGTCCTTCACAATATCACTGCGATCCCAACTTAATTTGGGAGTTGGTTCCTCTGTGATACTACTAACCTTCTTGGTCTGCAATTTAGCTAGCAATTATCCTGGAACTTAGCTGAGCTATAAACAAGTCATTAACCTGCTCTGAGGTGTGCATGCTCCTTTGCCTCGAGGTATGATGATCAAATTGTGGGATGCTGTTGTACTCTGTGACCTATATTTCATGTAAACATAAACTGGCAGCTGTAGTTTTATATGACTGTATTGACAAGAATACAACATGCTGTTTGTGAGCAGAGTGCTAGTTCTCAGCAGAGACCGTACGGTAATAACGGGCTGCTGTGTGGTCACAGTGGACTTGGAGAGAGTGAACTGTGATCCCAGCTATCAACAGCACCTTTGTGCCCACTGTGTGTTTGAGGCCTGATCCGTTTAACTAGTCTTGTTCTTCCGTAGTAAACCCATTTTCTGGCAGTCATCTGCTGACTTAAGTTCTAGTCTCTCTAAGCAAGGCTCTGCACTGGTTTGTTTGGAAATGTTCTGGGTACTGAGTATTGCTTTTTGCTAGTATCATACTGAACCTGAGCGCTCTCCTTCCAACCCTAGTCAGAGCTCAGCTGCATGGAAGGCAGTTGCACGTGTTCATTCCCCACCAGCGAGCTGGAGAAAGTGCTTCCAGAGAACATCCTCTGTAAATACTATGAGCGGAAAGCTGAGGAGGAGGTGGCTGCTGCCTGTGCAGATGAGCTTGTCAGGTAAGTGTCCAGCAGAGGATGCAGACCGCACTTGTTGTAGAAAATTGTTCCCTGAAACCCTAAATGTGTGCTGGCTATGAGATAGGTAGCTTTCAAAGATATGTATTATAAATTCAGGCTTCTGCCTTCCCAGGTCTCTTTTTATTCAGGTTGGTCTGACTTTGACTAGGAGCAGATTAAAATTCAATAGACTTGTGTCCCCCAACACTTGCTTGCCAGCTCTGTGCTGATCCTCTAACTTACGTGGTCAAAAGCAGTGCTGAGCATATAATATTTTGATTGCAAACAGGGAAGTGATCGAAGAAATATGAGCAAAAAGGCAGTAGTCAGCACATCCTGGTGTCAGGTGTTTGGTTGGCAGCCTTATTAACTACCACATAGCTGTTTGACTAAATCTGCTTTCAGCAAAGATATGTTTGGCGCTCTGCATTAATGGTGTCTTATTTTGGGCTACAGGTGTCCATTCTGTAACTTCCCAGCTCTACTGGACAGCGATGTGAAGCGGTTCAGCTGCCCTAATCCCCGCTGCAGGAAGGTAATTGGGGGAATACTTTGCCGTTTGGTCTTTCCTGAAGTATTGGGCAGGAGAGCTGGGAGGACAGCTCACACTTCCTAGTAGCAGGTGAATGAATATCTAATGTGGCTATGTGGGGCAGCAGTCAAAGTATTTGCTGGATCCTACTGACGTCCTATAAAAGTGTGTGGCTGGACAGATGAATTTCAGGGCACCGTTGATGAAGACAGCAGTATTCCTTTCTTTCATTGGAAGATGTTGGCTAAAAAAGTTTATGGATGCCATAGGCTGCTGTCGTGCCTATACAGAAATGTTTCAGGTGAACAGGGAGCTGGGTGTTTAAAAGGCATAAAACCAAATTGTAATTCTTTATCTAATGAAACTTCTGGAGAATGAGCTGAAACAACGTTACGTGCAATCCCTAAGAAAATTAGCATCTGCATATTTTTTTATGCTGTTGGCTGAATACAGATTCAGTTGGAAGTGACAAAAACTTGTTGGAAGAGCTCACTGAAATGTGAGCCATTCAAAGGGCAGAAGATCTTTGTGTTTCTCTCAAAATCTGCTAATAGCCATAACGGCAGAATCGTCAGGCCCAATGGGGGGATGGAGTGGGGAAAACTTGCTGCTTCTGCACCATCTGTTCTGGGGAAAAATAGAAGCACAGAAATGTGTTTCACAGTCTCCTGAATGTATGCAGAACCCTATTTACATCTGGTGCCAGTGAGCCGAGGCAGTACTGTATCAGTGTTTAGCACTGAAGCTACAAGGCTTCTTGTGTAACTTTAGCCACAACAATGAATTCTCGTGCAATATTCCGGGAACTGCCTGTCCCTCAGCAGACTTTTCTGCTAATCACTGAAATTTCTCTTGAGTGCATTAACCTTATGCTTGTAGCTGCCATAGCTTTGGGTTCTCGTATTGATGTGATACCACCATTGCCTGTATCGAGAAATCAATAGGAAGTCAAATTCTGCTGTCTGGAGAAGTTGAAGTTGCCATTCTGTAGTGAAAATTGAACTTACTGGGGGGAGAAAGCTGCTTATGAAAGATGCACGGTTTCATTTGAGATCTGTAACGTGTCTCCAGATACGTTTTGCTAACATCTACCTCTAGCATTTGAGAAAGAAACGGAATTCTGATGGATTGTCCAAGTGTCACAAGCGAGGAGACTTGCTTGTCACTAGGTGGCAATGTTGATTCACGTTTAAATAAAAAAAAAAATTCGTACTGTTTTTGCAAAAACTGAGTTGTTTTCAAAATGTACATATGTCAGCACTACGGAACAAAATTCAGGCTTGAAGAACATGAATGCTTCAGTGTGCAAAACGAATTGAAGTTGCTTTTTTTCCCAAAAATGTGTAATGTGGCACAGTAACTGTGGTAAGAAGGGTCAGTGCTGAAATGTTCCTTTCCTTCTGGTTTGCTGTTTCATTTCCTTCCTAGCGTACTCCCTGTCCCCCCCTCCTTGGGGTTGCAGCATTCCAGTGGGCTGGATTTCTGGTTTCCTGGACAGCTTGTGTTGATTCATTAGCTGAAAATCTGCTGAGTAGCTTTGTGCTCTTCTTAGAAGTCTCAAACGACTTTAGGATTTGAAGTCGAGGGTGAGGAATTCGGATAGCAGGATGTGGTGTTGTCTCACAGCATCAACTGCAGTGGTTCTTCATATTCCTGCTATCTTGTCTTTCTCCAGAGCGAAGAATTTCCGTTAATGCTCTTGCTTGCAGGAAACTATTGCCCTTAGGGAGGAAAGGGCTAATCTAGGGAACTCTACAGAGGTTGGAGAGGATGCATTGGCTTAGCTAGCAGTACTTCTGGCAGCCTCGGTGGTGGTGATGACTGATCCTGGAAGGAGTCCCTCTCTGGTTGGAAGGACTGCACTTGCACAGCTGAACGTAAAGCGAGGGGAAGTGTGGAAAGGGAAAGGTCAAAATGTGCCTCTCCTGAAACCTCAAAGCTCTTCAAGGGTGGGCGGAGGAGGACCAGATGGTGGACCTGTTGTATTTCTGTGCTCCATCACCTGGATGCTTTGTCTTGCTTTGAGAGTTCATGTTGATACTCTCAGGCTTTCCTTTAAATCTTGCAGAGATGTTGCTTCATATTTGGGCAGCTATGGATGTATTGTAAAGTATGTGATGGGAACCAGCTGGAAGCCTTCATTTTGACTGTATATATGTATCTTGGGCTCAATAAGAAGAGCTCCAGGCATCCCCAGGTCGCTGCTGATGCATCTCACCTGTAGTTCCCTTGCAGGGACCAAAATGTGGCTAATTAACCTCAGCAATGGGCAGAGCTGCCAGTCGCTTTCTGTGACCGAACGGTTGCATGGAGAGCATGCAGATGAGCCTGCACCATCTGCCAGGCCCACAGTGGCTCCAGCTGTGTGGCGTGAAGTTTGGCTCCTAGTTAGGTGGCCAGGGCTTGAATCTTAATATCATGAACTGCAGGGTGGAGGAAAAGCTTAATTAGCCAAGGAAAAACATTGCCCAAGCCACCCTACAGATGAGCTGGTGCTGGGGGAGAGGCAGCTTTTGCTCAGACTTGTCGGAGTTTGGGGTTTTGCTCTAAAACAGGTTGCTGACCGCGCGTGGAGCCAGGCTTCCTGGTGACAGGAGGGTTTGCCAGCCTGTTTGGTCAACCTCGATCTTATTCTGCACAGGGATCCCCGCATGGAAGCAGCACTCGAATTTCTCATCTCTAATGATGCGCATGTCTCCTCCCAGTGCTCTGACAGAGCAAATCAAAGCTGGCAATTCTGGTAAAACTAGGAAAGGCACATGTTGCTTGTTGACTTGTGCAGCACTGGGAAGTGAGCATGCACTTCTGCATGTTGGGGGAAGTACTGTTTCTCACCAGAAAAGGAAGTCCATCCTTTCTTCTCAGCTTCCCTCCTCCCAAGACTGCATATTGTTGGTGAAGACAAGGCTTTTGTTCATGGGCAGCTCGCTGCTATCCCCGGCGCCGTGTTGCGGGTGGGGGAGATAGTCTCCCCTCTTTGCAGTCTCAGCACAAAGCACTGCAGGGCTTTCAGCCAGCGAAGAGATGGGGAGGTGAAAGCTGCCGTTGCCATGGAAATAATGCATGCACCGAACAGTGCTGTCCCTCCGGTGCCGGAGAGCTTGAAACCCTCAACACTCATTTCATAGCCAGGCCATACTGTAGGGACTTGCATTTCCAAGAGTTTTCCTTAAAACTCCTTTGCGTAGCTTACAATTTTTCTTACTTTATTGTACCGAGTTGTTGTGTGCCTCGGTGCTGGCTGGATGTGAAGAGGTGGTGGCGTATGGTTGCATGGTGCTAAATCGCATTGCCCTCGCTCTGGGCAGCTGCCGCTCTTGTTCAGGGCTCCTTAGTGCATGCTGTTAATGAGGCTGTGTTTGGGGAGTGGGTTTGCCTGCTGGGTGTCTGAACTGTCATGCTGGAAAAGTGAGTATTGATGTGCCTGCGTCAGATGAAATCTCCGCTCTTGCCTTTTCATCTTCAGGTTAGGCTCTCTGGTCACAGCAATCCTTGGGTGTACTTTTAATTTGCAGGACTAAGACTGGGTGGTTTAGGGGACTTCTTTTTAAGCTGCTAGAATGTCTCGGGATTGATTTCAAGGTGCTGGCTAGGAACAGATGCACCCAGCTGCTTTTAACCTTCATTTTCTGTTGGAAGCGTGACAGGTTTAAGCTTGTACAGAGCTCTGCCTAGCAAGCTGTGTCTGAACATGGCTTCTCTTAGCAGGGTGCTAACACTGCATCCACAACCTATGTTAATAAGCCGAAGTCACGTTGTACGGTTTGCAGCAACTTTGACGTGAGTGGCCTTGCTGAAATAAACTGTCGCATGATCAACTGGACTTAAAGTTACAGAAGCAGCTAAGGGGCACGCTGCAATGCCTGTGATCTCCGTACCTGGTGCGGTAATGAGACACGCAGCTGCTTGTGATTCAGAGGTAGGTAATGAGGCAGCCCCAGCCACCTATGATCCAGTTACAAGTGTTTTATAGGGTGCAAGGGGAAATGTTTGTGTAATCAAGTACCCAGCAGCAGGGGATGTGTTCAGGATGTCGTAGCCTTCCAAGGATGTCATCTAACACATACCACAGGGCCCGTTACTTCTGTGCTAGAGGCTGGCCCGTTGCTGCCCGGAGCTGCCCTGCCCGACTCCAGATGCGCTGTGGTTTTAGGCTTAAACCGTATCAAGGTTTGTCACCAGCAGGGTGCGTGTGCAACATGGAGGAAAAAAAAAATAAAAAAAATTCGTTCTGGTTGGAGAAATTGAGCTTGTCCAAAATGCCTCAGAGTAGGATGTGCATATGGAGAATTACTTAATTCTCCTTGTTTTGCAACATGTTTTCCCAGCTGTTGAAGTCTGCTGTCTCATTCAGCTTCCTGACAGCAGCGCAAACATTTTGAAGGTCCCATGGCCCTGTCTCATTCTCTGTTCAGCCATTCTTACTGCTGTTCTCTGTATGCTTTTCCTTGAGCCTGTTTATTTAGATTTGATTGTTACTTAGAGCTTAGCCCCACAGCTTTAGTGGAGAGAAGAGCCAAAGGTAGCACTCGCTTATGGCAGACCCTGTAATTTCTTTCTGGTGGCAATGACCTCAAGGCCCAACTCCCGCATTTAAATTACCATCCTCCTGTGTCTGTGTGAATGCAGCTTAGCAGAATTTGTTGGAATGAGGAAGAAAGGGAAATGCACTGTGGAGGACCTTGCTATGTGTCTTACTGGAGGGTGTTGGGAATGGAGCACTTGTGCCTCCATACGCTTTTGTCTGGAGGCCTCTCTCCCGCTTGGCTGGGCCAGCAGAACGGTCTAAGCCATCTTTTCATGACTCTGCCATCTTCTCCCTCAGCACTACATCCCTGAAACCTCCTGCTCTGAAGCTCTCGGCTTTCTCCTCCAGCTCAGTGCCTTCGCTGCACCCTTTTTAAATGAGCGGTGCGCATGGGAACACGCTCCGCTCTGTTACTGCCAAAACCACAACAAATGGCAAGTTTCCGTCTGTCATCTCAGCTCGGCTCTGAGGCACTCCACGGCTGGGCAGGCGATTTTCATTTTTCTTCCATAAAAGGACATTGAAACTCGTCTGCAGCGGTGGTGCTCTGTGCTGCAGGCAGGGCGAGCGGTGATGCTATCGACAGCAGTGCCGGCAGTACTGCAGCAGGAGTGCCAGGGATTTCCGTATCTCTCCTCAAAGGGATGGGCAGGAGGGAGGGACCAAGGCTGAAGGTGGGGTTGAGGTGATTGTAGGTGGCAGATAACACCCCAGTAGGTTTTATTGCCAAGTCCTAAAGGAAGATAGATAACAGGAAAGTGTTCCTGGTACAGCAAAGCCTTGAAAGTACAGTCCCAGGTAGGAATAGTATGTGTGTGCTAAACCGCGTGGTCCGTCCCGTCGAGGCATGTAGGGTCGAAGTTGCATGGGCAGTGCTGAGAGACGGGAGATTTTCTCATCCCCGGCTTTATGCTGGGCAAGATGCTTAACCTTTTGGGGGGGCCTGCAAGGGAAAGCCACATGGCAGGGGCTCTCCTTGCTTCCCTGGAAGCTGGATGGTGCATGCCCACAGCTTGCTCCCTGGCTGAGAAGGAGCATCTAGGAAAGCCAGGGACCACGAATTGAGTTGTGCCCCCCAGGGGAACTCCCGTAGCTTGGTTTTTGGTGTATGCTTGGGCTGGGCTGGGAGCAGCTATACAAATTGAGTGGTGCTAGCACTAGCTTACTCCCAAATGCCCCTTTCCAGGGAGGAGGCACAATGACCAGCCCAGAATCACTTCTTGCCTTGTCTATACGCTTGCCACCCTTCCTCGGGACGCATAGGAAGGGGGGCTGTAGGAGCTCTGAGAATACCTCACCTGGAAACAGGGTAGGAGCGGGCAGAGTTCATTGCTGTGGTGGGGTGGAGAGGCTCCATCAGTGGGAGCTCAGGTGCTGCTGCTTTTACAAGGTCAAGTCTATTTATGCAGTGGTATGTGGAAATGCTTCACTTGATAAATGAGTCTGACAGAGGAGGAGAGGGCAAAGCCCAGCCTGGAAATGGACCTGAAGAAAGGTCAGTTTAAGTGGGGTATCTGTCTCTTAAAGGGGGGGAAAAAAAGCTGTTGAAAGCAAGAACCCAAACTAGTCTTTAAAAATAGACCATGTTAAGTCAGTGCAATTTCAAGCCACGAAGCTTACTCCTGTGCTTGCTTTCTGCCTTATATAGCAATATTCATTCAGTGAAAAGGAAATTCTCCCACTGTTTACTGACCAGCAAATACCTCTTTGTCAGGTCCATAAGAGGTAGCAGCACTATCTCCCCTTTGTAGCTTTGTCCTTTGCCGAGGAAAGGTCCAGAGGTAATAAGCTGAACACAACTTCACATGGGGATGGAAACTTCAGCCTCGGCAGCCTTGTCTCACCTTTTCTCCCTAGGCACAGCCGGCCACCCTTTAGGCAAAGGAGCCGCTGAGAGCAGCTCTAAACCCGTGGTGGTCAGTGCAGTTGTGTGACGACAGTGTCTTTGGACGTAAGCTGATGGACTCCATGAGGGGTTGGATAAGAACGCTCTGGGCAGGTGGTGCCGGGGCGTGAAAGGTCCTCAGCTACCTTGAGCGTGGTGAGTTGCCGGGGTGGTCCCATAGCCAAACTGCTGGGGCTGGAAGGACCCTGAAGGCTGTAGTTATGCTAAGGGTGGAGCAGAGGCTGAGGCCTGCAGGCTGAGATGAGCTGTGAGCTTTGCCTTTCCCTCCTAGGTCCCTTTGAAAAAGAAAGGGAGGAGTGGTGGTGTTCCATTTCATGCGGGGAACAAGAGAGGGAGTAATGTAACATGATTGCCCTGACATCATGGAGAAACCCTAAACCTCTGTATGGACCAGAGTGCTCAGATTGCTTAATTTGTTTGATTTTTAAACAGTGAAGTAACTTAGCCTCTGTCACTTGCCTGTCCTCGTAACAGGTAGCGATGCCACTGAGCTGCCCTGGGACTGCTGTGGGAGCTCAGTACAGGTACCCTCCACGGCAGCAGGGGCAAGTTTAAGGTTAAAACTCTGCCTGGTGTTACTTGTATTTGCAGAGCATCGGAGCAGGGTTATCGTTTTGCTGTCGCAGTGGAAATGGAGGTTGGAGAGGATGGAAAAAGGCTGTTCCCAAGCCAAATTAAAAACATTGTTCTGACCTTACTCAAGAAGCTACATCTTCCCTCTCTTTCCTCCCCCTCACATTCTTGTCGTAGTAATCACTGATCTCTAACCTCAGCTTCATCTGCCACAGCTAACCACTTTAAAAATGCACTTTAAAACCCCTGACTCTCTGCATACACCTCATCTTACCGTACCTTAGCGTTTCCAGGGCAAAGTTATCTTTGGAGGGGCATGAGTCAGCAGTGGAGGTTTTGAATAGTATTGTCAGGGCAGCTGATGACTGTCTCCTTCGGGCCAAAGCGCTGAGGTGGCCTAACCTGGCATGTGTAGTGCAAGGAGGTGTTTTGCTTCTCCTTTCTATTTGCACATAAACAGATTTCAGCAGATGACACCGTCATCAGACTTCCTGAGCTAATACAAGGCTGCTGCAGACGATGTCCATTTTGGAGGCTGTCAGTAGAGTTTGTTTCCTAATTTGGTCACAGTGTGCTCAGGGTTGGCCTGCTTTCCTTTTTTCTTTTTTTTTTTTTGTTCTTCTTAAAAACACCCATCCTTTTATATCATTGTTGCAGAGGGGAAGCTGTTTGTGTCGGAGAACCTCTAGCTCCTCTCGCTTCCTCTCTGCAGAGGAAGTGATACTTGAAAGGTCTCTCTGAAAAAGCCATGTAGTTCAGAAGCTGATCTTTCCAGTTTGGCTTTTTTTTCTTCCTTTTCCACTCTTTTGTGAGCTCATCTCCATGAGCCTGCTGGCTTTTTATCCCTTCTGGGTGGTCATCTGAGCCCTCAGTGCTAGGGGACTTCGGAATAGTTCTCGTAAGTGACAGAGGGAGCTATGCTGCAGTTAAATAACAACATTGAAAAGCTGATATATTGGAATATATATTGCAAGGGGGAGAGATATGTGTGATTTCAGCTAATGGAAAGACCACATGCTTTGTTTTGTTTAGTACATCCCTACTAACAAGGGGCCTGGTACCATGGAGAAAGGTGTAAATGCTGAACATGGGGAGAAGTAGCGTGGCTGGTCAGTTCTGCTAAATGACCTCTAAAAGTTAGCTCAAGTGTCTTGCAAATCCTTAAGAAAACTAGGGACCACCAACCCCTTGAGAAGATGCCTGCTTTTCAGTGTTGGACCAGAGTCAGCCCCAAACAAGCCGCCGCCTTGGTGTGCAGGAGGCGGTTTAGCCCTTCCACTGTCAATGTGAGTTTTCAGCAGTAGGAACAGCTGAGGAATCAACACCAAACCTGTAGGTTCCTTTATTCTTTTAACTCTGTGCTGGACTTAGCAGGAAAAGAAGGGAGATGAAAAAAGTTTCCAGGTGATGCAGTTGAGGACGCAGCTTTAGCAGCTTTATTTGGTGCTGTCAGGAGGCTTGTGCGCCTTGCGTGGCGGTGAAGCTGTTGCTGTTGAGGGAGCTGCCGTCGGTGTTGGAGGACACTCCCTGGCCTTGGAAGCACCAGGAGATGCTGGGTCACCTATTGAAATCCAGCACTATTTTAGGTTCAGAGTACATGTCATAAACGGCTTCAGCAGAGCCTCAGGTTAAGGTGCACCAGGAGCAGCTTGATTACTGGTGTTAAAGGTTTGGCTGTAGATGGAGAGAGGAAACTTCAGCGTATGTCATGTGTTGGATGCCAGGTTACCGTTGACCTCTGAAACATGACTAACGGAGAAATGGGAACATGAAGTGGTGAGGCAGCAAGTTTAGAGGGGGAAAGGGAAGGTGATACAAGTTTTCTTCTGATTTAGTAAAAAAATCACCTTTGTGTGTCACCTATTTGCATATTATTTTCTAATTAGCCATGACTCTCATCCACCACTTCCACCTGAAAGGAACAATATGTTTTGAAGTTTACGGTTTATAATCTCAGTAGGCCAGCATTTCTCCTCCTCCCTCCCCTTCCAGTGCCCCCCAAAATGCATTCTCTTACTGCTTTTAACCTTCAAACCTCTTTTCTTCTGCTCTCTCTCTGTTACTACTCTTGCATTATTAATGGGACTGTAGCAATTCGGCCAGAACACTGACATTACTAATTACTACTTGTAGCAGAGGAATGAGGAGCAAGATAGAAACTGGGTCATGAAATGTTGTCATCATAAAATGATAGCATTAGAACTGGGGTGCAGAACTCTGTACGAGCAGGTTTACATTGGACATGGCCTCCTTCACCCCGTAGCCTACCTGCGCGTGTTCACCATGCGTGTCCTCCGTGCTTATTTGCTGCATGCAGATGGGAAGACCATCTCGCTAACGCAAAAAGGTTAACGGCCCTGTAATTTTCAGGAGCAGAGGAATGAAGCGATACGTTGTATTCTGCCTGGTAGTACTTCAAGCATCACAAAATTCCTGTGCTCTTCACTGCTGGTGCTGTGGTAAGAAGCCCCTTCCCTTGTTGGTGTCAAAGGCTGAGGAAGCACAAGCGGCTGCGTTTTATTTTTGCATTCAGCGAGAGCCTGTCACACTCGATGCGTTCAGATTGTCCTTGGTAGTACCAAGGGCATCCTATAGCAGCAAACTGCTCTCCATGTAAGAGAATATGGCTGCTGTGAAATCAGAATGAGAACATTATTTGGGGGATGCAGCAATTAACCTGTGAATACCGGGCTGCTGTAAGCATAAGGAATTGCCTGTCTATCGTGCTGCTGGTTAATGGAGCTGTGCCTCTTCAGTCAATTGGGCAGAGCATCCGCTTGGGAATCTGGCATCCCTTGGAGGCTTTGGATGAACAGTTGTGCTGTTGTGTTAGCTTGCTCCTTGAGAGAGGGGCAAGTGTGAAAAGGGAAGTATCGTTTACTGTAAAATGTATAAACTCTTATGGTAAGTGACAGTTAGAGAAAGTAATCTCTTTAAATGCATGCTGTCTTCTTTGAAATAGTTAAAACAGCTGAAACACATAGGTCAGCGATAAAACGCAAATACAAAATCGATTAACGTGTGCTGGCAAAAGACTGAAGTCTGTCTCCCAAAGAGATACTTTAAAATAAAAAAGACAAACTGAAGTCTGATCTCTCCCAGAGGTATAAATTCGCTTGCTAGTGATGAGGGCACGAGAGCATGTCTCCGGGTGAGATGTTGGCTCAAGGTGGCGGATTCCTTAGAAGTCTCTTGGAGACAGAGGAAGGGACTGTGTATTTCTTCCCTCTCCGTGGTGTTGGTCCCAGCATGCGTGACCGCCTGTGCATGCATCAGTTGGGCGACACTGCTTTTGGATAAATATGGGGAAGCATCAAAGCAATTTGTGTTCGGCCCCAGCTAAGCGGTCGTGCATCCAGATGAACTAGTAGCGCGCTTCATTTATATTCTTGACAAAGCCGGGAGGCCAGCACATGAGCAGCATGACTCCCTCGCAAGTCAGATGGTAACTCGCACAAAGCGAGCTGGATATTTAGGCTGGGCAGACTTGACAATATCCCCTTTCAAAGATTATCCTTTAAACTGTCCTAGTCGCACACCGCCTTTGGCGCCTGCCTGAGCCTTTTGTAAGGATGAACAGTATTTAAAAGAGAGGCTGGCTACTCTAATCTCTTCTCCGTGGGCTGAAAAATCTAGCCTGCTGTAGCTAGCCAACTTTATTTCTCTAACTGATCATAATAAGTGTAGGGCTCTTAAATCCTGGCTCATGTTTTATCCGTGGTGTTGGCGGGGCTGCCTGTTATCTTGAAGCGAGCCCAAAGCAGAGCTTTGCTAGTGCAGCTTAGGGCACTTGAGGGAGAGCAGACATTGCCGTGAAGTGGGAGCTGATGATAGGCAGTAATTTCTACCACGTATTTAATAAAGCCATTGTGGAGCTGGAGAGGTCTAGAGTTTACAACCCCAGTATTCTTTTTTTTTTTTTTTTTTTTAAAGGCAAGTACTGATTTGCTGTTAAAACTGAGCATTGTCAGCAAGGCAAATGCTTTCTCTGTCCAAAATTTCATGTGCACGTATTTAATTAAAAGGCGACAGGGTTAATGAAGCTTTGAGTGCATAAGGCCTCGTTCCATGAATTTAATTTTCTTTAATTGCTCCAGAGATTGAAATTCCCAGCTGTGGTTATCCCCTAACATGTGAATCAAGGAAGTGGAAAGGGACAATTTGAATTGTCTCATTCAGTGCCAGCTTATTCCTCTTCTACTGATTTTTCATCTCTTCAGTTGAAAGAGGATTAGATAAAAATGCTTTAAGTCAGTGTTTCAGCTTTGCGGTGGAATTGGCAAAGCCGCGAGTTGCCGACACCTTGGACACTGGGAATGAGGTGAAAAACAGGGAGTGTTTGTGCAGATCGTGTCAGTCATCCCTAATGTATTGCAGAAGATAGAGAGCAAATACAGTTTTTATTCTTCTCCCACCCCAGTACCTGCCATCACGTTCAGGATCGGAGGGGTTAACTGAATTGCATGCCACAGCCCAAATCAAACCAGCCTTCATTAGCACGCAGTTTAAAAAAAAAACAACAAACAAAAACAAAACCAAAACCCAAACCAACAGTGGTTTGGGCTGGATTTCTTGCTTGTGTACAGGCGTGTTTGAGCCGTGGTTTTAGTGCCTAAGACCTCTGTGAGAATCAAGGTCTTTTTGTGGTCTTCTCGTGTTGAATGTTGTGCAAGCTTGTAGTCCAAGCTCTACAAAGCTCTTTAAAAGGGCAAAAATCTAAAATGCAGCAAATCTATGGACCAGCGAAATGATCAGTGATGGAAACAGCCGATCGTGTTCCTGACTTCGTTATAATAAAAACTTATGACCCTTGCTGAATGCCCCCATATGTGGCACTCTCTATCTCTATTTGTGACAGATGCTGTCAAATACTCCAAGGCTACCGTCGGTTTTATGCATCCTCATGGGCTTGTTAGCAACTGTAGCCTTGACTAGATGGTTAATAGAAAAGAAAGCTTCCAGCAGCAACAGAAGCTATCGGGGGTTAATTGAATGCACATCTAACATTGGAACAATAGGAGCAACAAGAGTTTTAGGGGTTTGTCTTTTGGAGGTCTTAGCTGTCAGAAATCCTTGGGAATAGGTGTAGTTGCATCCTTTTGATCTGGTGGAGACTTGCCGTAACCATCCAGCCTGTGGTACTGACAGATAAGCATCCCCTACGTGAACAGGTATTTCAGAGCTGTCAGGCTTTCCCAGTAACAAGCTGGTGGCTGCTGGTAAGCTGTGGTGTATAAGGTGGTGTCTGGGGTACGTTTGGGGGGGTGGGGGGATTGTTTTGGGTGGACTATGCTTTGCTCTCAGGAAGGTGTCCGGTCTCTTGCCATCACTGTGGGAAGAGCCGCCCTGGCCGTGGAGCCGGAGGGGTGCAAGGGTGCGTATGGCACCCAGCATCGTAGCGATACGCATTTTGGAGAGGTGGCACAGAGCCAGGTGCTCTCCACCTGTGAGCTCTAACCTGCATTAATCAGCCATATCCATTGAATCTCTGCCTGAACAGACGAAACCGTAAAACCACGGGGGTTAAAAAAATGTAATTATTTTCTAGCGTTCTTTAATCCTTCCTTATTTCCAATCAGCCTGCTCATCTTCAGCTGGAGTCAGCACAAATACATCTCTCAAGCTTGCGCTTCTGGCCTGAAGGAAACCACCTTCTTTACTCCTACATAACACCTCTCCTGCGCCTTGATGGTTTAAGTGACCTCTGCCCTGTCGAATAACTAATGGTCAGGTTGGTGTGCTGGGGGCCAGGAGGTCCAGGGCCTGCCCCATGTGCGGCTGCTTCTCCCGTCATGGGCTCAGGGAGCAGAGGTGATGCTTAAGTGGTCTCCGTGCTGCTACCAGTGTAAACAGAGCAGATGTTTCCCGGAGTCGGAGGAGCATTAATGGAATGCATCGGCCCCGGCTGATGTAAAACACTGCTGCGAGTTTTGGGGATGAGGTCAGCGGTACTGAAAGCTGATGGGAGTTTAATGTCGAGTCTGTTTCTCCGAGCTGAGGGGTCAACTGAGAAAGCCGCGGCTAATGGAAACGCAAGCACACTTGTCATAAATCAGTGCCAAAATACTGAACGGGCATAGCTGCCGCTGGATCCCGCAGCCAGCGACGTTTCTGTAACCACCCATTAGCTATTCAGTGGCTGCTTTCCTTGCCGGGTGCTCTTAGCATTAGTGCTTGACTTCAGAAGGGACAAATAGAGGCTTAAAACAGAGGGTTTGAGGAAAGCTGTACCTTCGTGTACTGGGAAAGCCCTGCCTGCTTCACCGCCTTCCCACTGGTGTTTGGGGGGTCCCGTAGTTACTGACTGCATCCCACCCGTTTGGGGAATGGCGGGAGGGCAGCTGGGATTTTGTTTTAAACAAGTTGTCCTTCTGGTGAAAGGAGATGGATCGTGTTTCTGCCACGAGGTTGCTAGGAAGTCCCGAGGCATCCAGGAGAGCATTGAGAGGCAGGAGGCAAAGCAGGCTTGGCACTGCTTAGAGATCATACGGTTTTTTTAAAAACAAACAAATCTTGTAAAAGTAAAGAGCAGCATTTTTCTAGACAATGAGAAGTCAGTTTGCTCTCCAGACCAACCAACATATTTCCCGTAAAGCTGGACACTGTAATGTACCATTTGCCAACAAGATAAAATGGTCATATTTGTTCAGTGATTTATCCTCTGTGAAGCTAATCTGAAAGAATGCTTTATTGCTCTATTTATTTTTTCAAAAGAAGCTGCTTTGACCTCATTTTTTGTGTTGGGAGCGTGCATGCCTTTAAGCTAAATCTCAAAGCCCGGTCGAAATTGGGGTCTGTCTTCAGGGCTGCTGCTTAAAACACAATATCTGTGGGCTGTTAGTGGCAGAGATGCCACTCAGAAGCCGAGAGGTGAGCATCTCTCCCCAAGGCCTTTTCTGTATTGAAAAGCCTCGCCACGATACCCAGCTTCGTACAAACCAACAAAGCCAGTCTGCAGCTAGAAGGGTTTTGGGTGGTTTTTTTTTTCCTTTCTGGGTCTTCCTTAAAGGGCAAAGGTTAAAACGAAACAGATGCTCTTGGATGGTGTCTCTGCTAAGAGGGAGTTGCTGTAAGAGGCCTTGCCTTGGCTCCTGGCACGTGAAACGAGGATGCTACCTCGCATTTGCAAGCGGATGTCAGGGTTAATAAAAAAACCAATCGAAAAGAGCCAGATGATCCCCCTGAGTGGGGTGAGAGAGGAATATCGGTGGTGGTGTTGCATTACCTCCATCCTAAAGTTTGTGTATGCAATTATCCATGTAAGTAAAACCTGAACGTGCCTCCTTACGGCATGTTCTCCCCAAACAAGGGAAAGGATTGCAGCTATCGGAGCAGCCTGCGAAGAAAGAGATGGATCTTTCAGGTAGCTGGAAACCATGCCAGTTAGTGTGCTTGCTGGTAGCCTGCTGCTATATTTAGTTTCTCTTGGCCTCCCAGAAAGAAAGCGTTGAACCTTTCTAGATATGGAGATAGGCACAACACCAACCAGCTCTGAACAACAGCTTGCCGACTTCTTGGCTTTAGAGTTGTTGTTTTCAGCCTTGGTCCGCACCGTTCCCGTGTTTGGGGTAGAGGATAGTTAGATGAGGTTATCTGAACAAGAGTTGGTTTTGTAGCTGTTCTTTCTGCGCGTGAAAGCTGGCATATTTTTTTAATAAAAGCTGCTTTTTGGAGTATTTTGTTATCCGGTGGCTTTAACCCTTTGTGGTATATTTCAGGCATGCAGAGTGAAGAACAGGTGCTTTGCAGGAGTCATTAGGTAACTTTCCCAGTTTTGTACCACAAACAAGCACGCAGATACTTTCAGACACAAATTTCTTGTACTGTAAGAGATCCCTGTCTTGAATAATTCTGACCTACCCATGTAATTAAATGAAGCATTTTTTTCTTCCTGGAACTTTATTCTGGTTGCAGCTGTTGTACAAGCTATAGATTTCTAGATTTGTGTCAGAAAACCATGACTTCAGACCACTGGGATTTTTGTGGGTGGGTGAAAGTGATAACAGATTAATGAGTTTTACTTAGCATCTCCATCTGCCAGACTAAACTATGTTCTGCATAGGAGCCTTAACACAGCTGTTTTGAGCTGGTCCTCTAAAAGCAAAGCACCCTTTACCTAGTCAAAGCTGACCCCTGATCCAAAAAAAACAAGCATTGCTTTTTTGAAAGGCAGTGCCTTATATATAATTATATTTACTTTTGTTTTCCTGATCCGAGCACTGTGATGAGCTCAAAGTGTGCAAATGAGGAAAAGCTATGATCATATGGAGAAATGCAGGTGATTCCCTAAGGACCAGGTACAAGCCCCGGGTACTCACCAAACACGTGCATCAGGTTCCTTGTCTGAAATTCGAACTCTTACTTATTGCTGTCACACTTGCAATTGCCTACCTTATGCTTTACCTCCATAAGCGGATAATTAAAACACGTAGCATAAAATCAGTTTTCTCAGTCCCAATGTAGGTGACTTGTACCAGAGGAATATGACTGGCAAGCGATAGCTGTGCATGGCCTTACGTGTAAAAGAGTACGCGCTTTCTCAAATTGCAGTTGGCTCAAATCTCTGTTGCTGTGAGGGGCGGCCTTAAAGTCCAGCTGTGAGCAGAGCCAGGGTGAGGAATGAGATGACCTGATCAGGCAAAAGCTGCTGTGCATTACCTATAGCTGTTAGCTTTTCCGTTTCCCTCCTGTGAGCTCTGAAAGTTAAATGGGAATGAAGGAACTGCTGAAGAAGGGACATGTTATCCTTTGCCTGCGTCCTATTGTAGGTAGCAAGTTGCCATGGCTAAGACACCGATCAATTATAGTTATTTTGAAATAGAGGATTTTTCTTCCGCTTTTTTAATAGAAATGGGTATCTGTCATCTCCAGTGCCCAGAAAGTATCTGCAAAAGCAAGTGTTGGATGTTAGTGTGTTGTGTGTGCCCTCACATACACACTCCCCTGCTGTTCCTGTACACCCTTTCTCAATTTTTTCATTGCTTGCAAGACTGGATAAACAGCCCTGACCCTAAGGAGCCCAAAGGCACTGGAGGGTGTGGGGGAAAGGCTGGCTTGGCTGATTTGGCTATGTAAAACTGAAAGGTATTTACTCAGTGCATTGGGTGGACTGTTCTTGTATGTAATGAGTTGTGCAATGAGTTGTGCAACTACACAGCTGTACCAAAACAGAGTGAGGTCCTCTGACTTGTCTCCCACATGGACTCATTACAGCTGCTTGTCAGGAAGATGCAAAATTCCCGTGATCCGTTTGCATATGTTACTCCAGATTCCTTTCTGTCCAGAGTGCCTCTCTGTTTCATGCCTGGAGTATCAGTGAGCCTTCTAGTTGCTTTCTCCGGGCTTGATGACAGATGCCATCCTTAGAATTTGGACTGGACAGTTCCTCTGAAGTACCTCACATCACCATGGAGAAGTGAAAGCAAGCGATGCAATTACCAGGAAAGCTGATGTCGTCCTTGGACTTGCATTCTGGGGCTTGTAGAGTCTGAGAAAGATCTTATTTTCTTTTTATTACGGCATTGGTGACAGCAATGTTTTGTTCTGATTCTTAGTCGAGAATGACACGAAGCTAGAAGACCCTTAGAAAAAGCTTAAAAGCATTCTCTGCAGTCTAGAAATCCTGCCTTGTGGTAAAATGTTAAAGCTAACTCCTTAAAGAGAAATGTTATGAGATCACTTGATAAGTCTGTAAATGTACACCTTCAGAGATGTATGTAACATCTTAAATGTAACAGGTAATGATAAGATAGTATTAAAAGTCTAAAAGGTAAAGCTGGTTGAAAACCCATGCTTTGAGTCAGCCTCGAGCTTTTGGATCAAGTTAGATATCTTGGTTGAGAAGGAGAAAGGGAGATTTTAGACTTAGTTGTAAATGGAATTTTTGATAAAGGGAATAGCTGCTTTTATAGGACTCCCTACTTTAATGGTGACTTTTGGCTTCATTCTGAGTTGAAGTCTATTGCTTTAACATCATTATAGTCTGTAGCCCCACCATTTCAAGCTGTGATTCAGCTAGATTGTCCAGGCTAAGCCAGACTAGGTGTGAACAGACGTGGCTGGCCGACAGCCAAGGAGCCGAAGAACTGCAAGAAGCGGTAGCCTGGATTCAGGAGGTAATGCTCTCCCGGGGATTGTGTGCTGTGTTAATTAGCGCTACCAGGGGAGAGACAACTTTGGAACATGTGTGATTCAAAGGCCACAGGACAAACTCAAAGAAGAAAAATTTATAGAGAGCCATTAGACGAAGTACCACCAACGGTGCAGGAAGTCCCTGGCCCATGGAGAGCAGCATGCAGGAGCAGCATGCCTGCCCTGTCCGTAGGATCAAGACTAGATGGACTTCTAATGTAAGATACCACACTAAGTCACACTAATTTTGCTGGTGGAGAAAACTAGCACCATCTTTGATATACAGAAGTAAGAGATCTGCATGGAAAAGGGCTGTAGGCAAACACTGCACCTAAAACCCCGCTTTTGGCCTGAACTCTGCAAAACGGTCTTTGTTACAGCACGGTGGTTTGTTAAATGGCTGTTGTTCCAGGCTGATGGTAGTCATTTCTGTACACATCTACTAAGAGAAAGGTCATGCTATAAACTCGGGTTCCTCGATTTCTCGTGCTACTGAACCGATGCATGTGGATGTGGGCGTGCGGGAAAGTCCTGCTCTGAGTTCTCGGTACGTTTCTGTTAGTGACTCTCTGCTTAGCGTTGAATACAGATGTTTAGGCGTATAGAAAAGGCTGGTGTGGAAATAAACTCCTCTTTGCAGCACTCCACCTCCTGCTTCATATTTTAAGACTCTTCATTCTCTCGTAGTAATTTTCCAAGTGGATTAGCGCAGGTCACCAAGGCATCCACATCAGTAAAATACAGCGAGATGTTACTGTCATCTCCTGAAACACTCCAGCACTCCACACCGTTGCTTATCAACCCTCACTCCAGTAATCCTAATAGCTATGTCACAGCAAGATTAATAGAAAATCCAGGCAAATATTTATGGTTCCCTTCAAGGTACGTATTAATCCGAAAACGTGAAGTGGGGTAGATGTGTTACGAAGAGAGCTCGGAAATCTTGCTCACGTGGGCTGAGAAGGGATTCTGCCAGGCTGGGTAAGCTGCTGCTGCCGGTTTGGGGAAGAGGCGTGGGGCAGCTGATGCCGTTGGTTGCGGTGTTAGCGAGGGTGCAGGAGGGGATGCGAGAGCTGGGCAGCCTCGGTGTTGTAGCATCCCTCGGGTGGGGATGGGGAGAGGAGCAGTTGCAGCTCACAAAGGGGAAAAAGGGGGAACGAGAACCAGCGTCTCGGTTGCCCTCGGTGCTGTAGCAGCATCATACAGCACCTCGGTAACGAGAGAAAGGAGAAGAAGCATAAAGGCAAAGCAAAGGAGGAGCTGCTTGAGGCTGGAAGAAAGAAGCAGAAGAGCTATATGGCAAAGTGGCATCTGAGAAATGCCTGGGCAGGCAGTATTGGATGGGAGGCGATTAGTTTTAATCGTGGTGAAGTCTGGTTCCTTTTTGTCTGTGAGGCTGTGCAGATTTCTGGAGATTAGGGGAGTGACATGAGAGGGCTAAGGAGGTATGGCTTCCTCCCCCAGGCTACAGCTAGTCCCAAGGTGATCGGGTGCCAGGCTCCAGCCTAGCTAATGGTGAGAATACTCTCCTAGTTTTAAAATCCCTGGGCTCGTAAAAAGGTCTAAACTAAGATTTTAATAGCGGCATGTCAACACATGTGAACCGTGCGCTTGGGAGCTGCTCTGGAGGAAGATCTAGTGAGGATGGTGGATGTGGCGGTTCAGCTGAAGTCAGGCAGAGGCCAGTCTCTGAAGGGGAGAGCTGGAAAAAGAGAAGGAAGCTCTTTGTGGATGTAGCTCTAAACTCTGGGAGATATCTGTAATGTCCTCAGTGTGCCATGCTCAAAGAATGCTTTGTGCCTGGCAAGGCCGTGGTAATCGCTAATGCTTATAAATATTGTCCCCCCTTTCCCAGAGGCGGGGGGGGGGGGGGAGCAGGATTCCTTGTAGTTTGTGTGGGTTTGGGGAGTGTTTTTATTCTGAATCAGCTGCAGAGCAGTGACAGCAGAGGGAGCAAGTGAGCCTGAAATAGTTGCTTTCAACAAAAACCAGCAGCAAATAATCACAGCCTTTGCAAGAGGTAAATTAAAACCATCTCCAGCTTGGGAAACATGCACAGCTCAGCATCTTTCCTCCATAAATATTTCCCTGCTGTTGAATCTTTGTAACCCCTTCGGAGCCCAGCAACTGTGCTCTTCCCTGCTAGCAGCAAGCTGCCTCTTCACCGTGTGTGTCTGCTGGGCAGAGATTTTGACCCATCAGTAACAGCTCTGTGGCTCTGTCGGATCTTGCTGGCCTGGAGAAGTCAGGAAAGGACTGGTGTGAAACCAGTCTGGCCTTCCTGCATGGCACTGGGCAGCCTGACAACCCTATGGAGCAGTTGTTAGTACTAGAGCAGTAGATTTAATAATTTCCGTAGTACCTCTCGTGCATTTCTATTGCTAAAGCAGCTTTAGCTTCGGAGGAGGTTGGTCTCGCTGTCTTCTGTCACCCCCTTTAAACACGGGGGGTGTCGAGTCTTTGCACACTCATCAGGAGCGGTCAAGTAGCTGGAAGTGTGGGTTTTTAACGTTTGTGTTATCAAAGCTCAGTCCCAGCCAGATGATATTCTTTCCCACCCTGTCTCAATGGCATTGTATCCTTGTCTACACAGAGATTCTGTGAGGCGTACGTGGGATTTTGCTCCGAGGAAGCTGAGAGCAAGCTGCCATAAGAGGGCTCCAGAGCCCTGTTCTTGAGTACACTCCTTTGTGGAGTGATTTTCCCCTTTTCCTTTATGAGTATGTCCAAGCTGCCTCAGCAAAACCCTCATACACCTGCTCTAAATATTCTTTTTTTTTTTCTTGTATTGCTCAGACTGGTTATGAACCTGATCTCTTCATTTTAACCAGTATAGTTGTCCATACTGCAAAAATGCCTTGTACTAATAAAGCTTATTTCTTTGTCTGAATAGAGAAATTTGACTTAGTAAGACTCTTCCCTTCTGTTGCAACTATACCCCGTAGCAGGAGAGAGGAGGCCTGAGACCACTTTGAGAGGTGCCGTTCATCTGTATGCAGCGTGCTGCACGCCCGTCTGGTAACGAACACAATGAGACTCGGGGATGGGGGTTCGGGCAGGGGAAGGAGTTGTGTTGCCATGACAATATAAATTGCAATGGATGACTCTTCAGATAAAAGCATCAGGGTTTTCAAAGGGGGGGGGGGGGGGGGAAAGTGGTGTAAAATAATAGCAGTTGAAATATGGTGTGAATTCTAGCTTCAAGTAGATGTGGCTTGCTAGAAAAACGTGGGACTGTAGGTGTTAATTCTGGAAATGCTCTTCCCCTTGGGGTGTTGAGGGAGCCTTAAGAAGATCATGCAGGAGCCAGGCATTCTATGAGTAAGCGTCCAGCAAGTTTTCCATGCAAATACTTGGATGTGCAGTAATGAGTTCCAGTAATAGCTGACTGCTGACTCGCACCATGGGAGATAGTGGGAGAGTGGGGACCATGCACTGATAGCGTGCTTACCAGTGAAGATACAGCTGCCAGTCTGGTACAGTCAGGCACAGTGCAGATGGCTAACTATTTATATTTCTGTTGTGCCTAGAGCAGATTCCTCAGTGTTACCACTGTCTGGGGGATAGTAAATGTCCCCTGGAAGCCCGAAGAGGTAAGGATGCATTTACAGGAAAGATAATGAAGTCCAGTAGACCTTGTCCTGCTCTAGGGGCTTTACAGGCATCTCCTTGTTGATCCTGTTTAGGCGGAACATTTCTAATCCGTGTTGGAGACCGGTTTTGTTTTCAAGCATGGCCAGCGCGAGATCTGTTTCTACTTTGATCTGGTACCCAGCTGTACACTCGTCCTTTTAACGTAGTCTCCAAAGACCACAGTAAAACAGGCTTTTTTTTTTTTAACTATCGTTCTCCCCAAACTGTTCACAAGGTGAAACTAAACTTATCCAGTAGCCTGTAATTCAAGATGTGTGATGATTGCACTGGTATTGCAGCCCGTTGTGTCTTGTTGAGCACAAATAGAAATTCCAAGGAAGGATGGGATAATTAGAAGCAATCCAGTGATTCTTGTGACTGTATAAAAATAACAGGACTTCTTAAGGATGAGTTATTTTTAGCAGCCTCATGTCAAAAAAGGTTTGTGGGGTTTTGCATCAGAAAATAGTAGACTGCGGTATTGTACCTGCTTTTTTTTTCTTTTTTTTCTCTGAGTATGATGTGTGCTGAGGGTCTTGCTTCGTAAAATAACTTGGCGTTAGAAGTTGTTGGGGTAGCTAACACAGCCCACAGCCCACTGGCTTGCTTGCAAGGGGTCATCAGCATCAGGTTTAGCAGTGGGACCCACAACCAGCCAAACACTTAGTGGGTAGTGAAGATCTGATTTAAGAAAGATATGGTTCAAACAATACACCCAAAGAAACCTTGCAGCCTGAAGCTGTTTGATGTCTATCTGATCTGTAGTTAATTTTGGTGGTTTATTGTGTCTTGGGGAGGGTAACTTTCTTCTGTTCGCTTGTCTTGTAATGAGACTCTCCTGTAAGACGACATTTTTCAGGCTTGTTCTGAAAAGCTGCTTTTCCAAGGGAGAGGTTCCAGACTGGTGGCCAAAACCAAAAAGTGAAGTTTTTATGGTTTTCTGTTATAGTATATCTTCTTTGTGCTTCCAGGAAGTCAAGTAGTTGTGCCTATATATTAAAAAAAGGGAGAAGGGGGTTGGGGGTCTCAATAGCTGCTCACTCTAGTTTCCAGGCAGCATCTAACCCACCACACCGAACCATTTCACAAAGGCACTCAGTTGTAGTATGTGTGTTACCAAAGATTAAGCTTATGCACCTGAAAAAGGCTAAACGAAAGTCAAGATAAATAGTGGAAGTGGTCTTGGGTGTTCTGCTAGTGGGACTGTCACTGGAGAGCAATTGGAGGCGTTTGGGAGATGCCCAGAGAGAAGCAGCTTGTCCTAAGGTCTGGCATGGGACAGAACGACATTTCCTTCAGTATAAAGGGGAAGGACACAGATCCTTTAGTGTTGTCTGGCTCCCTTCTTGCTGGAAGTCTTCTGGTTTGAGAGGCTGGTACTGGGAAGGGAAGGATGCACCAGGGTCATGCATGTGGGAACCACAGTAGGGAAGAAACTTGGAGACGTTGCGAGTACAGAGCAGCGATTCTTTTACTTTCTCTAAAATGCCTTTTTAACATAAAGCTCTAACTACATAGATTCCTCAGTCATAGCAACTTGCCCCCAGAACAACTACAATAGATGATGTCTTGGGATCTTAACATGCCCTGCGAGCATTACACTGACTGTTCTCCCCAGATGCCGTTGTGCGGACATCATCTCCCTTGATAAGACTTGACAAAGTGAAGCTCGGGTTCATTTTTACTCCTGGAGTCATAATCAGTTTTGTGGTTTCTACCCAATACTGCTGCGTTGTTTTATATGATTCTGAAAGTGAAACTAGAGCCAAACAAAAATGAAATTGTCCCGTCAGCTTTTGTTGTTGATACATCTGAAATGCAAGGTGTAAAGCGCTGATGGCAACCAGCAAGCGATTTTCAGTGTAGGGCCATTTGGCCTTCACCTTTGTGTAAGCGGGTTTAAGTATAGCTATGTGTAATGGTGTAACAGTAAGAGAATAGTTTTTTGTTTAAAAAAAAAAAAAAAAGTAGCTTCTGACTGTTCTTATTTTTAGATTGAGTGTGTCTCCATTTAAGCTCAGGAATTTGGAATAATATCTGGTGGAAGAAACTTAGGGGTTTGTTACACAAACATAAACACGTGCTAACCAAAGAGGTAAACGTGTTCCTGATTTATATGACATTCTCAGCTTGTTAAACATCGTTTTCCAGCAGATGTATAACTCGGGTTGCGTGGAGAGGAGCGTCACCTGGTGAGACGGTGCGTCGTGGGTCCGGAGCGCTCTCGCCGAGGCTGCCCGGACCACGCGCGGGAGCCCAGGGCAGAGCTCCCCGAACGCTGCCCGACTCTGCCTGTTCGCTGCCATCTCTTTTTGTTTCCCTCCCCTTTTTGCCTTCCTTTAAAACGAGACAGCTGCGCTCCTCTGCGGTCGGCTGTCGTTGCCCGTGTGCATCCCTGACAGAAACGGGAGAAAAACCCTTTAATCCTTACGGGGAGGACAGCGGCGGACTGCGGTGTTTCCGGAGTTTTAGGGAAGTCGCTGAAGTTCCTCCTCGTTGCCTGCCCTCCGCAGAAATGTGACAGATGGGTCTTTTCCTTTTATGGCCAATAATGCTGGTTTCCCTTTGCAATAAAATCCTGGGTCAGAAGTGGAAGGGAGAAGTCAGGCAGGGGGAAGGGGCTGGTCTTACCAGCTCTGAATGGGTGGGGATGCCATTTGCGACATAGTAAATTCAAGGCTAAAATAAACCCAAGTTACAACATCTACCCAGAGGCGCTGGTTTTGTTTGCTTGAGGGGTGCCTTAGGTTTCCAGTCCTGTTGCTTAAGACAGTAATTAGGAATTTTGACTCACCTTGATTTCATGGGGAGAAGTTTATCTAGTCCAACCCCAGGATGGTTTTCAGATAGCGTGATTGAGTCTAGATAACTCTGAATCTAGATAAGCATAAACTAGATAAGCATAGGAGGGCAATACCCACTTCTTCTAGACAGTCA
Source organism: Astur gentilis (assembly GCF_929443795.1). Taxonomy (NCBI): domain Eukaryota; kingdom Metazoa; phylum Chordata; class Aves; order Accipitriformes; family Accipitridae; genus Astur; species Astur gentilis. Next base: position 16,616,123 of record NC_064912.1, on the reverse strand, counting down.
CCTTCTGTCCTTTATACCAAGCAGAAATGTCTTGGCCTTTTATGGATGTCTCTAACAGTTTTCTTCCTGGACCCCAAAAAGCCGTTTTCTACAGCAGTTAATGTGGTCTTTGTGCCTGGCACTTGGCACTGGCTTCACTCATTAGCTGAGACTAGGTAATGTCCCTCTGGGTGGTAATTGCTGATGGTGTTGGTAAGCCAAAAGCCAGCTTTGCCAGCCAGTAATGTCTTTTACAAATCATCCGTGGCTGCAAATGGTTCGATGAATTTGAACCTTGAAAGTATTTTTCTAATAAAGTGAATCTCCTGTTCCTTGCTACAAAGTGCTTCATATCCTGTTTCACGACCTTAATGCAAATGGTTCGTTTGGCAATCGCTTAAACTGCTCGATTTTTAAGTGGTACAGCTCGTGTTTCTTCCCTGCAAAACCTGCTGGCTGCCACTTTAGTTTGGGTTCTTATTCAGCACTTGAGCTCTGAAATTAGGAGGGAGGGGGGAAAAAAGAAAAAAAAAAAGAGTAACTGATTAGGAGAGTCTGTGTGATGTTCCCCTGAGCTTCCTTTGCTTCCAGGAGCTGCTGACCTAAACAAAATGGTTCATTTACAGGCTCCCCTGCTCTTTCCTCTGGCAGGCAGCTGAAAGACGGTTCTTACCCTGGTCCAACTGGTTGTTATTTCCCTACTTGCGCCTTTGAACAAATGAGTTGGACGTTCAAAGTTGAGCGGTGGATGTGGGCTCGTGCAACCATCTCAGTATGTTATGGGTCTGGTGTTGAATTCCAGCCACCCGTTTCCAGTTGGCGAGGTGTGTGGCTGGGGCTTCTTGTTTGGCGAAAGGTATTTTAAAGATCTCTCTTCCTTCGGGGTTGACTGTAGGGAAGGCAGCAGGTTTTGCTGACACGGCAGGCCTCTTCCCCGGGGTTACTAGCTGGTTACTAGCTTCCCCATGTGCTGGGGAAGCACTTTGGAAATGGTTTTCAGTAGCATCCGCATATTCTTCAATGCTGTTTTAGTGAAGGTTTGTGTGTGATCACACTTTTTTTTTTTTCCTTCCTCTCCTTGTCTTTACAATAGAGGTGCCGGGAAAATGAGGACAGGATCTGTAAGCTGCTCTGGGGCTGGGAAAAGGCTGAAACCAGGCCTGTTTCTAAATACTTCACTTGTGCTGCCAAAATTGTTGATTTAATCTTGCACTGTCCCACACTCTGCATTTTTGCCTATGGTTCCTACCCCTCTGAGGGTATCATACTTAATCCTTTCAGAGGAACTGCATGTACAGCATAACTTAATAATCTCCCCTTTTGATAAGGTAACCCCCAAAGCACCAGTCTTGATCCTTACCTACATTCAATCATACCAAAGCATTCCGTACTTGCAGTTGTTTTAATTTTTTTATTTATTTTTTTTTTTTACTGTATGGGTGTAGAAGGAGGGAGATGGTCTGCGTGTGGTAAAGGTGACCACGCAGTGGATCCCCGTCTTGCAACAGGAGCAGCATTCCTCAATGGTCTGGGGTGGTAGGATGGCTTTCCTTCTCCTGACCCAGCCAGGGTTCTCCCCTCAAAACTAAATTAATGTCAACAATACAACATGAAATATTGCATTTTGTTTTGCCGTTGTGGTTGGGTCATGGCAGAAATGACTGCTGCTACTTGGGAATGACTGCTGGGTCTCAAAGGGATCCCTAATGAGGTGGCTTGTGCTTTTTTTTTTTTTTTTTTTTTTTCCTGGCTTTTAAAGAAAACAGGCTTGTAACATCGCTGGTTTGTAGACAAGTCATGCCATGCAAATAGTTGAACAGTGTGCTTAATTAAACCTGTGTGATCTACCGAAGCAGGGCAAGAAGGGGGGAACGGGTCTTTCTGATCAGCGTTTGTAAGCGTAACAGAAAGGGAACTGCTTGCCTTGGCATTTCACAACGCTGAGGGTTGCAGTGCACTCTTCCCGTCTCGCTTCTGTTGCGATGGGCTGTCTTCTGTGTGGCGCTGGGACCTCACAAACATTTCAGGGTTCAAGGAGTTGTTTTCGGTCTCGTTTTCCCTGCCTTTTGCCTGGTCTCACATGATTGTGTGGAAGTGAGCCTGTCTTGCTGGATTACCAGTTTTTGTTTCCGAGCTGGTGCAGGTGGAGAGGCTCCCCTTGGAATTGCTAACTCAGTTTAGCTTCAACATTTGCAGATCTGAGACGGTTTTCCTCTTATTCCAAAATGTTTCCAAGCCCCACATTTCTTTGTGACTATTTAAAAAAAAAACAACAAAACAAACCAAAGCAAGAAGTGAATTGAAAGGGATTATACTACTTAAAAATTAAATTACAGATTAAACAGTTCTTCTAATTAGAAGATAAACGTGTCCTGAGTTACCCTTGTTTGGCAGGATATTGCAGCCGCACTGTTATTAACCTACCCGTCCTCCCTCAGGAGTTAAGGCGGCTGATCTGCTTTGGTCAAGATTAGACTGGTCTGGGGGTAAGCAGGCACTTTGCACGACGGTCTCGGATCGCTGTATCCCCTCTGCCACGCTCCTTGCCAGGGCTGGCAGGTTTGCGGGATGTGTGCTGGGAATTCCTTCGTTATTTCAAAGCCTCGAGGCTGGTATGGTCGTGCCCGCAAAATAGCTCTGTTCGTTCACACGGTGCTGTTGCGCTGACCCGTGGGGATGTGACGGCGTACGCCTGGCAAGGGCTGAAGCTGGTGTTTTCCCCCATTGCAAGGTGTGCTTTGGGTAAGAAACACTTGTGATCGCTGCTGCCTGATGGTTTAAAAGGTCATCACTCGTCTCGCTGCATCTCCGTCCCAGTGTCCCTCTGCTCCCTGCAGCCCTGGGGAGGCAAGTTGCATCTACTGAAGCTGCGGGGTCAAACAACCTTAGCAGGGCTTGAAAAAACACCCCCAAATTGCGGTTTTGAGGCTTCTTTGCCACCTCTCCACCAAACAGGGTCAGCTGGTGTTAGGCTGGGCTGGTGGGTGCTTTAGGTATGGGACGGAATGGAAACATCATCTGGGGGCTCCGAAAGAGGAATCGGTGAGTTGTCAGCACATCTATTTCCCTCATTAGTTTTCAGTGCTTTATTCTGCTTTATTTTGGTGCATATTCATTTGCTTGATATCTTATTATTTTGAACAGGCATCTGAATAGCTTTTGTGGTGCAGGGGGAAATCCAGTGCATATCTGCCCTGGAGCGTCAGGTGTAAACTCTTCCATCACGCTGCACCTCTTGGTGGTTTTGGCTTTTTAAAATCTCACGCTGCGCTCTTTCTTGCTGGGAAGTTTTAGCAGACTGCTGGTACGGGCCATCGGCTTTGGTTTTACCGCTAGCTTATTTTAGCATAGCAAATGAGCTGCAGATGACTCACTGTCACATTGGTGAATTTGGAAGATGGAGGTTAGCAGTTCAGAGGGCCATTTTCAGTTTATCTGCCGTAAATACTATAGCTATAAATACTATAGTTACAAGGCTGGCTGCTGTGGCTCTTGCGCTATGTGGCAAATTCAGGGGCTGCAAAGCTGTCCTCTTACTGTCTGCACGGAGTTCTTGTGGGGAGCAGCAGGTAAGAGGTAACTCTGTACCACAGAGGCATCAAAACAATAAATCAGCTGAACTTCAGAGATTTCAAGGAGGCCAAGTATCACTTTGCTTTTGTTTTTTTTTCTTTACTCTGGCTAGTTCCCCAATGTTTTTTATTTGTTTTGGTTTTACTATGGCCAGCTTAAAGCTAGGAGCGCCTTACTTCAGGGTTTTCCCCTCGTTTGGGTTTAATTTCACTGGCAAAGCAAGCTGTACTTTCCTGGTTTCTGAGGGAGTATTTGTACCTAGACTAAAGATGCTGGGCTCAGACAGTTCACCTTTTCTCATCCCTTGCTGGTGTTATAATGACCTGGAGTGTTAACCGTACTCTCTACCTACAGCAGAAGTTAAAAAGGGTCTAAATAGGAAACGAAGTGTGTTAATGCTGCTAAATTACCATCAAAATTGCCATATTGCAAAGACTCATTAAAAGTGGTTGTAGGTGTGTTACATAAACCTGGGTCTCCATGCAACTGTTGATGGAGGAGAGGACATCTGTAACCACGTTCCTCGTGCGATCCTTTTTGTAATACAATAAAATCTGGGAGACGGTAGGGGGAGAGAGAACCACGAGAAAAAATAAGGCAGATCTGGAGGAGGCTTTCTCTAGTTCCTGCCACCAAAAGCCCTGGGTAGGGATTTGTGTCTGGGATGGGGTGCCTGGGGGGGGATTTTTTTTTTTATCATGGGGTGGTATAAGAGGGAAGTTTCAAAATTAACTTCAGTAATTGTTTCTCCTTTCAGTCTTACAATGCATCATAAGCAGATACCTCTGCAAATAAGATACCTTGCTTTTGTTGCCCCTTAACCTTCTTGATGTTGTTGGGTGCAACCCCTCGAGTAATCTTCCAGATTTAGCCTTTAAAAATCAGATTGCTTGTCTTGAAATCTAAATCTGTTCTTCTTCTAAGGTCGCTATTGTTTCCACCAGTTCCACAGTTGCTGCTGCTGTTGTTTAGCCCTGCTAGATTTCATCAGTTAGAGCTCCAGCTGTTGGAAGGAGCATCCCTTTTTGTGTGAGGTTGTGCATAGGATTAAATGGATAACCTCTTAAATCTCCTCTGCTGAATGGGGTAAGGCAATCTGCACTGGGGGAAGAGCAAGAGGGTCAGCTGCTGAGTGCTTTGAACTAGTCTGCCAGTATTTAATTATTTACATTGGCTGGGAAGGCATATAGCTATTATCTGCAATCAGTCCAACATCTAAAAACTGTGCTTAACAACTACGGATGTGTTTCCAGTAGTATGTGCTGAATCTCTCTTAACTTTCTGCCCTGGGAAGGAGCAATGTGACCTCAGGTATACCGATTTAGACATCTTCAGTGCGAGGTCACAGACTATATTTAACTTGCCTTTATAAAGTGACCAAACGGCGGTTTTCTCTATCTGCACTGCAGGCTGGCTCAGGTTGGCGGGTGACCACCTCTGGGTGGGTCACAAAGCCAATCCACCCTGGCCGTATCCAGACTTCCCGGTGGGCTGAGCTGGAGAGATGCTGCTTTGTGCAATACCAGTCTGCTCAGGGCAGGGGACTAGCTTCTGAAAAATGTTATTTTAGAGGGGAAAGTTTTTATCCTTACAAGAAACACTTGTTTCTCAGTTTAGGGGAAGGGATCCTGGTGCGATGAATGTGTGATGCAAATACTCCAGTGCTCATTTACGCAGCCGACCTGCTGCCTGCAACTTTTGGTATATTCCTCACCTCTGGAGCTTGAGAGGAAGTAGCTTTGAAACAAAAATACTTCTTTCAAAACATCCCAAATAATGAAAAAAAACTTTAACGTTTTGTACGAATTCAGATTAAATCATAATCCTTCTCAGTGAAATTGCTGTTTCTCTTATTCCAATTACACTGTAGAACATCAGTATGAGGTCAGTGAGCAATTTCTTGTGCTAGCACGGTTTGCACCTCTGACCAACCATAGGGTGATATTGATGCTGAGCAGCACTTCTTGCATGAAGCTGCAGCTATTTTTGCTCTATAGGTCTCTAACTGCTGCACCCAAACCAGGAGCTGATCTGGCCTTTTTCAGTCAAGCTCTGGGGAGGAGAAAAGCTTGCTTTGGTTTGGTATATGTGTTTCAGGAACGTCTGAATTGCAGATACAATATAGTCCTACTGACTTAGGCAAGCACGGGGTGGGAGTTACTACGCGTTTCTGGTTCTCAGATTCTAAGGCAGATGACCTGAAACTCCATGGGAGCCGGCCTGCTGGTGTGTTTCTGGAAGCAAAAGGGCATTTTGTGTATCTCCAGTGTCTTAAAGGTGGGGAGGGAGTACCATGTGCTCAATTTAACAAGAACATGCAAAATAGGAGACATTGGTTGGGGTCATTGTTTTTGGTAATGGGGTTTAATATATGGCCATAAAAGCTTTAACCAACCCTCCTGGTGGGTATTGGATATAAATGCCTATTTTCCTTATCCAGCTTTTAACTCTCCATCATTCATAGTATGTCTCCGTTTACACCCTGGCACATTCTTACAGCCTAGTCCAAGGCTTGTGCCTTTGCTTTATTTCCTCCTGCAACCTCTCCCCTCCCAGAATAAATCATGGTCGTGCTAAGGAGAGGAGACTTCAGTTTTTCCTGGGTTTCTTTTAGCCACTCGTCTCCTCCTTTCTGTCCCAGGGCCCGGAGCTGTGGCGTGGCCGGTGGCCGCTGAGCGGCAGCGCTGCCCGGGGGAACAGCCTTGCTGGGGGACCCAGCGCAAATCCCCTGGGGGGGGGAGCAGCAAACCCACCCAGCACCCACGTCCTCCCAGCCCCTTGCTCTTTACCCCGTCGTCTATCCGAGGCACGACGTTCGTTTCTCCACGCTGTGTGGATTTTGTGCGGTTGGGGTCGGTACCTGCTGACTATCTCCCCCGTTGCATGCGGCGATGCCGACAGCTCCGGGACCGGAGAGCTGGCGCAGCAGTTTGTGCTGAAAGGAGCGCTCTCTGTACTGGGCGGTCGGATACCTCTGGAGTTGGGGTCCCGCTTCCCTGTGCTGGGTGTTTGTACATCTCTAAAGAGGGGTCTCTCACCAAAATGGGATTGGTTTGGGCTGGATTATAGCCTCTTTAACGCGGCTTAACATATAGGAAATCCCAGAAACGGCCCCGAAAGAGTTTGCTCGTGAGGGCTTATCCATGCTTAAAGGTTGTATTCGTTTGGTTAGTTCTGCATCCATTTTTAGTTAAGGTCAGTGCAGCTTTATGGACAGTGGAGACTTTGTGGGGAGGAGGACTGTATGGTTCTTTGTTTTCCCATTAACTCATCTGGTTGGGAATTGCAGCCCTTTAATTAAACCAGCGCAGTATGGACTGGCCCTGAGGTGCTATTCTAAGACTATTGCGTTCACATCTGCTTTTGGGTAAAACTTGGCCTGTTTGAGGTTAGCCTGTGCTATTGTGTGTCTAAAAGCAGGAAGAAGCAGAGAATCAATCACCGGGGCTCCGTCCCAGCGAGCGTTGAAGGGGATACACAGTGTGTTTTACCTCCCTCTCGCTCCTAGCAGGGAGCACAGCAGCAAACGTCCCCGTGTGTGCAATCGGCAGAGACCGCTGGAGTGTGCAACTCGCCCTTCCTGGGGGACGCAGGGAGTCGCACGGCACAGCGGCAAAAGGTTTTAATTAACCACCATATGGAGAGCTAAGGCGAGCGCTGGACTCCGCTCAGAGCCACCACCGAGAGCTGGAGGGCGGTGATGACAGCCTAGTCCATCGCCTGTTGTTGTTTAAGTTGAGCTTCCCCCTCCCTTCCCTTTGCGTTTTGCTCAATCAGTAAATGGCTTGGTGTAAACTCCTACAGAAGAAGCGGGCACACAGGAATGCTGTGGGCAGTCGGTCCGCGATCTGTGCGTATCATCTGATGTTTTTGTCCATGTGGCATTTGTTTGGGTTGAAACCAGGAAAGCTGGCGCATCTACGTTGCCGGCAGCGCGCACAACAGCCTGACTGTAGCCAAAAGGACGTGGAGACTGGCGGGGAGAAGTTGATTACTTGGGGAGGTTTTTTCCCCCCTGATATGTGGGTTGGACCTTGGAGAGTTATTTTTAGTAGATAGCGGAGTGAAAAAAAAGTTTAGGCTGTGTTTTAAAACTGCAGCATCCATTGCAAGTACCAGCAGAAGTGCTGAGGAAGGAGGTAGGTTCACATAAAACCCTCCCTTCTACCTTCATTAGGTGCTGGGACAATTAACATGGACGTTTAAAGATTGCAATGCCCGTGCTAAAAGCAAACTGCCCACCCTTAGCCAGGCTGCCCCTGAGCACAGAAAGCTTCGTATCCGCACTGCTGACCCTGGGAACAAAGGATCCTCCTGAACCCAAACATGTTTGTGTTAATCCCGGCTGCTTCCTGGCGGCCAGCGAGAGGAAACGGAGCCACTACCTCTAACAGATGTACAGTGAGGAGATTACACTGTACGATTAAACACCCTCTCCATCACATCCTCCTCTCCGCCGTCCCAGCCCAGCGCATTAATGGACTGTCCCAGGCTGCCTGCCAGGCTCGGGCAGATGTAACAGGCAGCAGATACTTAATCTCCTGCATCCGTGCCTGGTTTGGAGCCGTTTGCTAACGCCAGGGCTCGTGCAAACACGCCGCCCCTCGCACCGAAAGCGTGAGCTACGTTAGCTGTACCTGCCTGCGAGGAGGAGCGGGCTGGGGAAAGGCAGGAGAAACACGTGGAATTCATAGCATCCAGAAATGAAATGCAAAGCTGTTAAAACTAAAACAAAGCGTGTTTCCCCACGTCAGCTATCCCAACGCGAGTAGGCCGGGGTTTGCTAATGGACAAGGTGCTGAAGAAGTTGGGCAGGGTTTTTATTTTGGTGGACTGGTTGCTTTTTGTCTGCTACGCTTGGAGTAGAAGATTTCGGGCTGGGAAGGATGTGTTCCCTCTTTGTGTGCGTTTAGGTGCTGCCTCGCATTGCGGTAGCCAGTCTTAGTGCCAAGCGCTGCTCTTACAATAGAAATAATCTAGGCTGATTGCAAAAAATCAGCTATCCTACTGTGTGTTTAGGTTAATTAACATGGTAATGGCAGAGTATGTTTCTTTATCAAACAAAAAGCTGTTTCTAAAATAAAAGAACCCCCTGTGGAAAATGTAGAGATCAGAATTGTCATCACGTGAGACGTGCAAAACTCTCATCAGCCGCGTGGGTTGAATTTGACTAAGAGTAAAAATTTTAAAAAGTCACCTTTCTTTTCTCAGGCGAGAGCTGTGACCTCAGTTATGGCACTGGAGCCGTCGCCTTTGTCTCAACTGGGGGCTTTGTGCAAAGGGGTCCAACACGGGTTCCTGTAACTGCCAACAATGTGCCACTGTCTTGGGTAGAACAAGGGGAGAAGTCGCGCTGAGTTCTGCTAATGGCGCGCGTATTGTCCGTTTTTGACCTGCTTCTGTTCTGGAGAGGACGTGGCTCGATCAGAGGCAGCACCAGGTGACGCTCGAAGTTGGGAAGCCACGGGGACATCTCCTTCGTGGGGGTACATTGGAACAGGCAGGCAGAGCTGCCCCTGGGTTTGCAGATCCTCGTGGCCAACGCGTCTTGGGAGGGATCCCAGAAATGCGCACAGCTGCGACGGCACTCGTTGTACAGCGGTCACAGTAATGCGGAGAACTGGATACCTCCTATCTCATGCCATCCCAGCGCGTTTGGGAATCTGCATCGCCATGCCTTTTTCCCTTTTTCTCGCCTGCACAGAAATCCCATTTCCTGAGCGTAGGAGACAACTGTTTGGCAAATAACAGCAGCCTCGGCTTAAGGGAGAGCATTGTTTTTTAAATAGCTGCAGCGTGCAAAGCAAGGATGGTGGCAGGAGCAAAAGGCAAAGGGAGTGACTTGGTACAAAAGTATAAGCGGCACCATCTGCTTCAGAAGGGCAGCGTTTCTAATTCGGCAGCGAAGGAGGCTCCTGGAGTTAAGTAATTGGGAATAGTAGGCTCCTGGCTGGAAATTGTGCCAACCCTTCTGGCAAAAAGCTGTTAAATCTTTGTTGCTGGCGTGTGAAAGTGGTTCTGTGTAGCGGGGCTCCAAAGTCTGGTTTTAACCCTTGATGTATGTTAAAAAAAACAAAACCTACGGCACTTTTGATCTTGGAATGGCATGTGGCCGGGTGTCGAGAATAAAAGGGGAAGGTGGGTCCAAGTCTGATCCTCCCGTGCCGATAACAGCCAGACGTGGCCTGCCAACAAATGCACACAAAATGGTGCCTGTTTTAACAGCTTTAGCAGGAAAACACACGGTATGATGAATGATTCATGAGGATCAATAGAACCGAGGCATTTACTGCCCCTTGAAACTACTGCCTGCCTGCCAAAGGGTGCATTTGCAAGGAGAGCGATCGCAAAATCCTCTGCTGAGCTTTTGGGACAGAGTCACACGCTTGGCTCTCTTCTTACTACAGCTCTTACCCTGCAGTCTGCAAACATGTCCGGCTTACCAGCCAGGATGAGGAGCCTTTAATTCTCCAGATGAAAGCACAAGCTCTTACACATCTCCCAGTGAGCGCAAATACACACAAGTCAACATTTAGCACTCCCCTCCGAGGGGTGGCTTCCTTAGAAGCTTTAGTCTTCATCCTGTTTGTCTGATTCGCGATCAAAAGAGTGTTGCTGCCTACGTGTCTCTTTAAGCAGTTACTTCTATCGTATCTGGCATAAAGGTCCAATTTCTTCATTAAAATAAGATGAAGGTAATGCAATCAATTAAGATCTGTCTCTGCAGTCATCGTCTTTTGTTAATAGTGGGACCAGAACTGGGCAAAGCTCTTCTGGGACCTTCTTTGGTGTGGAGGGGAAGAGGATGCTTCACAGCCGAATGGGTTTTCCTGCCAGGGGGAGAAAGTTGGATTTAAAAAGCTTGAGCCCCAGCCATCCTGAAGATGAAACAGTTGGATTGTGAAACGTGTACTTTTTCCAAGTTTGATCTGGATGTTTTTTAATCTTCCTCAAATTAAAGGAAAATCTCTTGTTTGACCCAAAACAAAATTATGTTTTCTTTGGCTAGCCAACCAAAAAAAAAAGAATCAACTCTATCCCCAGTGTAAGTCCAAGTTCCCTTGCCAGTAGTGCCTCCACAGCTCTCCCGCTCCATGCAGCTTTACCAGTCCCAGATTAGAGCCTTGTTGCTAAAAAGTTTACAAGAACAGGAGAGTTCAGTCACTTGCTCTAAGTTTATTTCAGTTATTCTGGTTAAATTCATAAACATTTGCTCATATTCCACCTCTGTTTTATGGACGTTTGTCCACATCCTGCCTTTTTAAGCTGTTTACTCACGTAAACTGCTTTAACTTTATTTTGTGAGGTTTTACAAAGCATAATACAGATTTTTCTGTATGTACGGTGAAGCAGAGTCTTTGAAGGCAGCTGCAAGGTTTCTGTCGCCTGCTGAACTAGAAGCCCTTTATACCAAGGTGAAGGATTTTGGTCAGGAAACAGATGAACTTGATGTCCTTTAGCACCGCGTTTTCATCTCTGCAGTCTCCTCTGGGAAGTAACTGGTGGACCTGGCAGCTGTTCCATGAGTTTTAGGTGAACTAAGATTTATGGACTCATTTTGTACCTGGGTTGTCGTGCCTCGGAAAAACCCGTGGCTCCCGTTATTTGATGGACTTACTCTGGTCTCTGGTGGAGGACAGACCTGCAGACCTCTATACCATACTGCCAGCCCCATCCTCAACTGAGAACCTGCAGCGTGGTGGGCAAAGAGAGGGGAATTCTTCCAATTCCTAATGCTGTTAGTGGTGCGCTGGGTCTTCTCTTCCTTTAATTGTTGTTATCCTCCTCAGGAAACGTGTCGGAAATGCCAGGGGCTGTGGAAGGAGCACATGAACCTCACCTGCGAGCAGCTGGCTGAGAAGGATGACATCAGATACAGGACGTCCATGTAAGTAAACTCCACAACCAGGCAAAAATGGGGAGGTGGATGAACTCGTAATAGCAATACACTGGGCGATGCTCTCTGATGTGGAGGGGATGAGAAACCCCTCTGTCCCTGTGACTAGCAGAGGCCCTAAAGTTCTGCTGGATGTCGCTGCCTTCCATCAGGGAGGTCCTAGAGCTGTCAAAGCGGAGGGGTCAGAAGGCTCCCAGGGTGGGATTTCTTTCTGTGAAAGACACTTGGCAGCACATCCAGCTGGTAATTGGAGAACGTGGGAGAGTTGTCACCAGACCAGCCTGTTCCTCTGGCTAGCCCGGTGTCTCGCAGGCTGGCACCTGGCCCTTCTCAGAGGTGAGAAACCCCCATCGGTGTTGCTTGGGGGGGGAGAAGGGAGGTGTGGCACAGAGGCAAAGAAGTGTATTGAGTCACAGTAAGTCGTCATTACCCTTTGAAAGTCTAGACCGGAGACCATGGCAGTTTGCTCAGCTACTGCTTTCTGGCTTCGTGGGAGGGGACGTGTTTTCTTACAGAAGAATGTCTCTAACTGGTTTAGGAATTGTTACAGAACGGAGTCGCATTTTGAAGTACTCAGGTGTAAATCCTGAGTGTTTCCCTAAAATCTTTTTAAGTAAATGACAAAATCCTCTGCCTTCAGGAAATAAAGGAGGGCTCATCCGTGGAGCTGCATGTCCGGTGCAGTCAAATGGGACTTGCCCACATTGCCCAATCCTTCCCTCTCTGATTTAGAGTCTGTCTGGCATGAGCAGAGGTTGGAAAGCTCCACCACTGGGAAGCTGAATGACTGTTGCTTGCTCATCCTGCAGTCCCTAATTCAGAACAAAATCTTTACAGGTTTGATACGACTTTTTTCTCTGCCGCTCCTTTCCCTGTAGGATAGGAAAGAGTGGTGAGAGGGGGGAGGAATGAGTTGTCACGTCCCTAATAAGGAAAAAAAAATACCAGTTTCAAAACCTTTAGCAGAACAGTTGCTGTGGATAAATGAGTCTAACTGCCTGATACAATAAAAGCTTCCTTTTGAAGCACTGCATAAGGAAAGGGAAGCACAGCTGGAGTTCAGGCCAAACTTCCTGCCTTGCTCAAAGTTTCCAAAAAAAATCTGCATCAGCAGCATCCTGTCGAGTAGCGGAGGGAAGAGCAGCTGCAGCTCAAAGGAAAGTCAGGCTCAAGTTGGGTTTTTTTTTCATCTCTATTCTTAGTGTATCTCCAAATGTCTGGGTGCAGGTCATGCCAGGTATAACTGCGTGGGAGCTTTGGGTAGCTGCAAGGCAGCCGAAGTTCCCACCTCGCCATTCCCTGCTCCTCCGGTTGTGCTGACGGAGTGGTTTGTGGGGCTGTGCTTTAGCCTGGTTTGCTGCTGTGATCCTCCTGAAAAATGCCATCCTGTCATCTCCCAAACATATGTTGACTTTGCAGGTCCACTTAAGTAGTTGGGTGGAGATGCCTGGCTAAGGAAGATTATTCCCCACTGTCAGGTCAGCACAGCCAGAGAACTGTGCTTCCCTCAATGAAAACACAGTCTCTTTACTCTTCTGTCATCAGATTTCACTTCTAGGTTGTGAATTAAATTGTAATGTGATCTCCAGCGGTCAGAAAATTGGCCCTTAGGACGACAACTTATAGTCTTAAGTCTTTTAATTAAATGACCGAGGCTTTCCTTCATTTCTGTGCCAAAATAGTATTGCCGCTAGCTGAGCCTTTGCACTGGAGCGCGTGTCGCTGCCAGGACGTCTCTTGGGGACAGGGACTGTGCTTTGTCCTGGATTCCCATTAGTGCTCCATTAGAGTAAATCCCATCTCTTGAACCTAAAGCAATAACCTCTGGAAAATGTACGTAGGGAATCTTAAGAGAAGGGAGGAAAACCCAGTCTCTGTGGGGAAAGATGTGATTATTTTTCAGTTACTGATTTAAATTTAACGAAAACCAAATAAATCTGGAGTGTAGCAGCCAGGGTTTGGAAAAAAAGTAAAAAATATGGTCGTGGCAACTTTGTAGCCAGAGCAACAGGCAAACATAAAACTTGCTAGCAGATGACAGCCAAGGGTTTGCTTTTCCTGAACTTTATCTCCCAGGCTGTATTTCTCCGCAGCCAAGTCAAGCATCCACGTGCCCTTTGGCCCTTTGACTTACGGCTTAAATTCTTCCCAAGCCAGAGCCTGCCGCTGTGGCGTTTTGGCTCACATGGAAACCAGGATCGGGTCTGCAGCATGCAGCCAGTGATTGACTTTCTTTCACTTAATTTGTTCTTGAGTTGTCATGGTTTGGCTCCAAGTGGAGCTGAGCCCAGACCTCCTTGGAACAGCGGTGGACCGTGGGGATGGCGTAGGAGGGAAGAGGAGGGGGAAAGGGGGGTTCAAGCATCGCTGGGATAGCGTAACAGTAATTTTACCGCAGGCTGGTGACTGCAAACACCCCTTCTCTAATTCTTGTCCCTCCCCTTGTGTTGCAGAGAAGAGAAAATGACAGCCGCCCGAATTAGAAAATGCCACAAGTGTGGGACTGGCCTAATTAAATCGGAGGGTTGCAACCGCATGTCCTGCCGTTGCGGTGCTCAGATGTGCTACCTCTGCCGGGCTGCCATTAACGGGTACGACCACTTCTGCCAACACCCCCGGTCGCCCGGGGCTCCCTGCCAGGACTGTGCAAAGTGCTCTCTCTGGACAGATCCCACAGTAAGTAACTTAGGACTTTTGTGAATGATTCGCACCCTGATTTCAATTACCGTTCGATGCCAGCGCGTTGAAATACATGCCTTCCACCAGAGGAATACAGCCGTTTTTAGGCAGCACAACTTTTTTCCTTTCCCAAGGCAGCTAAAAAACACACTGGAAGCCCACATCAGCACAGAGTCACATCTGACCGCAACTTGGAAGGAACTGGTGTTGCTTTAGGGAAAAACAGCTCCTGTTAGACGAGGGCTTTGGCTGGAAGTGCTCTGAGCGTTGTTCTGGGGAGCGGGGCTTATGGAAGGAGCTGGTGGGGAGCGTGTGCTGGCACCAGGCATGGTAGCCGGCGTTGGGATTACTGGGACTCGTTCCTAGTTTTGCAGCTGAGATGCTGTTTGGTACGGCTTTGCATCTGGAGGCAAGGGGAGTTGCGTCTTTTTGGTGCCCAGATCAGCTGATTGCTGGCTCTACGAGTCCCTTCGCAGAGATGGACCCACCGAGAAAACTGCCTGCGAGCCAACGGACCCGAGTTATAGTTGGGTCTGTTCTCACGGCTGTTGTCAACAGCTGCAGAGAGAGAACTGAAGCATGGACTGAGCTGTAAGGCAAGCTGTAGTAACTTAATACAGCTTGTAGCTGTGGCAAGCATGGGAAAACTTAGTGCAGCATCTCTGTAAATAGAAGTCTTCAATACCAGAAATCTGGAAGGAGCGTAGGAAGGAGCAGGGGTTGAATTTCCCAATTTCAGCAAAGCAGTAGAGCAAACATCAATGTGGATCTGCCTTCCCAGGGCATGTCTGAGCTTCGTTTGTCCCAACGCTTCTTTGTCTTGGGCTGCTGCAGCTTGCCAGACTGCTACCGGCCCCCTTCCTGCAGGGGATGGGCACAATTCTGTGCTTGCACAGAGCCAAGGAAAAGCCCCTCTAAATCTTTCCCTCCTACCTGCGGGCGCTGGGGGATCTCCCAGCAGTGTCCCAACCAGTGTAAACTTCCTAGTCCTCTGCTTGCCTGCCTTTCTTCCCTGTGTTATCCTATCAATGCAAGGTGTTTAAACTGAACACAGACAACTCTTTCTAGGCACCCCTGTAGCGTTTCCAACACCTGGGTATGTGCTTCTCGGATTCCTGTCCCGCTCTTCCCCATCTACCAGGATGCGATTCAGGGTTCAGCAGCGCTGACATCCTTTGTTCCCATCAGGCTGCTGATTGTGCTGGGTGATGGCATTTGTTCAGAGCCAGAGAAAACATGAGGCCTCTCAAAAAGCTCGTACTGTACTTTAAAATAAATAAATAAATAAGAAGCACAAAGAAGGCACTGTCATCAGGCCCTTTCCAGCTCTCTAATTAACCAATGTTGTGGCAAAGAAAAATTTCCCACCGTCAGCAGAGAGCTGGCACTGCCTGCTCTGGGTTAGGGGTTGGTTTTTTTCTTTTCTTTTTGGGGTGATGGAGCCCTGGTGTGCTGGGGAGGTAAAGCTGGATGACTGTCCTTGCTGCAGTGCAAAGAATAACATGAAACTCAACTGTTGGCTTCTAAGGCCGAGATGACGGATGCCCGTGTGCACTGTCCCCCTTCGTAAGGGGCTTAGTGACATTAACGCAGTCCCACCTGGGTGATCTACGCTCTCGTGTGGGACACGTAAACAGGAGTTAACGTGGTAGGTGTGAAGAGGGGGAATGAATTTGAATCTTGACATGGGGATATGAAAGAGCAAAAGGCTATTGCATCAGTAGTGTCTTGTCCTTTGTCAGGGATGCTGTCCATCCAAGGGATTACCCCATCCCTGCTCTGCTGGCAGCTGCTTTGGCATCTTCTTGTGCCTTTCTCAACTCCTCCGTTTCCTCTTTTGGCTCAGTGTCTTCTATTCTGTTGAAGTAAATAGACAGCTGATACTGTGCGTATAGGAAGAGAGTATCTGTTACGGGCTCGCACATGTTTGCAGCCGTGCTGTGCGTGCAAGGACAGAGAAGACGAGACCGGGTTGTCTCGTCACCCGTGGAATTTGCAGCCCATCGCTTAGGAGCTGCTGCTCCTCTCCCTGGATTAGGCTCTGCTGCAAAATGGGGAGGGCGCACGTGTGGCACCAAAGCCTGGCTTCCAGAGGGTGACAGGATGTTTTTGTTCGGATTTCCGATATATTCATGCACAGCCTTAACTTAAAACCATCTTCGCAGCAAACCGGTGGCATAGGCACAGTACCATGGTCTTGTCCATTTGCATTTCACGGATGTAGACTTCAGCTTTCTGTCAGATCTGGATAATCCTTTGTGAAGGATCTGGTTTGGGTCTAACTCCCCATTATTTACAGCAAAATTCAGGTTTGTTTAAAGGAGGGAACCTTTGTTCTTTTCCAAATGTTTAACGTTTTCTGAGTCTGAAATGATTCTTGCAAACGTATAAGTAAACCTAGTCATTAGCTTGGGTTAAAAACAAATTAAAGACAGTCCTCTAGGAACTGCAGCATCTGTTAGTCTTTGTCTCAAATGATCTTGAGAGAGTAAAGCAGACACTTCAAAATTTCCCATAATAAAAGGTTGGCTAAAATCTTGTCCCTGTGCTGTAATCAGACTGGAGTCTAATTTAAAAGCATTGATGCAATATTTGCTGGCTCAGAGACAAGCTGCAATCGGGCTGTGGTCAGCAGCTTCCAGGGTAGCAGGCGGTAATCGCTTAATCGCTGCATTTCTTCTAGAGCTAATCGGTGCCCTGCACCCCTGTAGGATATGAACACGTGCCAGGAGCTCTTCTCAGTAAGCCGCTTGGCCAAAAGCCCTCGTGTGCCTATTCTGCAGCCCGTGCTTAGCTTTTGGCTCGGCTCGCTGAGACGTTGCTGGCTGCAGGAGGGGCTGATGCAATATTGCCAGAGACAAAGCTCGGGACGGAGCAGTGAGAATTGGCTCTGCAAACAGCAGGCTCTGGGACTCGGGGGCTGTGTTTTCCCTGTTTTCTAAATATCTGTAGCAAACCTGAGTCTGCTGTGTGCATTTTAGCCGGTTTGGACAAATCCCGTGATGCAATGTGACTAATGCATTCTGACTGTTTTGGTAAACCAGGTTCTGCTCTCATATGTATTATTTTTATATCTCATATGTATTATAATTTAATACTCATCTTTGGACTATCAGTAATACTGCATAGAGGCTTTTTTGGCTTTAAAGTTTAAGATGTTTTCGGTAAACTCTTAAAACACTCCCAAAGGCCCATCATTAAAGTTCAAAGCAGAAGACTAATCATTATAAGGTGTTTGCAGTTATCCCTCCTTCTAGCCTTATAAAAAGAAGATGTTAAGCCAAGACCGTGTAAAACTTCAAGTGCATTAAGGAAATGCATGAACTACACAGCACTGCCTTCAAGATTTGGAGGGGGGGAAGCACCCCTAAACTGAGGGTGTGGTGGTTTTATTATATTTTTTTTAGACATGCTATAAAATGCCTTAATCGTAAGCACGCGGTTAATCCAGAAAGCCATCAATATGGTATGCCTGTTGCTAAAATAACTCTGCATTTCTTAAACGCCAGCGTGTGCTTCGTCCCCATCCTGGCCCCCCTTTTCCTGCAGCGCTGCGGATGCCCCGTTCCAGTTACAACACAGCCTGCTTTTATCCCCTGCTTCCTGCTGCATGGAGGAACACGCTGGAGACAGCCGATGCCTGTTCTTGCTCAGGCTCTCCGCAGCTGATCTGGGAATGATTTGAAACAAAACCCCTTAGTCCTTTGGAAGCCTCCGTCGTGAAAAATCATTTCAAGTTTATTAGTAACGGCTGCGGCCACACGTACGTGGAAAAAGAAAGCAGTAAAAAGCCAGAAAGGGGGAGGCGATGGCGGTGAAGGCACTTTCTAAAGACAGGGGAGGGATTGCACAGCCCAGAAATAGTTACCAGGTCTCTTGTTTTCCCTCTTTCAGGAGGCGGGCAGCCGCTTTCCCGTGACACTTAATAATTAAAGATAACAAGAAGCACAGTAGATAAAAACGGCTTTCAAAAGCTCCAGGGTTGGCACTTTTGTTCTGGGCAGAGGAGGATTTATTTGGGGAGAGGTTGTCTCTGTGTGACTGGTGGAGCTTTTATCTCCTTTGCTGCTCTGTTTTCATGTTCCCGATGGGCTGGCTGTTGCTCCGGCGGCTCTTTCTGTGCGTGTGCAGGGCCCTGCGTGGATGCTGGACGCAGCTTCTCAGGACCGGCGTTGTTGAAATGGGCCTTCTTGCCCCAAAAAGGTGCCTCGCTTAGCAACCCAACCCAGCTCTTTAGTTAATCCATCCGCAGACCCGAGCCATCCTTTCTGCCGCGATGGGCTCCGTGCTCGCCGCATTCCCGGGATTCAATGGGAGGGGGCTGAAAGGAAAAGCCGCCTCTGTGCCGAGATCCTTTCGCAGGTGGGGGATCGCAAGGGCAGGCTCTCACACTGGCCGGGGACGGACACTTTTTTTTGGCTACGGGACTGGGGATGGTTCCTGCAAAGAGCATCCTGCTGTTGGGTTTGGGGCGAAGCTTGGTCCCGTTTTGCTGCTTAAAACTACAGCTGCTATTAATAACAGCGTTTGCTTTCTGCAGTGTTTGCAGATAAGAAGGGTGAATACATCTCATAGAGCCTTTGCATTTTTCTCTTGGCCACCTCCCTTCTCCCGTGATGCAACGGAGCCTGGGGAAGGGCCGTGCTATAGCATTGCACTGCATTTTCTCTCTCGGGAGGAGAGCCAAGTTACACCCTTGCTCAAAAATCATGCGGGCTAGCCAGTGCTGAGACCCCCCCAGGGGTTGGGGGGTTGCTTCTTTTTCTTTTTTCTTCTTCTTCTTTTTTTTTTTTTTTTTTTTTGCTGTAGGCAAGGCAGCTGACAGGAAGATGACTGTTAACTTGACAAGATAAATCCTTTCAATCCACACAGCCTGTGAACAGGCTATTAAAATTATAATCTAATCCTTTATTAAGGGACTTGAACCCACTCAGGAAAATGGACACAAGAAGCTTTTGAAATTGTACTGCAACCTCCACCCCATGTGACATTTAATGGTTTCTTACCACAACAGCCAGCCATAAGTGCGCTAATGAAAACTTAATTTTTGGTGTGGATGCTTTACCCCAGGTGAATCTGTCACCTCTCTCCAATTAACTGTGGAATCAAAAAACCAGCCTTTGCTTCTCAAAGAATTTGCGGTGTTTTGCAAAAATTACTGTTGTACATGGTGAACGTTTGCAGGACTGAGACTTGTTTTTTAATTCTGACCTGTGCCAGTACAATATGTAATAGCCAGAACTTGTGGCATCAGCTTTCCTTCACGAATATCCTAAAATTGTCTTACTATGCACATGTCATCAATTTTTTTGTTCCAGCTGGGATGTGGATCTTTCCTGAATACTGCAGGTATTGAACTGTGCTGTGTATTCATCACTTGCCAAATTTAATGTCAGCTTCTTAAGTAGGAAGTACAGTGTATTTTTGTTCTTCCTTTATTAGGGGATACTAGTTTTTCAGAAATACTAATGCAAAAGAATTCTAAGCCAAGGCTTGGTATTTGGAGTTAAGTATAAATACTGCTTGACCTTCCAACGTGAGAATACACTTTTATCAGCAGAGAAGCAACAAAGCTGAAAACTTCTGTTCTTGGAGATGTAGTTTGTTACGCCTCTGCTGTGATTTGCAGTGTCAGGAATTCATCATCCCCATCCAGGTCTGTTCTTGGCAGTTTTTTTGCATCCAGGGTGTGTCGCAAGGTGTGCCCCCTCTTGAAGACCAAGAGGGGATGGAGTTGAGTAGGGATTTCTGGCTACTGCCTTTGAGGTGATGTGTTTTATGTTGTCCCTGCGAGGCTGACGTCATTTCGGAGATCTGGCAGATGGGGTTTGCTGTTACGTGTTTCCCTGGTGCTCTGGGAGCTGCAGTAATTGAAGCCAGCATCACCTTGGGTGTGCGTGCAGCTGGCTCGCCAGCCCCAGGGGCAGATGGCTTTGTCGATCCCTCATTAGCGTGGAGGTCAGCTGCAGTTTAAACTGGGAGGGTGGAGTAGCCCTTGCTGCAGGAGGATCTTGTCAAGTTGCATTGTTGATGTGTCCCGATTCCCCAGCCTTCTGCAGGACTGACCGGTATCAACCGCGGGGTTCGCAGGAGCTGCAGCATCACGGCTGCTGGTGGCAGGACGGTGGTGTCCCTGGAAAGCACTGTTTCAGAGGGTTAGTCCCAGACTTAGGCTAAAGTAAAAGGGGTTTTTTTTAAGTTAGAAGGGACTTCTGCATGTTTCTAGGCTTTAAGGTGAAGTTTGTGCCTTTGTGTGAGGGAAGGAGATAGGGGTGATCTTGTTCAGTTGAGCTTAAAATACACTTCTTACTTGTCATATAACTAAAAACCTTTCAGGTGCATCTTTTCCAGCAAGTGGCAGTAAGATGGGAGAGTTGGCTACCTCCGTTTTCAACAGGATTGCAAAAAATAGTCTGAGAAGAAAAATACTGACATCTTGAAGCTTAGAGGCCACCCTTTGAGAGTGCTACTGGGGCAGCAAAGGAGCGGAGGATGTTCGGTTGCCTGTTGCAGATCATGCCCAGGTTGTTTTCCAGGCAGGGAACGTTGCAATCTGATACTTGGGGGGTAATTAGAAGTTCTGTATAGGCTCAGAAGAGCCATTCTTCAGCAGTTTTTATGGAGATAGATAGGCTGTAATTAACCGTCCATGGAATCAGCCTGTTTGGAAAAAAAAAAAAAAAAAAAAAGCATGTCCTCGAAAGTCTTAATTTTAACCATTGACTCACAGAATAATAAAAGGGAGGGAAGTATTGAGTTTGATGGCTTTCTGCTGATTAAGATAACTTCAGTTATCTTAATAACTGGAGGAGGCGACATCTTAGCAAGCCTCCAGGCGTTGCTGCTAGACATGTGCAGGACCGTGAGATTGGAACTGGGAAGCTGGCTAGACTTAAAATAATTTCAACGTAGCTGCACACATGGAGCATATTTCAAATTTGGTCCCAGAGCACTCTTCAAAATAGAGGATATTTTCCACATTAAGAGTGTTCAGGAAGAAATTTATGGGGTTTGGCAGTACTGAAATTAGGATGAATAAAACGAAGCTGAGTCTTGCACATCGTGGGGTACGTGGGGCTTGGGGTTTCCCTCCTGTTCCACCGCTAGTGCTTGCAGATGAACTGCTGAAGCGAACCAAATGCTTCTTCCTATGCAGGTAGACCTAGAGTGGCTGATGCCCGATGCAGGTGTTGTGTGTCATCCAACAGCTCCTGTTCTTGGCCTTCTTCCCTAATAACTTTACACCAAGATTACAAACACTGTCGAGGAGGCTTAGCTATTCTCATTTGTTTTCTGCAAGTGCCAGGTAGTTTTTCATCCCAACGGACACGAAGCAGCAGCAGATGCAACCCTGCAGAGACCGGGAGGACCTCTGTTGCCATCGCTGCACATATGGCCAGCAGAAGCATCTGCTGCCTGGCACTATAAGGGAGTTGTCTCTCGAGTTGTTTGGTGTGATCTTTATTACCCCCATAGCTGTTGCATGCTGTGGTGCAGTGAAGAAGCTCATTTTTCACAGCCTTGCTTGGGAGTGGACAGCTGATGCTGAAGCATGAATTGGGGTGATTCTCTGGTTTTATGCCAACGCTCTCATGGCCTTGTATAAAGCCTGAGAGCTGCCTGGACCCTATGGGCTGTTGGTACCCGTGGCCACCATCCCTCCAGGCCAGCCTCTTCTGGCTCAGGAGTTGCATAGTCCTCTTCCAGGACTTTTTCTTCACGCTCCCTTGGTCTAGTAGAAGGTGGTGTAAATGCCGTCTCTCTGGATACCTGCAGTCAGCCACCTGAGGCTTCACTCTGCTGTTTGGTCTCACTTCTGCTCCTTTGGGTTGAGAAAACTGAAGGTGATGAGAGGCAGGAGGATGCTTTCAATTTCTGGCTTGTCCTTGTGTTCTTGTTGAGCAGCGAGTCTGAATATTCTTGTTATAACCTCTAGATAGACATTAAAGAAACATGTTGCGATTTATGCCCTCCTCAGAGTTACAGATAAGATCTAAATGGCCTTGTCACAGCACCATTTAGCTACTAGAGCCAGTATTTAAGTTGTGTTAATTCCAGCTGTTGGGCCAAAAACTCTAGAAGTGCTAGCATAATGTAAATATTTAATAGACTATTGCCATTTAAAAGATTAACAGCTCTCCAGCAACTCTTCAAATGGGCGTCGCTGGGTTGCAGTTCTCTGGTTTCCATCAAGTCAATGAATTTTAGCACTGATCTCCCTGGAAAGCCGATCTAAGCCTCTTCGTCGTACTCCGTAGAGTAGGCTTGGCTCTGTGCAAGTTGCTTGTGCTGCAGTCCCCCATGGCAGCCTTGCTTTTGGTTAAACCTGGGTCAACCCCAAATGAGGACAATTCAGCCAAATTTACCTTTTTATTCCCATGCAAACACGTGCTGAAAAGAAAAGCAGCACTGAGAGAACAGAAGGTTGCTACAGCAGGAATTAGCCCACTGACTCTTGATACTCCTGTGATTTCTAGGAAGATGATGAGAAGATAATCCAGGAGATTCAGAAAGAGGCTGAAGAGGAGCAAAGGAAGAAGAACGGAGGTAAGTCACAGGCTGGACCTGTGCTTTAAGATCAGACTGAGGACGACAGGAGACCACAATGTCCCCAGCTATTGACAAGACTCTGGATTTACACTGCGTTCTTCCCACGGCTTGACTGCTTGCAGGCTTCTCCGTGCATCGCTTTGCTGCACCAAGCATCACCGAAATCTTGCTCCGGAGAGGAGTGCAAGCCATCCCCCGTTCCTCCTGGGAACCAGTCTAGCTTTAAAGTGCTGTTGCCTGCAGGCTTCAGCTGGGACTGTGGGGAGGCACGAGGTTTGTGTCCAGCTCTCGGTTGGCGCCGGGTGTCATGGATGCACAGACCTGTTTCCTCTCCACTTGGCAAAGTAGCTGAAGGGCAGGATAACCTCTGTTCTTTGTGGTGGAGGGCACAGGGGCATGCAAGGAGCTGCCCCACATCCCTGCGAAAGGAGGCGTTTCCCCCTCTTTGTGCTGTGGTATTGATGAAAGGAGCCAACCTGGAAAGCTAGTGCTCTGCTCCATGGTGTCTGGAGCACGGAAGGGGCAAGCAGTGATGCTGTAAGGAACACGCTCAGGGTGGAGGATGCCGATTGCAAATGTAAGACCACGGACCAAGCTTGGTGAGTTTTTGTTTGGTGAGATGACTGGTTCTTTTCTCTCCTCCCTCTGCAGAGAACAGCTTCAAGCGGATCGGCCCTCCTGCGGAAAAGCCCATGGAGAAAATCCAGAGAATTGAAGTCATCCCCAGACCTGTTCCCCAGAACCTCCATCAACCTCGGATGCCCCCTTACCCCTTTGTGCACCCTCCCTTCCCGCTCCCTCCTGTCCGTCCCATGTACAATAACATCCCCCTCAACATCGGCCCTATCCCTGCCCCCTACGTCCCCCCGTTACCTAACATGAGGGTGAACTATGATTTTCCCCAGATCAACGTTCAGCTGGAGCACAACTTGCCTATGCACTTTGGCCCTCAGCCTCGACACCGGTTCTGACCTGGTTCCTACAGCACTTGGCAGAGAGTCACGGCAGGGCAAAGCCACCCCAGTAACGTCACCCCCCCCGTCCTGCTCCAGCCCCTCTCGGTTTAGCCAGCTGCGAGGGGACCTGCTGTGACTCGCGCGTACCTGCGCTGCACCCCTCTCTAGAGCTTCTCTGAACCTTTGCGATCAAACATTTCAACCCAACAGGGCTTGGTGCTGCATTTCCAAGGGGTCTTTCCCTATGTTGGGCATCCAGGTATTTTGATTTGACAAAGCCTGTTCAGGCAGCTAGTGGGAGGGAAAGTGAGGCTTTGTGGAGTGCAGGGATGCAGCCGTTCCTTGGGGACTTTCCAAAAGTCCTACCTTCCTGCCGGCCAGAGCAGCTGCCGCAGAGTCAAATGAGTCTTGGGGCAAGGGAAGAGAGACTTGGCCTCTGAGTAAGACCTTCAGGAGCAAGATGACCGGAGTCGGCCGCCCTAGCCTTCTGCCTGCGGAGAGGCATGAGGCTGGGGTTCCCATGTTCCCCAGCATCCCTGTAACCTGCTAGCACCTCCCAGCAGAAATAAATTGTTCAAAACCAAATCAATCTAGTGTTTTTAGCATTTCTCGCTCTCCAAGTGGAGTGAGGGGATGTAGCGGCCACCTCGTTGCCGAGATCTTGCTAGGAAGCCCGGAGCCCCGTTCTGTCTCAGGGCTTTAGCAAGTAGCAGAAGCCTCGGACACCCTGATCTTTGGCTGAACTGAACTTGCCCCCTTTGAAGGGCTCAGGGTTTTTTCCCCCAGAGGTGGGTGCCTCTCAGCTTCCAAAATGTGGCCTTTGCTTTGCCGTTCTCATCTGGCACCCCAAATCTCCCCCTGCTTTGGACAGCAGTCCCCAAACAGCTGGTAGAAGCACCCGGAGCCTAAGCTGCGCCTTTCGTTGCAGAAACTACTTGGGCAAATACCCGGTTAGATGCGTAGACAGTGGTGTGTGATGTGTGCTGTGGCAGAAAAATTAGGAACTACCCCTGTAGTCGTGCGTGCAGGCGGCGGTGAGCCGGGAGCCCCCTTAGCTGAACCCCCTGCAACCGAATGGGCAGCCGTAGCCTTGTGCTGCAGGAAGCTGGCGGCTTCTGCGGCGCTTAATAACTTCTGAAGATGTGTGTTTCAGTTTAATTGGCTTTGGAAAAGCGTGTTAAAAGGCAAACGTTGAGTATTGCTGGGCTGAGGAAGCGAGGGTTTAGGAAAAGCAAAACTTCCTTGTAAGAAGCGGAGGGTGTAGTCGCTGGGCTGCGGGAGGAGCGTTGGCACAAAGCCCTTTCCCCACAGCCCTTGGCCGTACTGTCTGGTACAGGCCCCCTCTAGAAAAGAAAATGGGTGGAATGAAAAAAAAAAACCAACAAAAAACCCTCCTCCCAGAACCACTGGGCTAGCTTTTAGCTGTGCTGTCATTCCCTGAGTGGTTTGGTCTGGGCCACATCCTGCTCTGTCCTGCTGGGAACCCGCTGGGTGCATTTCCCCTCCTGTTAATCCTCCCGGAATTTAAGCATCTAGGTGTCTTTCGGTTTTGTTTGTTTGTCAGGTAAAACTCCCTGCCTCTGCCTGATGGCCTCTGCCAAAATCCTCGCTCACCGCTCCCGGCACAGCGTCTCCTCGGGCGTGCAGTGGGTGATGGGCGCGGGGCTGTCGGTGGGATGCTCCTGGAGGGAGGCAGCCTCCAGCGTGGCCCAGGACGGCATCTGGGGCCGGGTGTCCCCAGGAGGGTCTCCCAGAGGGGACTTCCACGCTTTTTGGAGCCGAGTCAGCACTTTCTCCCCTCCGGGTTGAACGTGCGGAGTGCTCTGTTCCAGTTCCTCAGTGCCATGGTCTCTCTAGCATTAATAACCAAGTGGTATTCCTTTGCTGCTATCATTTGCTTTTTTAATTTTTATTTCTTTCTGGAAGTAGTCTGGGGGCTGCAGGAGCTTATCCCTTGCTGCTCAGCTGGGTTTTAGCCACGTGTAAGTCCTACCTTGCACCAAGTGATTCCTGCGGTAGCCAGGAGCAGGGTGTCCCGTTGGATTTGGGGAGGGCTGGGTTCACAGCATCAGCGGGTGGCGAGAAAATGGACCCAGGTCAGAAGCAGCATGGGTGGCTTCTCCTTATGGGAAGGGAATCCTGGTGTGGTTTTTTTTTTTTTTTTAATAGGTGAGATTTTTCTGGGCTCCAGGGCTGGCTTGGATGAGCCCTTGAGGCTTTCTAAAGCGCGTGCCTTTCTCTGGCAGGGCGGTCGTGGTTGTCCCCCAGCACCTGCCTGTGCAAAGGGGGGGTCGGGCAGTCGGGGCTCAGCTGCTGAACCGGTGGCCCAAACTACGAAGGAAACGTGACGTGTCGCACAGCACTACGTAGCTGGGAGCACGAGGGGAAAAAAAACGATGGTCTAATCCCATTTTTTGGTGTCTAGAGATGCGCGAGCGTCGAGAACTAAGCCTTGGTGGAGGGAAGCGAGAGATGGAGCGAGAGGGACGGAGAAAGGTCGGGCAGTGGTGGCGTGGGGAGGTTGGTGTCCGTGGTCCGTCCTGCTTGGGACGTGAGGGGCTTCTGCTGCCGTGGTGCAGCGGTCGCGGTCCTGGAGGAGCCCGGTAGAGGTAGGGGGAGAGAGGACCGCTGTCCCCATGTCCCCTGCAAAACCGTGAGCTTATTTTGTGTCTAAGAGAAGAGAAATCGGTGCTCGGTCTGTGATGGGGAGATGCAGTGTGCCCAGCAGCCCCGAGCGATGGGCTTAGCCCTCCACCCGGTCCTGGGGCGACGCTGGGCTCCCGGCGCTGCTGCTCTTCCTGAGGAAACACCCGTTTCACCAAAAATTATTCTGCAGCCAAAGCACGTCGCTGCTTCTCCCCTCCAACCCGAGAGACCTCGAGTTGTGGTTGCTGGTAGCACTTGGATCTGTGTTGATCTATTTAAAAAAAAAAAGGAAGGAAAAAAAACCCAACAAAATTTCTGCACAACCACCAGAGCGATCCGTGATCTGGTCTCTAACTCCTGCACCTGTTTTCCCAGCCACCCCACCATCCTTGAAACCATTTGTCCTTTAAAAGGCGACTTGGAGGTTGCTGTGCCCAGGCTGATTCCGTAACAGGTACTTCTTGTGGTTAATTGCAGTGTCCCACTTTACTTGCCTTAAAGGTGGAGAGAGAAACTTAGTATTTGCACTTAGCAAAACATTATATTAAAAGAAAGAAACCCTGTAAAGATGTGCATGTTCTGCAACTTTGTATAACAATAGCTGAAAATAAATAGGTGGTTTATTAAAAAAAAAAAAAAAAAACAAACCAAAAAAATTATTTTTCTTTACCTTCCGGTAGTAAACTGTTCTAATATTCTGTGTGTAAAAAGTTCCTGTATTATATTGTAATTTGAATTTTTTTGTAAATAAATTTGTGCACTCTGGCTTTTACCTCTGTGCTGTCGTTACAGCCGAAACCTTGTCCTTCCATCCTGACTGTGCCGGCTCGGTGCTGGGGCTAATGACAGGCAGCAGCAGGGACGAGGAGAAGGGGCTGTTTTGCCAGATCTCAGCCTGCGCGGTTGAAAACTCTGCCAGTTACGAGGCAAAACCCATTTGACCCTCCTGGAAAAGGTTTAATACGTTCCACATGCTCCCGAGGAAGAACTGGACGGGATAGAAAATGGTTTCCAGTCACTCCTTTAAATGGAAACCAGGATGCGTGGGGGGAAAGGATGGGGGGGGTGTTGCTTTTCCCCTCTACCATTGCTCCTGCAAAACGCAGAATCCGGCCTTAAAAGCAAAAGGAAATGTGTGTTGGCGACTGGGGGAGAGGGGAAGGTGGAGGGTCCTCCCTGCCGTGGTCCAGTGGCTCCGGAGCCCCTTCCCTGTGCTGGCAAACCCCCCCCCCGCCTGCCTCCTCCCCAGTCCAGGTGTCACGGCCGCGTTTGCTCGTGCACCCACGGAACGTCACCGGCGGGACGAGGGCGAGCGCGTGGCAGTGGGAGCTGCTGGGCGTTCCCTGCGCAGCCTTAATTTTGTCCCGTTTGTATTAAGGCACGAACATCCTTCCTCCCTTCGGCCCTTGCCGCGGTGCTTAAACCCGTGTCTGAAGTTGAAGGTCTTTCCTACACCGACTTCAGATTTTAAAAACCAAACGGGAGCCCGTCGGTGACCTGCGGGAGGAGACGGGCAGCGAAGGGGCTGGCTGCTCCCGGCACGGGTGACGGAGTTGGCCCCCGGCCCCTCCGTAAGCACGTGCTGCGCCCCGTCCTCGTCGCCGAAACTGAGGTTGGCTCCAGCATCAAACCTGAGCGGGTTGGTGGAGTTTTAGGGCTGGTTTTGGCTGTCCCAGGAGGGCTGGGGGCACATCCCGGCTCCTCCGGCTGGGTGTCGTGTTTTGGGCTGGGCTGGGCTTCCCACCTCCCTCCCATCCTTAGTTGTTTTTTTTTTTTTTAATCTTCCCTTTCTCCATATAACCAAGCAGAGGAGGACGGGGCTTATTGCTGAACCCCACCATGCCGTGTATCCAGAACCAGCATCCCATCGCTCTTCCCTCCGGGCAGGTGCCTCCCCCTCGCGGGCATCGTATGGGGGGGGACAAATATCTGAGCCCGAGGGAAAAAAAAGCAGCTGCTTCGCAGCTTCACTCCCAGCTCCGAGGGCAGGAGAACTGGTTTGCTGGCACATCTCCCTGACCCACGCATGGGGCACCCATCCTCAAAGATATCCCTGGCCTCGGTGGCTTGGGGCTGCTCCGAGCATCTCCAGAGGCGATCCAGCCTCGGCTTTAAGCCTGCTGGGTGGAAATGAGCTTCTTGGTCGTCATTCCCTTCCCACCAACTCATCTGGGCTTTCTAGAGCCAGCTCAAGCTTCGTGAAGCGATTTGGCCCCCAAAAGCTCCACCGCCCCAAATGCTCCGCGCTCATATTCATGCAGAACCACGCACAACTGCTTGTATCCGAATGCAGGTTTTATTTTTTATTCATCTTTCTCCATTTGAAGCTATTTTTTTTTTTAAGTTATACAAATGGCACTTACAAAAAAAATAATAATAAAAAAAAAAAAAAACCAAAACCAAAAAAAAACGAACAAACCCAAAACTTAAAATTTTCAGAGTGAGATGGTTTTTCAGAGTCACGACACCCGATAAGAGGAGACAGGAGAGATGTTGACCTAGTGTCACACGGAAGAAGCCGGAGCGGGAGTTAACATGGTTCCAACTGCGATGGGGGAACGGGGAGGAGGCAACACGGGGAACAGGGCGAAGGCCAGCGAAAAAGTGTGCGCGCCAAGTCACAGGGTCACTCAGGGCTTCATCAAGACACTCGGTCCTTCGAGGGCCAGCGCGGTCCCCGCGTGAGCCGAAACGCAGGCAGCCCCTGGATGTGAGCGCGGAGCCGAGGTAGAGTCCCAGCCGGGATCCCACTGCGCCGGCGAGGGACCCCGGCCCCGAAATTTTGCCCCTGGCAGGGCGACGGGTTACTCGCTCTCCCAGCTGAGAGTTTAGCACCAAGCTCTTACGGGAGGGTTAGCCCTCCGCATGGCTTTAAGGCTGATGAGTCCCCTACCTCGCCTCTGGAGATAGAGGACGAGCCCTGTTTTGGCACGGCAGCGATGCCGCGAGCACCCTTGGCGTGGGGCGGTTTGGGGGGGTGGGAGCCCGCGGAAGGGGGCGAAAAGGCTCCTTGGTGTGTTTGCAGGGAGCAAATACCGGCCCCGGGAAGGCCCCAAAGGATAAAGTGCCTTTCAACACCCTAACGAACACGTCAGCATCACCCGTTACAAACAGCGTTATACTCTAATGCAGACCTAGTACAGACAACAGCTGGTAACACAGTGCCATGGAGAGCATATATAAATAGAGACTAACAAAAATACTGTTTTGGTCTTTTTTTTTTTTTTCTTTTTTCCTTTTTTTTTTTTTTTTTTTTTTTTTTTTTTTCCAGTAGGCTTGCGATGGCATGAGAGCCAGGCCCCAGGGGCAGCGGGACCGGGAGCTGCCCTCCTCGGGGGAGCCCGTGGGAATGGGCGCTTCCTAATTCAACATTAGCTGTTCAGTGATTTGCTTCACTGTTCCAGTATTTGATGAGAGAAAAAAAAAAAAAAAAAGAAAAAAAAAGAAAAAAAAAAAAAACAACAACAAAGGTACTGAGCAAATATCACTGTGCAAAGTTTGCTAAGGAACTTTTTTTCTATTCTGTAAACCAAAATCTGCAGTTTATGCTTCCAGCCACTGCCTGGGGACGTGGAGGTGGGGGGCTGCATTGGCCAGCTGGGCTCCCGCGGGGACCAAAGCCCATCGGCGCTGGAGGTGGGCTGGATGAAGCCCCCCCCACCCTGCACGGGCTTAACCTGCATCCCCCCCCCAGCGCCATCCCCTCCCAGGCACACAGCAGCCTTGGGGCAGGCGCCTGCCAGGCTGGACCCACCACGGGGGGCTGAGATGCTTCTCCAGAGCCAGAAGCACAAGGAGGGACACAAGGAGCACGGGGCTCCATGAGATGAAAGGCTGAGGCTTTCCAGATGGGATCACCCTAAAAAAAAAAAAAATCATTTCCAGGTGCATGGGAGGGAGGGGGGCAGCTTGCTGGCCCTTCCACGGGGACACGTGCCGGCACACGCCAGCCCCATCCCCAGGGATGCTGTGATATGTAAGGTCACCTCATACGGCTCAGTTGGGGATGAATCCTGCCCCGAAAGGCAGGAGCGGAGAGAAGCTGCTGGGAGAAGCCGGCTGAGCCCAGCACCGTCACTCTGCCCCTGGTTGGAGCGGGACGGGATGGGACGGGCGCTCCGGGGGACACTGGCAGCACAGACCGAGGTGGTACCAGCACTGATATGGCAGAAGCGAGCACAGAGGTGATCTTATTCCCTTTTTTTCAGTTGAGAGGAAAATAAACTACCTAAGGTGATGCTCGGGGCCGGGAGGGGGGTACGGCAGTTTCCAAGCCCAGCAAACCTGGAGGGAGGCAGGGCGGGGGGGGGATAGAGGCAGACCCCTCTACAAAGCTATAGGCAGGCTGCCCCATCACTTTTCCAGTTCTGACAGAGATTTATGGAGACCCACCTCCCACATAACGCACCGACTCTAGGGTGGGAGAGAGGGAAGGGCAAGCCGGTCTGAAAATCATTTTACAGAGAGGAGAAACAAAACCCAAAAGAAAAAAAAGGACGGAGGAGGGGAAAGAAAAATTGGCAATGGGAGGGAGGTACGCTAAAGTGCATTAATATTCCCAGAGGGTGGAGGCGTCAATGGCGTCGGCGGATGCCTTGAGGACCCCGGCATGGTCGCCCTTCAGGTATTTGCCATTGATTTTGATAGCCACTTTGTTATAGTCGCAGAACTCAAAAAAGAAGTCCACGGGGGTGTCGCTGCTGCTGGTGACGGACGACTCGCTCCCCACCATCCAGTACTTCCCGGTGGCATCTGCAGGCAGAGGGAGAGGGGACAAGGTGGCCCCGTGAGCCACCACGGGGACCCCAACAGCCATCACCCCCCCCCCCCTAAGCCCGTACCCACCCCCGGGGACTCACCCTTGATGTTGTAGGCTCCATCGTTGAACTCCAGCTGGAAGACGTCGTAGGAGGAACGGTTGGAGTCCAGGGTGCCGGTCACCTTCCTGCACCCGATGAAGCCGTGCTCGCCGCGGAGGACGATGATGGGCCTGTTGATCAGCTTCATCACGAAATGCTCCGTCTCGCCTGCGCCGGAGGGGAAAGGGGCTGTGAGAGCGAGCTGGGGGGGGGGGGTGCAGAGCCCGGACCCTGGCTGAACCCCCCCCTTTCCCATTTCTCACACACCCCATCTGTCCCCCCATCTCACAGCGTGTGAAACGGTCATTAAGAAAAGTTATTGCCCGCATCCCTGAGCATCACTTGGAAGAGAAGCCTGGCTCGGGGAGGGACTTTGTTCGTCCCCTGCCACCCCGGCGTGGCACGGGGGTCCCTAAGGGGGTCCCTTACCCGCCGTCTCCATGGAGGCCGCCAGCTGCCCGTTCTTCTTCGCCGTCACGTACTTGCCGTTGGCAGCTTTCAGGGTGATGCGCTTGTCGCACCACTCGATGTCGAAATAGCAGCTCGCGTTCCTGCGGGGGCCGAGAGGGTGGTCAGCGGGGTATGACAGACGGGCACCCTGCCGGTGCCACCCTGCCGGCTTAGAAAAGGGCCATGGCTGGGTCAGGAGACCCCGATTCGATCCATTTTTTTTGTGGGATGAGCCACATCATGGTGGCCATCCGGATGGGAAGCCCTCGCCTTGCAGGCAGGCAGCCAAATGCACTTTTAGGGTTTCCACACGGCTCTCAGCTAGCGTAGCGTTGACCTGCAGGGTGAAGTATTTCGACAGCCCCAGCCAGCCGGGAAGGATTACGTGGCCCGAAGGACTTCCCGAGCATTGCGGGCGGCAAGCCTCAACCCGGCCCCAGCTCTCCGGGGAATTCACTGCCTTCGCTGGGAAGTGTTTCAGGGCAAGCGCCTCGGCTGGAAAAATCCCCCTTGGATTCCCCTGGGAGAGGAAGAGAGGTCCCCGAAGCCCAGGCACGACCCAGAGCCGCCGGGGACAGGGGACTCACTTTGTGGAGGCGGTGGACTGGATGCCCCCGTTGGAGGTGAGGGTCCAGTACTTCCCAGTGTAGGTCCTGAAGGCGCATTTCTTGGTGTCCTTGTTGATCTCCAGCTGGTAGGTCTCCTGGTCACCCTCCTCGTCTTGGTTGGCCGAGAGATCCATCCCTGCAGGGCAGAGGCAGATGGAGGTCGGGGGGGGGGGGGGGACACACACCGGAGGGGGGACCCCAACCCACCTCCGGCAGGTCTGGGTGCCGGGAAAGCCGGGGAAACCCAACTGAGCAGACATCCCGCTCCCCTGGGTGAGCTTTGGTCACTCCCGAATGCCTCGCACGCATCTCCCCTCTGGCATTTTGGGTTCAAATCCAGGTTTTTATTTGGCTGCTCGAGTGTTAAGGCCATAAATGAGGGCTGGACTGAGCTGAGGCAGCCATGAGCTTCAGCTCAGGACTCTCCAGCTCCATCACGATTAAGCACCGAGCAAAGACCAACTTAGATATTTCACACAGGAAAGGGCTGCAGTTTTTTCCCCGGAGGTGACAGCCAGGTTATTCAATCCATTAGCAGAGGCCGCCGCGCCACCTATGAATCCCCAGCTCGTGGCATGTTTAAGGACC
The DNA here is from genome assembly GCF_929443795.1 of Astur gentilis. Lineage (NCBI taxonomy): Eukaryota > Metazoa > Chordata > Aves > Accipitriformes > Accipitridae > Astur > Astur gentilis. The sequence continues at coordinate 16,583,338 of NC_064912.1, read as the reverse complement.
GTGGCACCGTTTTTCATCCGTAAATTGTCACAGCCCGTTGCGACGGCAAAGTTTGCAGGGAGAGGAGCCTCGGGATAGTCCTGAGGCAGCCAACCCCTTCCCTGGCTCCCAAAAAACCATCGGCACCAGCCCGTCCCCCAGCCAGGATGACCCGTCCCTGCACCAAAGGGACCAGAGACAGCATTGCCCCGGCAGCCTCGGAGGTGGGTGCCGCCGGTCCTGGGGCCACCGGCCACAGTCCTGGGGCCACCACCGGCCCCCCCGGGCCACGTGCACATCCACCCACAGGCACTGAGCCCAAGCAAACCTGCTTAGTCAGGGCTGGCGGGGCCAAATCCTCTCCAGAGCTCTCCCGCTTGGTGGATTTCTGCCTAAAAATACTTTGGGGATTCAAGTCACAAGCCGTAGCCCGGAGCCAAAGGAAAGCGGCCGAGCTGCCGTGTCGGGTTTTGGGGAGGGAGCCGGGATGCGGTGCTCAGCCCCGCTCCTCCCTGCCTGCGTACAGCCACGATGAGCAGAGACGGGCCCCAGTACCACCAGTGGGACATGGGTCTGCAACCAGTGAGAGCAGCCCGGGGAGGGGAGACGGCGATACAGACTGCAGTTTAGAGGAACTGGATGAGTTTTTCAGAGCAGAAAGCACCCACATCCATCCCCCGCTGCATGGGTGCTACGGGCTCGAGTCCAACCATGCACCTGGTCCTGGAAAGGACGCAAAGCGTGCGTGCAACCTTTCTGCCCAAATCTGCCTTCTCCCGGAGCCAAGGACCTGCTTGTGGGGCTGGCAATGTGTTCAGCCCCGTGCACCTCCGCAGCGTATTGCCTCCCAGTTTGTCGGCTGCTGGGATTTCAAGCATTGCAATACACGGTTGCTGGGAAGGCTTCGGGGACCGCAGCCTCGGTGGCTCTTCTGCACTGGAAAACCACCAGCAAGTCCCACCAGCTGTACCCAGCAGGTCCTGACCCACCTGGGGAGGGACCATCTACCTCCACACACCAGCTATCGGCCTTGGAAATGGAGATGTCTTCCCCCAGAAACTGCAGACCCAGCTACCTGGCGGCTTTTTCCCATCGCCCCGTCTCCCAACAGGCATCCCCATCCAGCGGCTTCCAGGAAGCAGCCTCCGCTTTGCAGCCTCTGCTTTGTGTATCAGCCTCCCACCTTTCCCAAAGAGATTAGGTTTTGAAGCCTTTGCTTTGTCGGCTGTAATCTTATCTCCCACGCCCAAACTGTCCTATGGCTGCCACACGGTTGCCTGTTCACAGCATCCCCTTCTCCCACCCGGCATCCTCCAACACCTTCTGCAGCTCCTGACGGATAACGCAGCCACCCCGGCGCTTTGCTCCCCGGGGTATTTGGGGCAGCGTGAGGTTGTGGGGGGGACGAACAGAGGGTTGCTGCACGGCCACCAACCCCACCGGCCAAGTCCTCGGCTCGCGTGGTCGTCCCACGCTCGCCGCCTCCCAGGGCTGCTGGCGGGGGCCGAGCTGGCGGATTCGGTGGAAACATTTGGTTTTAATTTTGCACCCCCGCCGGGAAAGCAGCGCCGCGGCAGGCTGCTCCAGCCCCCCTCGAGAGCCATACGACTGCCTGCTCGACGGAGAGAGGGGCTCTGCGGGGGCTCACAGAGAGAGACTGAGCTGCGGGAAAGGATGCTGGGGGATGTAGCCCACCATCCAAGGCTACCGGCACCCCTGAACCCCCCCCAAACCTGCAAAAGCTGCTGCTGCGGTTTGCAGGGATGGGAGGGAAGCGGGCGGCAGCGCTCCCTCCTCCTCGCTGCGCTTTTTAGGGAAAGAGCTCCCTGAGCCGCAAGGCACCATGATGGGGAGAGCCTGGGGGGGATGCTTTGTTCCGCAGAGCGGGTTCGGACGGGCTGGCGACAAGATGACGAGTGCCGAGAGCTTCCCAACACCGTCCCCTCTTCCCCAGAGACCCTCGCCACAGACCACGGCGAACCCACCAGCCTCCCCACCCCGCTGCCGTGCGACTGCCCACGCTCTCGCCGTTGAGCCGAGGTTTTTTGGCTTTCCCCCGGCCCTCGGCAGCAGGAGGGTCTCCCACCGCCCCCTCCCCGAAAGAGGCGCTGGGTTGGGTTACATCGACTCAGCAGAAAGGAATGCAATTACGGCTGGGGCAGAAGAAGGCTTCAAAGGGCTGTAACCGAACTGGAGCAGGAGGTTTGGGGGGGGTCAGAACTGGGCAGGATGGGAGAAACACTGGAAGAAACATGGGCTGAGAGGTGGTAGGACCATGGTGGGTCCAAGAGCGATGTCCCCATGTCCCCACGGTGGAGGACAGACGCTGTCCCTCCTGCCACCCCCACTGCTTTTTGCAGCCCAGGGCTGTGGCAGGGAGCCGGCGTCCGCCCGCTCTCCCGCAGCGCCCGGCCGAGCCGCTGCAATCACGCTTTAATTACTGCTCTTGGTAAATTTACAGTCTGGAGCAGGCACCGACTCTGCCTGACCTTGACGAAGCTGCTAATTACAGCTGGAGGCGGGAGGGGGGCGAGAGCTCGGAGGCAAGGCGGCGCTTCGGGGCGGGGGGCGAAGAGCGGAGGCGTGCATGTGCCCCCCAAAATTCCCAGCGTGGGATGGCCTTCGGCCGTGTCTGCACCATGCCTTTGCTGTGGGGGACTTGGGGAGGATGCAGAGGCTGGAGGTGGGAGCTGGGGGGGGCTGAGGGGGGGGTGTGTGTCCCCCCAGGGCTTCTTAACACTGAGTGCCCCCAAACCAGGTCCCTGGGCTCGAGGTCCCAGCGAGCTGGGGAAGGGCGATGGGGAGGAAAGGCTGGAGCAGGAAAGGGCTTCCCAAATCCTCGGCTGCCGAGATTTCCAGCCGCTGCCAACCCCACGGGTTTGCAGGATGGATGCCTCAGCCCTCCCTGGCCTCCAGCCCAGGGCGGCGGATGCACACGGAGACCTGCGGCCATCCCAGAGCACGCACACAGCTCCCAAAAAGACAAGCTTCTCCCACCTCAAGGAGCAGCGCTTTGCTGTGGCTGTGCCAACCTCCGTGCCATGAGGGGCCACAGACCCCGCGTGGGGGGCATTTATGGCACGTAGAAGACTTTCCCTCTACATTAAACTCACGCAGAAGGCGTCCTACGAGCCATCCCAGTGGGACATGCTCCTCGGAGAGGAGGCCAAGAGCCTGGAGGACCACGGCCAACCGATGGGACAAGCCAACGGGAGTAGCCCCCATGCCCAGACCCACAGGGAGCAGACCCACACATCAGGAGCTGCCTGCTCCCTGCCTTTCCACGGCTGGGAGCCCACACGGCTTGCCCAGCCCTGCCCAGCACCAGGAGCAGCCGGGACGCTGCACCTTTCCCATCCTCCAACTCCCCAGAGGCTCCCTTTCAAAAAAACCCACGGTTATGCCTAAAAAGAGATAAAACCCGAGCCCGCCTCCCTCCGAGGGAACACCGGCAGCACCCCACAAAGCCCCCCCGAGCCCTCGTGGGTGGCAGGGCAGGGTTTCGGGTCCTCGTGCCCCGGCAGCTCAGGGGATGCTGCAGCCAGCTCTGCCCATGCAGGTCAGGTCCGGTGGCCCTGCAGGGCTTTGACACCCTCCACCCCACGCTGCAGCCGCACACGTGCCTCGAGACTTGTCCCCTCCCTGCCCTTCGGATGGGTTTATGTTGTCCCCATACATAAATCCAAGCCCGATGTTGTCTAAAAGCAAAGCCTGGAGCACCTGGGGTCCGTGCAGCTCTGCAAGGGGGTCACTTGCAGGGGTGAAACACAGATTTCCTGGAAAACCCACCCCTCCTTCCCTATGGATTTCCTGTGGCTTCGTGGTATCGCCAAGCGCCAACGTGCCACTTGGCATCTCTGGATGAAAACCTGCGGCTGAGGCCACGTGTCCCCCAGTTGTGCCCCCCCCCGCTCCAGAGCCGCGTCTCCCCACCTCGCTGCGGCACTGAGATGAACCGGGGAGGGGGAACGGTGGAAATTGGTTGTGGCTGCACGCCACCGATCCACCCCGTGCCCCGAGGACCCCTGGCCCCGGAGCAAAGCTCCCCATCGCCAAACTGGCACGGCCCAGCCACGTTCCCGTCCCCGCGCTGTTCCCTCAGCCCCCCTCCCTGGACCCCTTTTCCCGAAATGCCTCGCTCCCGAGTCGGCCCATCCTCTCCCCCCCATGCGGATGGGGGAGGCAGGCGGCACACCTCCGCCGGGCGGGGGGCTGGCAGGGGCCCAGCGGAGCGGGGAGGACGCCAGCGCTCTGCCCCTGGGGACCCTCGCGCCCACAAAGGGCCCTTTGTTGCCGCAGCCGGGGCTAGAAAGGAGCCATTGAGCCGGGGAGGAGGCCGCTTTCTGCCGACTCGGCTCCGTTTGAAGGTGCGCTGGGGAGATGGGGGCTCTCATGGAGCCCGGGGATCCCATCCTTCTGCAGCTTGAGGCAGGGGAGAGGTGCCAGGGTGGCCCCCAGCCCCCGGTGCAGAGAGGCACGGGCACCCACCTCGTGCCCCCACCCCACACCCTGGGATGGCTGGCGTCGTGGTCCCCAGCGCCCTTGTGTGCAGGGGATGGTGACGCCGGCCATCGCGGGGACGAGACTCCGAGCCAGGAGCTGACTCGGCACTCGTGGGACAACGTTCTCCCCAAGGCTGGACCAGCTCCAGCTCCCAGCCAGGGAAGCCACAAAAGCCCCGTGACCCCATCCCCGCTCCTCCCATGGAGCAGGAAGGGTGGCGGGGGGGGTGACCACCTCCATCCCCGCTCCCTCTCCAGCTCCCCACGGGCACGAGCTGCCTTTTCCCAGGAGCCTGCAGCGAGCCACAGCCGCTCCCTGCCCGCATCCCGCATCCTCCATCCCCGGCGGCCTCCGGCGCATCTGCCAGCAGCGTGGCGCTTATCAGCTCAGCGGGGGGAAAGGGCTGTCTGCAACCGCTTCCTCCGACGGCTGTTTTTCGGCTGCCTTCTCCGTAACCTTGGGAAAAAGCGCTTTCCCGACACGAGAAGGGAGGGCGAGCCCCGGAGAGCTGCGGCTCGCAGTCTCTCGCCGCTGCCAGGCAGGATAAACCGGGTGGAAATGGTTTTTCTGGCCAAAATGGATTTCAGCGAGGATGTGCAAACCCAGCGCACCCCTCCCTGCTGTGTTTTGCTTGGAAAGGGGCCGGGCGCAGGCAAGAGCCCCCTGTTGCTGGGGAGATTTGCAGCCCCCCCCCCCTTTTCCCACCCTCCACTCCCCCCATGCATCCCGAATCACACAAAGCCGGCGGGTCTGCCAGCAGCGCTCCCACCCGTGCCGTGGGGTCCCCCGCTGCCGCCGCCCCATCCCGCACATCTCCCCCCACATCTGGTTTTCCCATCTCCGGTGACAAAGGGCTGCAGCAGCCCTTCCCCCCACGGCGCTGCGGCAGCCTCCCGCCATCGCCATCCTCTTCTTCTTCCCCCAAACCCCTGCGTCTGGGCAAATAGTCCCCACCGCCCATCTTTGCAGGCGTTTTTCTTTTGTTTTGGTTTTTGGTGTTTTTTGGTTTTTTTTAAGGAGCTGCTTTGCAGGGTAGGATTTGCTCTCAGAAAGGAGAAAGGTGGTGAGCTCCCTGCGAGGAGCTGCCCAGGCACGGATGGGGGTTAAGCTGCAACCTTGAAATATTATATATACACACACACACAAAAAAAAAATTCCCCGCTGCTTGTTCCTCCAGGCTTTGCTGCAGCGAGACATGCTCGCACCCATCCCGCGCCCGGCGTGTGCCGGCCTGACTTGGCACGCCGGTGATGCGCCCCGGGGCTCCCACACCGGCCCGGCCACGGCACGCAGCCGTGCACCTCCAGCATCGTCCTGCCTGCAGAGCGGGGACCCCCACCCCGTCCTCCAGCAAGCACCCCTTAAGCTGGGGTGGGGGGATTAGGATAGACGCTGGGTGCTCGAAGGCGGCCATGTGGCCGGGGAGCTGCGCCGTGTGGCCACAACCTTCGAGGCAGGCGGCGCGGTGGCCTCTCCGGCGAGCGGAGGGGACGGAGGGACGGTTGCCTTTGTGCGGGTGGATGTAGGTCACGGCTCGACGCGAGCGTTTTTGGCGAAGCCATTTTTTGTACCGCGGTCGAGGCCGGGAGGGTGGGTGGCACTCGCTCCTCCACCCACCGGGGATCGCAGCCCCATGGGGGGAACTGCAGCCCCATGGAGGTGGGGGGGGGGGGGAGCACAGCCCTCCCCACTGGGTCCCGCTCTGCAGGGTGTGTGGCTCAGCGATGCTCGGGGAAGGGGGAATTTGGTGGAGGCTTTGTTGGGTGAACAATGAGCTCTGCAGGTAGAAAGCCACGGCCAGCAGTTCTGCCTCCTTCACAGCAAGGGCAGACGCCATCCAGCCCCCCCCCCCAATCCATCCCTGCACCCCAAGGCAGGCCTTTCACCATTCCCCCCCCCCCAGGGCAGCCTTTGGAGGTGATGCTGCAGGGATGGGGGTGCTGGAGGGATGGGGTCCCCCAGGCAGGAGATGCTGGAGGGGATGTGGGAGGAGGAAGGTGGGAGGATGATGATGGAGGGATTGGGGGAGGGAAGGTGGGCAGCCACGCTGGAGGGGTGCGGGGGGGGGGGGGGGTGCCCTGGGGAGACTGTGACTTCAGGGGAGGGGTGTAGGGATAGTGGGTGACAAAAGGTTCAAGCTGGGGGGGGGGGGGGGGGGGGAGACCCTAAAGAGGTGATGGCAGAGAGGTGCAGGGGGGCACCCCGTGGGGCTGCTGCTGCAGAGAGGCAGCGGGATGCCGGAGGGCCGGGGAGAGGGGCTGGCAGTGCTGCAGTGGGTGCCTGTTCTGGAGGGATGCTGGGGGGCAAGCCGGGATGGTGACACCCCAGAGACCCCCCCCCCCCACCCCACCCCATCCCCTCGTACCTTGCCGGGTGGAGACGTTCCTGTCGTTACCAGCTCGGAGCACGACCTGCGGGCAGCTCTGCTCGAGGGCGAAGAGCTCATCCTTGCCCACCTTGGCGCTTTTACCCGCTTTGAGGGTCCCGCTGGGGCCCGAAGGGGCGAGATAACGCCCCTCCCCGTCTCGAAAAGCCACTTTCCCGCAACGAAACTCGAGGGTGAAGGCGGTCCCGGGTTCGGCGGCGGGGACCAGGCGCCCGTCGGTGCGGAGCAGGCGGTGGTCGCAGCTCTGCAGGCTGTACCGCTGCTCCACGAAGAGGAGGGTGATGAGGGCGTCCACGCCCCACGGCACGTCGCGGTCCACGGCCAGCTCGTCGCGGCGGGGTCCCAGGTGGGCGTAACGCTTACGGGCCAGGCTGTAGAGGTTGGCCTGGGGATGCATGGCCAGGTGGACGCTCCATTTCTCCGTGGCCGAGACGGCGGGGGCGAAGCAGGAGAGCCGGTCCTCGGTGCCGCCGAAGAAGCGGCGGTGGGGCTCGGACTGCAGCGACCACCGCCCGTCGCCGTGGGCCAGCACCAAGAAGCGACAGTCGGGACCCGGTTCTTCGCTGTCGCAGCTCACCCGGCCGTCCTTATCGGCTGCCAGGTAGCGGCCCAGGTGGCTTTTGAGCAGCACGGCGCTGGAATCCTCCCCGTCCTGCTCCAGCGTCCAGATCTGCTTTTTTTTCATGCTGGCGGCCGAGGCGTTCACCTTGAAGCCGAAAGCCTCCGCCGTCAGGTACTTGTTGCTGCAGTTGATCAGCCCGAACTGGATCTGCACCGGCTCCGCCGTCCCGTTCGCCGTCATCCTGCTCCCACCGATGCCGCCGCCGCCGCCGCCGACCGCCGCGCCCGCCCCGCCGTCGCCTTTATAGCCCCGCCGCCGCCGCGCCGCCCCCCGCCCCCGCCCAACGGGGCCGCCCCCCCCCACGCACCCCCCCCACCCGCCGCCGCCGCGACCCCCCGCCCGCCCCTAACACTCCCCCCCCCCCCCCCCCCCACGCCCCGGCTCGCCGCAGAGCGGGGCAGGAGCCCTCCCGGGGCAGGCAGGGGCCCCTCCAGTTGCGGGACCAACCCCCGCCACCTCTCCTTGCCGAGACCCCGCTGCGTTGCAAGAGCCCCCCCGGAATTGCAAGACCCCCACACACATTGCAAGACCCCCACGGCGTGGCAAGACCCCTCCCAGCATCGAGGGAGCTTCCTTGAATTGCAAGACCACCACCCCCACCACCACCTGGCGAGACTCCACTGTATCACAAGAGCCTTCCCTGTGGTGCAAAAGCCCCCCTGGAATTGCAAGACACCCCCCCCACATTGCAAGACCCCCACTGTGTGGCAAGACCCCGCCCAGCATTGCAGGAGCTTCCTTGAATTGCAAGACCACCACCCCCACCACCTCTCCTTGTGAGACCCCGCTGCGTTGCAAAAGCCCCCCTGGAATTGCAAGACCCCCCCCCCCCACATCGCGAGGCCCCCACGGCGTGGCAAGACCCCTCCCAGCATCGCGGGAGCTTCCTTGAATTGCAAGACCGCCACCCCCGCCACCTCTCCTTGCGAGACCCCGCTGCGTTGCAAAAGCCCCCCTGGAATTGCAAGACCCCCCCCCACAGTGCGAGACCCCCACAGCATGGCAAGACCCCTCCCAGCATCGCGGGAGCTTCCTTGAATTGCAAGACCACCACCCCCACCACCACCTGGCGAGACTCCACTGTATCACAAGAGCCTTCCCTGTGGTGCAAAAGCCCCCCTGGAATTGCAAGACCCCCCCCCACATTGCAAGACCCCCACTGTGTGGCAAGACCCCTCCCAGCATTGCAGGAGCTTCCTTGAATTGCAAGACCACCACCCCCGCCACCTCTCCTTGTGAGACCCCGCTGCGTTGCAAAAGCCCCCCTGGAATTGCAAGACCCCCCCCCCACATTGCGAGACCCCCACGGCGTGGCAAGACCCCTCCCAGCATCGCGGGAGCTCCCTTGAATTGCAAGACCACCACCCCCGCCACCTCTCCTTGCGAGACCCCGCTGCGTTGCAAGAGCCCCCCTGGAATTGCAAGACCCCCCCCCCCACATCGCGAGACCCCCATGGCGTGGCAAGACCCCTCCCAGCATCGCGGGAACTTCCTTGAATTGCAGGACCCCCCCCTACATCGCAAGTCCCCACTGTATGGCGAGACCCCTTCTGGCACAGCAGCAAGAGACTCCTTGAATTGCAGGACCCCCCCCCACATTGCAAGACCCCTTGGCATGGCAAGACCCTTCCCTGCGTTGCAACATCCCCCTTGAATTGCAGGACCCCCCCAACGTTGCAAGACCTCCACTATATAGACCCCTCCTCGCAAGGCCACCCTTTGCACGCTGCAAGAGCCCCTCTGCATTGCAAGACCCCCCCCGCCTTGCAAGACCCCTCTCCTGCAATGCAACACCCCCCACCCCGTTGCAAAACTCCTCTCCGCCTTGCAAAAACCCTTGGGGTCGCAAGACCCCTCCCTGCACAGCAAGACCCCCCTTGAATCGCAGGACATTCCCCCCCGTTGCCAGAACACCCCCTGCGGGGCAAAACCCCCACAAACACTGCAAGACCCCCTATGCATTTCAGGATCCCCCCCCCCACGTTAGAAGACCACCCCCTGCATTGCAAGACATCCCCTTAAACTGCAAGCCCCCCTCCTGCGTTGCAGGATTCCCCTCTGCGTTGCAAGACCCCATCCTATTGCAAGACTCCTCCTGCATTGCCAGACCCCCCCCCCCCCCCCAGCACCCTTCTGCCCCTCCCAGGGTCTTGGCCACCCTGCAAGGCTGCAGGACAGAAGGGGAGAAGGGTGAAAAATGCCGTGCCCCCCCCCCCGCGCTGCCATCTCTGAACCATCCCAACACCCTGTGCCAGGCACCAGCGAGGCTGGAGCATCTGAGCCCTGGGGAATCTCAATTTCCCCCAGCAAAGCCAGAAGCAAAACACGGGGGCTTTTGTGCAAGGGGGGGCGTATTTTGAGGCCGTTTTTCAGGGTGTAGGTGAGCTGCCTGCACTGCCCAGGAGTGCTGCCCGGTGCTCCTTGGGGACAGGGACGCTTCCCATGTCTATAACATGGAAAAAAACCCAAATAAAGAGGAGCGTGGTTGGGGTCGCAGATTTGAAGGCCCCCCCCGCCCCGGCTGCATGCACGCTCCTGCGCGCTCACTGAGGGGAGCTGGCTGGGGAAAATGGGCTGTTTGCTGGGGAAATGTGCAGAAACAGAAAATCGGAGAAAGAGGGATGGGAGGGACACGGGAGATGGTTTTCAGCCGGATCAGGGAGCTGAACCGCCTGCCCCAGCTGAAGCGGGACGAGGGAAGGGCTGGAGCATGGGTGCGGGTGAGAGGGTGCAACAGGGTGCTCAGGGCTGGTTGGCACAAAAAGCCTTTTTCACCCCAGGCTCACAGCTCCCCCCTCCTCCCCGGGGCAGGGCTGCATCCAGCCCCCATCTCCCCAGGGCCCTCCAGGCTCCACTGGTTCTGCACTGGCCATACTGGTTAGAGCCCCTGTTCTACCTCAGGGCTTCACCACAACCACCCGCCCCTGCCTGGGGGTCACTGGCACAACCCCCCCCCCCCCCCCCCCGGGGGGGGCAAACCTGCCAGGTTTGGATGGGGTTTGTTTTCCTGGCTGCCTTGGCCAGACCTGCGCTGTGCTTGGGTTTGCTTCACAGCCCTGCAAATCCGGACGGACGGACCATTTGCAACCAGAATCAACCCCACAGGCTCTCAGCTGGGTTAGAAATAAATCCCCCCCCAGCTCCAGCAAAGCAGATCCACGTTTGTCTCGCAAAGTCCTTTTGCTTCTCTTGCTAAAAACACCCAGGCGTTAGGACCCGGCCATGAGGCCTAGCAGCTGCCTGGGCCCACAGCTGCCGGGATCTGCCTTCTCCTGCCGCAGCAGGCAGATGGTGGCGAGGCTGAGAAAGAAACGGCTTTTCTGCTCCACAACAAAAAAAAAAAAAAAAAAAAGCAATTATGCAGGGGGAAAAAAAAAAAACCCAAAAAAAACCCCACTCTGTTTTCTCCCCGCCGCCCAGCAGCGTGGCGTGGATGGCTGGCACTGCCTGGCTCAGCAGGGCCTGCCCTCATGGAGTGGGCAGCCTGCCTGCACCCTCTGCCTGGGGGGCGGGGGGAGACGGGAGAGCCCCCAAATACTGTCTGAGACATCCCCACATGTCACTGTGGCAGCAAAGGATGACCGGTGCCCCCTCGCCTGGGGATGCAGCGGCCAAAAGCAGTCGCCTGAGTGCATCCGTGCGTGCCGGGTGTGCTGGAGCAGTAAGGAAGGCGCTGGGTTTCCCACTATATATTGCATTTCCCGTCGATTTTGCAAGCTGCCGTGACTAAACGCTTCTGAGGTCACCCCCCCCCCGCAGCCCTCCCACCGCCGATCCCACAGGAGACCCAATCCCCGGCACACAGCATCCATGACAAGGGCTTTCCGGAGCGCGGCCGTGTCCCCTCCGGAGGGGCTGCGTGAGTCACCCGCTGGGACTTCAAATAAACCCCGGCTCCAAAAAAGAAAAGCAAAAAGAAAAGGAGCCCCGGTCATGGAGTGACCCTTGTCTTGCCTGCCTCGGGCACAGAAACGCCCTCAGATTTTCATGCTTGCCTGGACGCTTTTTGTTGCAGCTCGGCTTCGTTTGGCGAGCGGTCCCGGGGTTTTTAGTCGAGTTTGTGAAATCGGGTTTGAACGCGGAGCTGGTGGCCGGGGCCGCTGCAGGGAGGGTGTTTTGCAGGGCACGCCGGTGCCAACGGTGGGCACGAGGGGCTTGGCGGCGGCAGAGATGGCAAACCACGTCTGGTGAAGCGTTCTGGGCGTGCAACGGGTTGTTTTGTCCCTTCAGAGCCGTCCCAGGGCGGCGGGAGATGTCCCCCGGGGGTGAAGGGGCGGCGTGGGGGCAGAGGCAACCGGGGGATGCTTTGGGTTCTGCGTCCAGCTCTCTCCTCTCCTCCGGTCACGGCGTGTCCGGACCACCCTTCGGACCGCGGCTGTCCTCTGGCTTCGAGCCACATGGCTGCCAGCCTGGCCTGAGCCCTCCTTGTCCTCGGTAGAGTGATTTTGGGGGTTCGCTACGAGGGGGCTGCTCGCAGGTTTTCATCCCAGCAGCGCAGGGGACACGGGCTGGCTTACGGCCGCCTGCTTCCACCGGGACCCCTGAGTGCTGCAAACCCTGGCTCGGTGTCGCTGCCACGGGCAGACAGACGTCCCGGGGCTGTCGATGTCCCTTGCGGTGGTGGCAGCGGCTGCGAGATGGCCAAGGCTGGGCTGGGAAGCCCCCCCCCCAGCGTGGGGACCCCCCTCACCCCGCGGAGGGGCTTGGCGGAGATCGGGGACCGCGCTGCCAGGTGATCACCATCTCTCCAGCCGTCTCCATCCCCGCACGGGACAGGGTTTGGTGACAACAGGAGCCCTTGCGTGGGACAGGGTGACCTTGTGCAGCTCAGCGAGCTGTTCTCCGGTGGGATAAAGGGCTTTGCCAAAACCACCCGCCGGTCTGGGAGCGCTGGACCAGGGCCAGGAACAAGCTCCAGGCGGGGACCCGACACCGTGGCTGGAGGCTGCCATCTCCTCGGGGTCCCCGACGTGTCCTTTGCTGTTGCTGGGGGCCACCGGGGGGGACACCCCGGGGTGCCTGGCTGCCCCAACCTCGCTGCCATATGCCGCCAGGCAGCTCAGCAGAGGTTCTCCGGCGGCTGTCCTGACAGTTGGCAGGCGCCCCGGCCTCATTAAAATTGTATTAGGCAGTATTTAAAAAAAAAAAAAAAAAAAAAAAAAAGCAGCAGCACCAGGGAAAACAAAGGGCAGTCCTAAGACAGGGGCACGGAACAGCGGATCCTGCTCCCCGAGGGAGTTTTCCCATGGGATGCTGCCCCGAGGGGGTTTGCTCAGCCCCACCACCCCGGGAAGCAAGGGATGGCAGTGGAGCATCGTCGGGGGGCTCAGACGTGTCCCCGTGTCTTGCAGCCGTCAGGAGCGGTCATGGTACCGGTCATGCTGCTTGCTTGGCGCTTTATTAGCTGGGTTTATCCTGTTAGCTTAATTTAATTGCATCCAGAGCGCATTAAGGGATGGAAATGCTCGAAGCACTCTGTTTCAAGCAGTTTGGGTGTTGGGCATAGGCAAGGCTCAAACAAATGAAGGAAGAAAGTGGACGGAAAAGCACGTATGGCCGGGCAGTCCTGGGTCTGGGTTGGGACTTTGTCCCCTCTCTTCCTGCCCAAGCTTGTTTTCTGGTGTGGTTTTTACATTACCAGAAGCTAAGGTGAAAACCTGCCCCTTCCTCCAGCTCTCCCCAAGGACCTCACGGAGGTGGGGTGGAGGCCGGAGGCTGGTTCATCCAGCAGGAAAATGAATTTTATTAGGAAAGCCTAAAAGACCTTTTGTGTAGAGGTTATCAACCTCGGTGGCGGGGACGATGCTCTTTGTCCTGGACCCAGCGCCCTGCCTGGTCCTCGGGGGCTCTGCCGGGGCACAAGGCACCCATAACCCCACGGCAGCTCCCAGGAGGTGCAGAGGAGAGACACGGGGCATTTTGCGGGCCAAAATAATCAGGTAGCAGGGGATGCTTTCCAGCCTTTCAAAAAAAAAAAAAAAAGGACAAAAAAACCCGACCCGCGGGCAGCGTCACAGTGTGTTTGCCTCTCGCTGGCTGCCCACGCACAGCCCGGCGGTGAATTTTGGCCCCGAAAACCACTTCAGAGGAGGCTCCCGCAGCGGGTGATGCCGGCTGCCCTCCTCCCCCGGGTTGCTCTGGGATGGAGGTTTCGGCCAGGGCCGGCATCGGGTCCGTCTGTGGCGGCAGGAGGTGCCGCTGCCCAGAGGTGCAACGAGCGTGCACGTGCTCAGCTCTCGCCTGCAGCTCGCACCCGTCGGCATTGAAGCCGCAGCCGTGACCCCAAAGCAGGAGGCCGAGAGGAAGACTTCAGCGCCAGCCCCGTCGCCCAACGCGCACGTCCCCGCTTTTAATTCCCCGCTGCAGCATGGAGTCAGGACGGAAGAATTTGCAGGGAAGAAGAAAGTGTGTTATCAGCATCTGCCCACGCAGCTCTCCAAAATAACACGGTCCCAGCCGCTCGGCAGCGCCAGGCGGAGCAGGTGACTCAGCTTGCGACAGCAGCTCCTTTCTGCTCTGATTTTCTCGCTCCGTCGTGGCCGGATCCATGTTTCCCACTGAGGTCGGTGCACCGTGCCCAATGCAACGGCCACCTCTGCTCGTGGCCTCATCCAGAGCTGCCGAAGGGTTTGGTGGGCAGGGGAATGGCACTGCCCTGAATCCCCAGGGCTGCTTTCTCCGAACCCACAGCGTGCCAAAAAGCTGGGACGGCAGTCCCCATTGCTGGCACGTCACCGCTGCGATCAGACGCAACGCGGTGGCTCCGGCTTCGCCTTGGGATGGTGCACGGTGCATCCCGAAGAGGACGTCGGAGGGTTGGAGAAGCCTTGGAGCGGCTGGAAATGAGGCAGAGGGCAGTGGGGAGGGATGTCGGGAACATGGGACAAGGCAAACAGGGTGGGAGGAAGCCACCAAGGATGGGGAACGAGGAGGAGGAGGCAGCTGATGATTTTGCCATCTTCCCAGCTTCTTGCCGCAGGCTTGAGGTGCGGCTTTGGAGCGGATGCACGGACACCCTTTGCAGGATGCTGGTGCCAAGACCCCCGTCCCCTCAGGGGTTGCACCCATGGGTGCACAAGTCTGTGTGCAAACCCCTCCAGGGGGGTGAGAGGGCTGAGGCTCACGTTGGAGAAAAACCAAACCCAAGCCCCAACAGGACAAGGGGGTTCCCCCCCAGGCACCCCCAAATCAGGGGGGGGGGCATCTCTTTAAGGATGAGGTAGCAGTAATAGGAGCCAGCCTGGAAGCCTCAGGGGATCCCTATAAAGGGCTGAGAGGGGCGGGGGGGGGGGGGGGGGAGCTTTTACATTCTGTGGCTTGGAGAGGAGGTGAGTGGGTTATTTGACTCCTTGGTGGAGATATCAGGGCATCCTGGGGTGGGAGGCAAGGCAGCAGTAGTGCATGCACCCATATCTGCAGTGGGGAGCGCTGGGGCTGGGATTTTGGCCCAGGGAAGGGGCTGGAGGCAGTGGTTTGAGGTGGTGGGGGGGGTAAATCTCCCAGCCCAAGCATGGCCCCTGCCAGCTGTGCCTTCCTGGGCCAGGAGATCCCCTTCCAGATGGATAACTCTATTGTTGATGGTGAAAAGAGTCCATTAGTCAGGATTAGGAATGGGGCCTTTGGGGATTAGCCCTGCACCTCCCACCCAGCCCTCCCCTGCTTCCCATGGGTGCTGAGCTGGGGGGGACCCATCTCTGCCTCCTTGGGGCACTGTGTCTCCCCCCTTCTGTTTTTGGAGGGGGTTCTGGTTGAGCCATGGGGTTGAGAAATGGGGGAGCGGGTGGAAAGAAGTGAATTGGGTCCTTGAGCGATTCGATATCCCGCTCCCCGTTGCTTTGCAAACCCCCCCCAGCAGCAGCCCTGGGCGCGTGGGACCTTGGCCACTGACCCACTGGTGGGCAACGGCTGCTGGAAGGGCAGGGGGAGCCTTTGGGACAAGCAAAAACCTTCCTGCTCTTGCTCGGGGCAGGCTGTGCTTTTGGGGGTGGCTGGGGGTGCTCAGGGCTGTGGGAGGGGAGGGAGTATTGTCCCAGACCAGGATTTTTGGCTCTTGGACAGCCTGGGAGTCCTTGAAGCCCCTCATTTCTCTCCTTAGGTACATCCATACCCATCTCCCTTTAGTATCTGGGCTTCCTATGCATCCTTATAGGGCCCCAGTGAGGCTGGAGGGAGTTTTGCACATGGGGAAACTGAGGCAGGGGGATCCCAGCTGTGCTTGCCACATCTGGGATGCCAACAGAGGCCGTCCTTTCTGTGGGGCCTGCAAGGAGGGGCGGTTGCGGGGGGGATGATGCCCCAAATTTGGAGTTGAAATGAGCGTGACTCCCCATGTGCTCTGCAAAGAGGTGCCGGATCCAACCTCTGGCTCCCAAACTTGGGGGCTCCTGGTGCAAAACCGGTGGCAATGGGAGCTGATGGGGGGGGGGTCTTTTGCCTCCCTCACCCCTCCATCCCACCGCTGCCTTCGCTTCCCATTCCGGGGGGGCTGTCGAACCAGCTTTACCCACGGGCGAGGGGGTATGGGGAGATGTGGGGGGGATGCTGCTGCTTCTCCATAAGCCTGCGGCCGGGCTGGCTGCAGGGAGGCCCCTGGGAAGGCAGGAATGCGGAGCAGGGGGGGCTGCCACTGAAACCCAAAACCTCCACGCAGGGGCCCCGGGTCTCAGTATCCGGACCGGCGGCGGCTGCAGGCAGGAGGCCCCTCGGCTTTGGGGTGGGAAGGGGCTGCTGTGGGGTTTGGTGCCTGTGGGGGTGTCAGGGATGGGGTGGGAAGGGGGTCTGGTTTGCCTGTGAAGCCCCCCCCCTTTTAGTGAAGGTGCTGGTAACCCCCTCCCCAGCCCCATTTCTGCAGCAGGGGTCGAGTCGTGCGAGGGAAATGGAGGCGAGAAGGGGAATAAATCCCGGGTGATGTGGGGCTGGGGGGCCAGGGGGAGCGGAGCTGTTCCCCAGGCATGGGTGTGCGCCCCAAAAACGGGGCCGGAGGCACTGGGCGCCCAGTGCAGAGCCACCCTGAGGGTCACCGGAGGGGATGGGACAGGGACTGCTGTCGCTTTGCAGGACAAAGCAAAGGCCTTTGGTGGGGAGCGGAGGGCGTGGAGGGGGGGCTGGAGCTGGATGAGGTCCTTGGTCAGTGTGGAAGCCCACCTGCGGCGTGCGATTCCTCGTGCGATGTGTGCGTTGGCATGCACAATGTCGCCTTGAGCCGTCACCTTGCTGTGTGCAATCCCTTGTGCAACACGCATGTTGGCGCGTGTGATCCCACGTGCGGTGTGTGCTCCCATGTGCAGTGAGCATGTCGGTGCGTGCAGTCCCATGTGCTGCGTGCGTGCAGTTCCTCGTGCAACATGCATGTGCTGCATGCAGTCCCATGTGCTGCGTGCGTGCAGTTCCTCATGCAACATGCATGTGCTGCATGCAGTCCCATGTGCTGCGTGCGTGCAGTTCCTCGGGCAACATGCATGTTGGTGCATGCAATCCCATGTGCTGCGTGCGTGCAGTTCCTTGTGCAACATGCATGTTGGTGCATGCAATCCCAAGTGCTGCGTGCATGCTTGGTGCATGTAATCCCATGTGCTGCGTGCGTGCAGTTCCTTGTGCAACATGAATGTTGGTGCGTGCAGTCCCTTGTGCTGCGTGCATGCATGCAGTTCCTTGTGCAACATGCATGTTGGTGCGTGCAGTCCCTTGTGCTGCGTGCATGCATGCAGTTCCTTGTGCAACATGCATGTTGGTGTGTGCAATCCCACGCGCAGTGTGCACCTTGGTACATGCGATCCCATGTGCAGCGTGCACTTGGCTATGTTGAATCCCCTGCGCAGCATGGACCTCGGTGCGTGCAATTCCTTGTGCAACATGCATGTTGGTGTGTGCAATCCCATGTGCTGCATGCATGCATGCAGTTCCTTGTGCAACATGCATGTTGGTGCATGCAATCCCATGTGCTGCATGCAGTTCCTTGTGCAACATGCATGTTGGTGTGTGCAATCCCATGTGCTGCGTGCATGCAGTTCCTTGTGCAACATGCATGTTGGTGTGTGCAATCCCATGTGCTGCGTGCATGCAGTTCCTTGTGCAACATGCATGTTGGTGTGTGCAATCCCATGTGCTGCGTGCATGCAGTTTCTTGTGCAACATGCATGTCGGCGCGTGCAATCCCAGGTGCTGCGTGCATGCTCGGTGCATGTAATCCCATGTGCTGCGTGCATGCAGTTCTTTGTGCAACATGCATGTTAGCGTGTGCAACCCCAGGTGCTGTGTGCATGCTTGGTGTGCGTAATCGCATGTGCTGCGTGCATGCAGTTCCTTGCGCAACATGCATGTTGGTGTGTGCAATCCCACGTGCAGTGTGCACCTTGGTACATGCGATCCCACGTGCAGCGTGCACTTGGCTATGTTCAATCCCCTGCGCAGCGTGCACCTCGGTGCGTGCAATTCCTCGTGCAACACGCATGTTGGTGCGTGCAATCCCCTGCGCACATCGGTACGTGCGACTCCATGTGTGTTGGGATCACGCACACCGAGGTGCACGCAATCCCCCGTGCATCTCGTCACGCGTGCATCTTGGCGTGCGCAGTCCTGCATGCAGCGGGCGTGCAGGGCCCTGCGTGCAGCTCTGCGCAGTGCAGTGTGCATCCCAACACTGCCACCCAGCAGCCCGGCCGTGCTTTGCAGTGGGTTGCACGGGTGTTGCAGTTTCTGGAAATCCTTGGCAGGGTGGACAATATGGAGACGAACAAAGCGGCCAAGGGGAGTGAGCGTGGTGGCTTTGCTGCCTGCTCGGGTCCCCACAGAAGAGTCCGTGATCCCCTCCGGGCACGCTGCGTCTCTCCAGGAGCAGATCCCTTGCTCTTGCGCATCGCTTCCAAACGCAAACCAGGATTCTGCAGCAATCCAGCGGCTGGTGCTCCAGGATTTGAGCCCAGGGTGGGAGTGAGCATCGCAGCAAGGGGAACGGGGTGCCCCAGTACTGGCCGACGTGTGCCAGTGAAGCTGGAGGCTCGGTGCCACCGAGGGCAGACTCAACCTCATTGCTCGGGCTGGTTCATCTCGTGCTGTGATTTCACGAAGCGATGGCGTAACCGCTATTCCATCACAGCCCCATCCAGATTGCGATACCCAGCGCGGGGACAAGAGAGGCTGTGGCTCCCCAGACCCTCTGCCCCGCATGATACTCTCAGAATCATCCCTGCTGGTGGGACTGGGGACGGACCTGGCCTCAGCACAGACCCAATCACCAAAGCACGCGGGAAAACTGCACTAGAAAAACACAAACTACCCCAAAGCAGCCCTGGTCATCCCTCGGAGCTCCCTTCATCCCTGGGATGCCATGTACCCCATGGCCCCGCATGCGCCTTCGATGCTGCGGGATGTGACAGAACTTTTCCCCAGTCATTTATCGCTGGGGTGAATCATTTACTGGGGCGGGCAGGCTGCCTACAAAAGCCTTGGAACAGCCGGTGCCAGCTGAGCACGGCCAGGACGGGGGGGGGTCTCGCTCCCCGAGTAAAGCTGTGAGCTCAGGGGTCATCGTCGGTTCCTCTGCCCCATGCGGGGAACCGGTTGCAAAAGGGGAATTTAGGGGACAGGGTGGACAGTCAGCGTGCGGACGAGATCGCTGCCCGCTGGGGCTGCCCATCCAGGGTGGGTTTGTTTAGCCAGGATTTGGGAAAGCTTGGAGCGAGAACCCAGCTGAAATCCCACTGCGGGGGCGATTGCGGGGTTGGCAGTTGTCCTTTTGCTGCTTTGGCTTCCCCGTGAGTGTTTTGGGGTGTTTGCCCCGTTGTGCAGGTTGGGGATGCCACCACCCTGATCCCCTCCCAACCCTGTGGTCGGGAGAAGTCTCTCCGAACCACCGGGCACTGCCATGTCCCTGTGGCGAGGTGACAAGGGAGGTGACGGGGTCACCCTGTGTCCCTGGGGCGATGGAAGAAAACACCTCGTCCTTCCTCACACCCCAGGGCATTGAGTCCCGGGTGAATGCATCATGCGGGGAATCCCTGGCAGGGATGAGCCGAGCCGTGGCGGTGCTGAGCCCCGGTTGTTTCTCAAGGGTTTGTTAAACCACCGCGGGGAGGAGCGGGCGATCAGGCTCCTTCCTGCACGGGGAAATGGAGGCAGAGCTGGGGCTGGAGGAGCTGGCGGGGGGGGGGATCCAGGGATGCCCCATGTCCCGCTCTGGGTATGGCCGGAGAAGGATGGGCCAGCTCGGGGGTCGCCCTTGGAGCCAGCCCGGCACTGGGATGGGACCAGGATCCAGTCGCTGTGCTCGGGATGGGCTGGAGGTCCTTTCTATTCATGATGGGCTCTGTGACGCTTGTCCCATGGGCAGCAAACAAACCCCACCGAACTCCAGGTGCTTCAAGGTGCTCCCAGGTGCATTTACACTGCCGTGCCTCTAGACCAAATTTTTTGGAAAAAGTGAGATTTCGGTGCCTGACCGACTGTGGCACCACTATACCTGACGCCAAGCTTTCCGCTCGCCCCAGGGCGTGCAATTCCCCCTTGGATCTTGTGCGGGACCACGGCAGCATCTCCCCAAACCCACCAAATCCAGCAGCAGCCTTCGGCCAAGCCCGATGCATCGCAGCCGGCACAGGGTGCTTTCGGCACGGCGTTTGCCGAGGCAAAACCGTTCCTCCCTGTCCCCCCCGCCCCGTGCGGAGAGGAAATTGCTGCTGACGGAGCTGTGAGCGCTGCCGGACTGGGGATGACTAAGTTTGGCAGTGCTACCTGCCGGCTGTTTTTCCTTTTATGGAGGATTTGAGCGAGCCACTGGAGCAATTTCCCCAAGAGAACCCAAAAGGGATCCACCCTGACCTTGGGGATGGGCACCGCCGGGTTGGGGACAGGGGTGGCTGGGGACTAGGGTGGGTGGCGAGACACTGGGACAGCGTGCGGCCGGTGGAGGTGGGGATGGACACCCTCCCCCCCCCCCGCCCCCCCCAGTCTCCCCATCCGGACTGGGCACCCGAATGTTTTCGCTTTCTATTTTAAGGAGCTGGACGCTGGCCCCGAGCGGAGGCCTGGCCCATGGTGCCAGCTGGGGTGCGTGGGTGCTGGCACCCTCCGTGCCACCCACCTTTAAGGTTACGTCTCCATCCCACGTCCGTCGCGGCGTGGCTTTCCCGCAGGCTGGGGGTCCTGGGGGCAGAGGGGGGTGAAGGGGACGGGGGCTGTGGGGACACACGTCTCTGCAGGGGGACGCATCGCTGCAAGGGGATGCTGCTGCAGGGGTGGGGGGGCATCATCTGCGCAGGGTCACGTTGCTGCAGTACGATGGCATTGCAGGGGATGCATCACTGCAAAGGGAAACCCGGGGTGGGGGGGCACTGCTCAGCACCCCGGGGCTGCTCCATGGGGCTGAGGTGAAAATGGGGCAAGCCCAGCTTTGGAAAGTCCCCAGCTGGTGAGAAATGCAGAGAAAGAGAAACAAAAATAGCACCTTTCTTTCCAGCAACCGGGGTGACTTATGGGGCCGGGCTCCCCCAGCACCCAGGGTGGCCATCCCCGTAGCCCCCAGCCCACGCCGGGGGGCCAGGACTGGGCTCTTCGTGTTGTGTCCTGCATTCTTGGCATTATTCTCCTTTTTTTTCCTCCTTCTCCACCCCGGGGACGGGCTCTCAAACCTCTCCATTTATGGACAGGAGGTTAGGTCAAGTGGGAGGGTAAGGGGACGCCGGGGTCCCTGGGGAGGGACGAGGGTCCCATGTGGGGGACAGGGGCCGTGACCACCCCTGGGGTGTGTGGGAAGTTGGGGGACACCCAGGCGTTGCCTCTGGGACCCCCATGGTGATGCCCTGTGCCACTGGGACCCCCACCCAGGGTGGTGGTTGGGGTCACCCTCAGCCCCCCCTAGGGTGCTGGAGCACCCTGAGCTGCTGCAAAGAGTTGGGGAGAAAACAGCCCCTGCGGGTGGGGAGGGGTTTTTCCTCTTGTTTTATCATTTTATTTTGAAGCCAAATGCTGCCGGCTTAGGGGTGAGGCTGCAGCAGCCAGTCCCCCCCCCGGGGGGGGAGGGGGAGGCTGGATGTGTCCCCAGCCCCAGGCCACCGAGGAGTCACTGAGGCAGGGTTAGATGACTCCAAAGCAGCTCCGGATGATGAAATGTCCTGATTCATTCGAATCATTAATATTAAAAAAAAAAAAAAAAAAATAAAGAAGTGACTCAGGCAGTGGTACCCTGCCATTTGGTGGTGACGGAGCGGCTGCTTGGGGTTAGGCTTTTGGGGTGGATTTTCCCCCGGCCCATAATAACACCTCAGGGCGTTGCTGAAGGCAATGAGCTGGGGTAGAGGCAAATACCCAAGGAAATGTGCTGCTGGGGACAGTCTTCTTGCTCTGCCGTGCAAGGCAGGGCTGGGGAGCAAGGATGCTTTAAAGGGCAGCACATTCAAGCCCTCCCCCCCCAGCCCTGGGATGTCCCAGGTTGTTTCCCAGCCGGAGAAAGACTCAGCACCTCCTTGGGAAGGGTGAGATGGATGAGGCTTGGCTGTTCTTTGGTGTATTAACCAGCCATGCGGCCCCCTCGGGGCAAAACCTCATCCCTATGGGATGGGGGGCAGAGGGAGGGACCCCAGAGACTCATCCCTGTACCCCGCGGGGGCCCATCGTCCCCTCCCCGGCTCCCGGCTGACTCAGCTGGACGGGATTCCCACAGTTTCCGTCAGGTGCTGCCTGGAGTAAATGGGGAAGAGGTTTCACAAGCCCCAGTAATTAATGCTAATTACAGAGCAGCAACATGGGAATCATTTCTTCCCCAGGTGCCCTTCCAAAAATGGCTTGCTGCAGGTGTGGCACCATCCTTCACTTGTCATTAGGTACTGCTCCGCCTCACAAAAGGTGAAACCTTCGAAGGCTGGGACTGTGGGAACGGTGTGACGAGGGATGGTCCCCACAGCCCTGTGGGCACCCGGCCCGGCTGCTGGGAGCTGGGTTTGGCTGGAGGGCAGGGCTCCCTCAACCCTGGGTCAAGACAACCCATGGGGAAAAAATACCGTCCGACCTCCTTGAGCAGCATGACTGCTCCTGGCAGCTGCCGGCAGAAGAATAAGTTTATGGAGAAGGGGCTCGGAGTCCTTTTTTTTTATGGCTTGGTTCTGCTGTCTGCATTGGAGGGACGATGAGGTCCTCCCAGGACCAAGAGCTCACGCTGAGAGGGGCTGAGCTCCTCTGAGGCTTGAAAAAGATAGGGTGAAGGGGGTTAAAAAGCTTTTTCATCTTTGTTTTTCTTCTCCTCGCTGAGCTGGTCATGCTCAGACCCGCTGCGTGTGAAATATTAGAAATAAGACAGGGTGGAGGTGGGCTGGGACACCTGAGCTCCAGACCCAGCTGCGATGGGCTGGAAAAAGCCTTACTCGCCTTAGAAATGTGCTGAGCATCCCCAGCGCTTGGGCTGCAGGGAACGTCCCCTTCCCCTTATCTGCCTGGAGAAAAAGAAGTTAGAGGGGATACAACTGGGCAAGGTGGGAAGAAAGGGACCGACCACCTTTTCTTCCGTGGCTGCAGTTACCAATGGCAGAAATCCTGGGCTGAACCGTCAGCGGCAGAGATGTGGGCTGGAGGTGAGGAAACCCTTCCCGTGCAGACTGTGGGGTGCCCGTCCTCGGAGCCTGATTTTATGTGATTTTTCTGCAAGATTGAGCAATGGGAAGCGGCTCGGAGGTGACCCAGTGATGCAGGACAACAGCCAACTGCTGGTGGTGGCATCACTTTTAATGGTGAAAATCAACCACCCTGCACAGCGAAGTGCTGGATGGCTGCAGGGATCGGTCACTCTGCTGGTCCCCCGGAGCCCCGTTTTGTTGTTTAAAATTGGGCTTAGAATTACGGGGTTTAGGTCTCTACCCAACAGGGATGCTTGCGTCCTATTTAACTTAAGCCTCCGGACTTCTGTAGCAGAAGGAGATGAAGGGGCTGGTGCCTCCCTATTTGATGAAGAAGAAGAGCGTATCCCATGCTGGAAACATCTCTTATTATTTAGGAGTGGAAAGAATTTCAAAAGACATGGTTGAAGTTCACAGAAGAGGAAATCAG
This sequence comes from Astur gentilis, assembly GCF_929443795.1. Classification (NCBI taxonomy): domain Eukaryota; kingdom Metazoa; phylum Chordata; class Aves; order Accipitriformes; family Accipitridae; genus Astur; species Astur gentilis. The sequence goes on along the minus strand of NC_064912.1, from coordinate 16,559,816 downwards.
ACGGGATTAAATCCACCCAGAGCCAGTTTCCAGGTCGTTTCCATACTTCTTCTCCAGGAGGAAACGCTCCCGGTCCAGGGCCTGTGGGGGCTGCGGCTCCCCGTCCCCAAGCCGGCCGGGGTGGGGACCCTGCAACAGAATGGGGCTGGCGGGCGAAACTCCATCCACACTGGGCTGGCGAGCTCAGAAACTGGTCCTGGCACAGGAGAAACCCATCTCCTCCGCAGGCTCGGTGAGAGCTCTAGGGAGGTGACTGTCTGTGTGGTTTTTAAATAATCGTGACTTTGCTGAGATTATTTCTTTTTGATGTGTGTAGACTTCTCCCTCTGACTTTCCCTTTGCAGATTTTTCCCTTTGCAGATTTTTCCCTCGCAGCAAGGGGAGTTGCTGCGCGTATCCCAACAGACGGGTCTTCTCCCGTCGCTCGGTCCTTGCTCCTGTCTGGAGATGGGGAGGAAAAGGGCAACACCAAAACCAGCGCTCCTGCGTGCAAGCCAATTCCCCCAAGGACGGTTGCTTTAATGAGATGTCACAGCTAACGAGTCTGCTGGCAGAGCGCTCATGGAGAAACGTGCTGGGAAGTGGTAACGCAGCAAGTCTTGGCGTTGGGATCGCGCGGCTTTCCGGGCTGTCTGTCCCATCCCAGAGATGTGAATCCATGGGAGCAGCTGGGCAAAGGACCTTGCTCTCCACCCCAGCATCAGCTGGGAGCAGCTTGCTGACAGCCCACTGCCCGCTTGCTATCAGGATGTGATTACACCAAGTGTAGGAAAGATGCTTATCCAAAAAAAAAAGAAAAAACCGGGATGGCCAATAAACTGGCCAAAGCAAATACTGGGAGCTCCCGACACGCCGGTCACCAGCGCAGGGTTCATTAGGTAGGACTGGGGATTTAGGGGAGGAAATTCATGAGGCTGGTGGGCTTGTCCTGCACTGCGAGACCCCCCTTGCCCACAACCCGATGGAGAACATCAGCCTTGCAGAGGGGCTCAGGCTGCCGGCAGATCGATGGCTCTCCTTTAAGGGCAGCTGGATTTGAGGGGGCACCTCAAAATCCCCCGGGGACGAGTGAGCATCCAAGGTCCTTTCCATCCCAGTACACGGAGACTTTGGGAGCTCAGAAAAAATTTCACTGCTGAGCGTGGAGAGTTATCTATCTTGGAAGCAAGGACAGGCTTCCAGCACTTCAGCAACTCGTGCCCTGGCATCCGCTGGAAGTTAATATGCAAAATATTAACTTATATTATTATTAAACTTTATTTATTATTAACTTATTATTACAAAAAACCAACGGAACGTGTCGGGGCTGGGGGGGTTGTCTGTCATTGCTCCTCGAGCTGATGCACAAGGGAGGGGAAATACAGGGACCTTTTTCCCTTCCCGTGCCTGCCCCAGGTATGGGGTGCAGGATGATCCAGGGCACCCATCCTGCTGGAGGGCACCCCCACCGCTCGGACGGGGCGGAGGAGGGAGGGGATCATTTCTAAGGTGTATTCCTGGTGAATTTAGGGTTTATGAAGCGATGCGGGGAGGGGGGAGCAGTGGGCCTCAGCTCTTCTCTGGTTTTCGGTTTCCACTGCCTCTTTCTCCGCTGGTTACCTAGAGGCAGGGCCAAGTTTTGCAATTTAAGGTTTAAGTCCCCGGGCCGGCGGTTGTGCTGGGAGCTGCTGGGTAGGTCGGTCACTTGGTCACTCTGCGTTCATTAAAACCTGTGCCCAGAGAGGGGTGGGTGCTCACGGGCGAGGAGGGGGGACCCTCGCCATCCCGACCTCCCTCCTTCCCACGTCTTCTCCTTTCACCGACCTCTGCGTCAGAGGGAAAAGCTGAGGGGTCTGGGTTTGGCTGTGGAATGATGCGCCCCCGTGTTGGATGGGCAGGAGAAAAACTTTCCTGGTTCCAGAGCTTGCAAAGTCTGGGCAGGGGGCTCTGGTCCCATGGGGTTGGTGAGCAGCCCCCGCTGCCCATCGAGCCAGCCCCGAGCGAGGGACCCCAAGCAGGGTGATGCCAGGGCAAAGCAGGGACACTCCTGTCCTGCCAGGCTGTTACCAGGATTGAGCCCTGGATGTGCCGGAGCCGGAGCTGCCCTGTGCTCGAGGCTTCCTCATTCCCAGCACCGCAGCTGGAGCGTTCCTCTTGCTTGTCCCTCCCTCCGAGCTCTTGCAAAACAAGAACGAGGGCTCCCGGAGAGTGAAAGGTGCCATGCAGCTATCTCACAGCCCCGCGTAGTGGTATTGGGACCAAGGGGGCTCCTGCAAAGCCCCCGTAGGAAAATCACTCCCTCGTTTTCTGCTCGCTGGCTTGCCTCTTCCTTGGGCCGAGAAGCTGTAGAGACAGCAGCCACCCTTCATGTCTCAGCCCGTTTTCCGTCTGAGCCCCACCGTGGCCCCGGTGGTCCCCGTATCTGCTTGGCTTCCTCTGCTGCCCACGGAGCTCCAGCGATGGAGGAGATCTGGAAGCTACTTCTGCAACCCCGCACGGCTCCGGCTCTGGTGCGGAGAAGGGAAGAGAGCAGGAATAGGGATATCTTAACCCCATTTTTTGTTAGGGGCCAGAAGAAGGAGGGATGTATTCATACACACCTGCACAAGGCAGCACGGGCTCCCCTGGGGGATGCCCGGGCCAGGGCAGGAGGGGGTTCCCCAGGGCAGTGCCATTGCTCTGGTGAGTGCCACCTGCGAGCCCTCGAGGTTTTAATGGGACTTAAGTGCATTTTTCAAATTTTCCCAGAGCCGAAAACACCTCTACCACCCCAGAGGGGCTCAATGCCCGCCCGGGACCCACATGGGACAGCAGAGAGGGCACCCAAGGGTGGCCCAAGGGCACCCTGGTGCCAGGAGAGAGCAGAGGTCTGCCATCCTCTTCCTCGGGAGCAGGACTGACCCGACAACTCACAAAACGACCCAATTCCCATCACACTTCCTCCTTCCAGATCTCCATCCCACGGACCAGCCCGCGATGGGATGAACATCGGGGTGTCCTTGCTGGTCCCAGGTCAGAGCTGGTGAGGAGGGGGCAAGGTACCTTAATGCGTCAGGGGGAGGGACGGCCAGCACATGACACCCACGGGCTTTCGTTTGCCTTTCTCTTGAGATCTTATCTCCTGCCAGCAGGAATGTGTGAAACGAGCCAAACAAAGCACACACGGAAATACTGTCTCGAGTGAGGGATGGAAACTTCGGGGACAATGGGCTGAGAGGGTAATAAAATGCAGTGGGGATCGGTGCCTCTGCACACAGGCTTTGTGGCGGTGGTTTCCTTTCATCCCCAGTTTGTGTGCGGAGTGGTCGCTGGATGATATCGGAGGGATGATATCGTCGTGAGGTCGCCGGCTTGCCCCCGGTTTGCTGCAGATTTCGCTGAAAGCTGGACCGGAGGGGCTGGTTGGGAGCGGCATCACCCCGCTCTTACTCCTGCCATGGGGACCAGAAACAAGCCGGCTCTGCCTGGTACCAGGCGAAAATCTCCCGGTCCTCCTCCCCTGCACCCGCTCCCCCGCAGGGAGCCAAGGTGGGGGGAGATGGGTGGCAGCTGGGTTTCGTTTCTGGGGTCTCTTGTGGGAGGCTGAATCACCCCTGAGGGTTTCTTTTAACCTGGAGGAGCACGGAGAGTGGATGAGGCATTGACAAGAGCAGGTCCCACTCCTCCATCGCCGACTCCCCGCCTGGGGCGAGCCGATTGCGTCAGGGCTCAGCACCGGCTGTGCAAACAGAGCCGGGGGCCAGCCCGGGCAGGGATGGAGCTGGGATGGGGCCCAGAGTGGCTCCAGCGGATGCCTCCACATCCCTCTTTCTAGGAACGGGCAAACCCCGCCTCACCCGTCCGTTCCCCGAGCATCCCTGCGCCCGCCGGCGGAGGAGCTGGGTGCGGGTCTGGGGCTGCCGGAGGGGTGGGGGTCCCCGTCTGCGGGCGCTCAGGGCTGCCCCAGCCACAGCAACGCAGCACGGCTGTCTCAGACCCCTCTCTTCCATTTAACTGCTAAGCCAACGTGATCCCCGTAGCTGGAGATAAAGGGCGATTACACCCCCAGCCCCAAAGCAGAATTGCCTGCAGAGTCAGAAGCGCTTTATATTACCTGGCACGGGTGGGAGAGCCCTCCGGAGCGGGGGCAACGGGCATCCCCACGCTCTGCTCCTCCGTTTCCCACACCGAAAACAAAGGCAGCGCTCTTCCCTCCCTCTCCGAGATGGGACAGGTGACCTCTGCCAAAGGCTTGAAGCCCCCAGATGGAAAGTGCCATTAGCCCAGCAGAGATCAAAGCGAATTTCCCGGCGTGCTTGGGTTGGCCAGGATCTTTTTCATTTCCTAGGTACGGTACGAGCGGAAAACTCCATCCAGCTGCCTCCCTGCTTTTATCAGGAACCGAGAAAAATCAATTCTCAAAGTAATTAAGAAGCAGTTGAAAATACACCGTACAGCTCGGCATAGCACCATGTAACACGTGTGGGAGCCTTTTGCCAGGGCCGGTAACCAAAACGCAGGGAGCATCCTTTGCAGCGAAGTCCCTCCTGGGGCTGCATCGCGGCAGAGGGGTCATTCAGTGGTGTTTGGGAGGTGATGCAGCTGGGGCCAGAGAGTTTACACTTGCAGAGAAAGCCCAGGGACAATCAGCTTTTTCGCTTCCCCTTCTGTTTTTAGCTGGAGGAAATATCCCCCGAAGTTGACGCCGGGCCTGGCTGGAGGGACAGGGCTGCTCCGCTGTTTTCAATCCCTGCGGAGAAATTCTTCGCCCAGGGAAAGAGCCCAGTGTAGGGCTTAGTTTATACCCGTCCCATCGCCGTGAGAGAAGCGGACCCCAAAAGATGCACAGGGTGGCAGGGACGGCTGAAACTGGGAGCCTGTCCGGCATTGCCCCGGGGGGGCTCTGGCTGTGCTGGCATAATCGTGTTGTGCTGCGGAATGACCTTGGGCTAATAACAATTCAACGCTTGGGCCTCACCAGCTCTTGCTGTCAAGGTCAACCAAGACAACACCAGCAGCACGTTTAAGCGGTGGAGGAAGGGAGGGCTTTGCTCTGCTCTGGCCGAGCCAGCTCAGCCCAGGGAGGGTGGGAGGGCAGCAGGGCTGCTGGGGACCAGTATGGAGCTGGGTAGGGGATGTCCAGCCCAGGCACCGGCTGATGGGTGCTTACCTGCAAGGCTGGAACGAAACCCTGGTCTCCTGCCGCCGGCGTGGACTGGGGGACTCTGGGGCCAGCATCACGATCTGGAAATGTTGGTGCGGGGCTCAGCTCAGGGGTACGTAACGAAGGGGCTAGGAAAGGCACGGAGCGATGGGGCTGGAGGCAGCGAGGACAGGCCCAGCTAGGGAAATGGGTGAAGAAAAACCGCTGCTCAGGGCTTCGACCCCTCCAGCAAAGTCTTGTTATCAGGTGCAGCAGGCTGTAAACCAGGCACACGTCCCCTTCTACCACCTCTGCTACCTGGGCAGGGCTGTGCCCTTTCCAACAGCCTCAGCAAAACCTGGCACAGGTTGGCTATCGGTGCCCCGAAGATGGAAAGCGGTGAATTTATACAGTTTTCCAGCGTGATCCAATATAATGATTTACCTTGGGTGTGGATAGATGTGGATGCTCCGTTAGCCCATCCATGCGGATGCAGCAGATTGGGGGAGAATGGTCTCTTGCACATGGAGGTCTGCAGAGGGAAAGGCTTTCATCTCTCTCTGCAAAAGGCACTGATAAATCAGAGAGCTTGAGGATCAATACAAAGGAGCAGGAACGTCGGGGAGGGATGCACGAGAGTGGAGCGTGATGCTTAAAGGGGGAGAGGAGAATCTGCAGCTTGTTGGAGTCAGGTAAATGTCAGGTGCTGTTTTGCTTCAGGTTTTAATGCTGAAGGTGTCCCCGTAAAAAGAGAGGTGGGGGCTGTGGCGAGGCCCCCGATCATCTCCAAAGAGGGAGATGGGCTTGGGGTTCCCACTTAGATTTTACCTCCTGCAAATTCCCATTGCAGCTGCAAGGAGTGAATTGAAAAAGAGGAAGGTTCTGGGATGGTCCCCGTGCCTGCGAAATAGGGGATGTGGCCAGCACCTTTCCCTGTTCCCCTTGGGGAGTGGGAAGGGAGCAGAAAGGCAGCGCTCCGAAAAACGTCCGTGATTTTTGCGGGAGGGTGATTTAAATCAACTGGGCTGGTTTCAGAAGCTTCCACCTCTTCTCATTGTCACGACAGCAGGAGGGAGAGACCCGAGGCCCGAGTGCATGGCGAGGACAGCGATGGAGGAGCCGAAGGGGATGTGCAGAAATTCAAGCCAGCCCCAAAAGCTGCTGGGATTATTTCCCCCCTCTTGACCTTCCTCTCTCCAAATGTGCAGCAGACACCATCCCTGGCTGAGCAAAAGGCTCCTGTTGTAGGGCAAGGGCTGGAAGAAGCGAGTGGAAAGGAGAGCTCACATGTTGTCCCAAAAGCGCAGAAATTCAAGCCTGGCCATATCAGCCAGCGAAGGGCAGGAGAATCCTCCCCCGGATAGTTTTGTCCGGAGCTGGGGCGAGCCAAGCGCCAAGGACAAGCAGGGAGAAGTGAAGCAAAACAGGGAAACTCAGGACCCTGTGATGTTTGCCCAAGGGTAACACGACAGCCGGGGGGACTTCTTGGCTCGGTTCCCTTTTTTCTCCTCTTGGTTTTTGCAACAGCCCGGGAGCGGACGGGAGGAGAGGCCCGAGCCGTGGCCAGCGGAGCCGGCTCGGTCCGTCACAGCGCGCATGGTCTGGGCGGTGAACACGGTGACTGGCTGGTGGCTTTGCTATCAAAGTGTCTTCAGGCTGGGAGGAAGCGGTGGTGCTTGACCGTGTGCTGTGGGCCACATCCTGCCATCCCCACCGAGGCCAAATCCCACTGCCCCCGAAAGCCAGGAGACGCGGGGCCGGTGTTACTGCCCGCCGGATGCTGGTGGATCGATTGCTTTCTGATTCAGTCCAATAATCAAGAGACGCTAATTGCCCAGTAATTCCCCTCCCTGCCTAATGGGCTGTCTCGCATCCCTGGCTCCTCAGCCCCGCTCCACCCAACCGCCTCACCGGAACGCAGCGGAGAGGAGCATCCCGTCCCTCTGTTGCGCTCCCATCCAGCTGACCAAGACCCCCGTGAGTCACAGTGGCCGCCCCACCTGGTCCTGACCTCCCGCTGACGTTCCCCATCCCAAACCCGTCACCCCAGTGCTATCGCGGGACTTTTTCCCACTGCTGTTTCCCGCAGACCCCTTATCAGCGCGTTTGCGGACCACGGTTTACGCCCGCAAGAGCCATCAGCTGTACCCATGCCTTGTGGCTCCCCTTATTTGACGTATAATCTTCTAATTAATAATCAGCCTTTTCAAAGCGGAGCGCAAACATTAATTAATTCCCCGTGAGGTAGGTAATTAACAGCGATGACTCCCATTTTACTGCAAGGGAAGCTGCAATCCAGAGATCTTCCACGATTCACCCGAGGTGGCAGGGAAACGACCGTGGAGGGGACGGCGTGGTCCCAAGGTGGCCTGGCAGGGCAGGTCCATCACCACGGCCACCTCTGCCCTGAGGGATGAGGCAGGGGCCTGGGGTGGCCCAGCAGACCCCCCCAGGGCTCCTGGCTCTCCTCTCCACAGCATCCCCTCCGCAGCACCCATCCGGGAGCAGCCACCGTGCTGGGGTTTGGGGCACCTTCACCCACCTCCCGGACAAGGTGCTCCTGGGGAAGGGGATGCTTTCCTATGGAAAAGGGCTGCTCCTGGGGTTCCCGTCCATGCCCGGTGTCCCAACTCTTCCCATCCCCCTCCACAGCCCCCCCCCCCCCCCCCCCCAGGTAGTTGCAAATCTCCATTTCAGCAGGATTTCGCAGGTTTCTCCTCGCTGTTCTCCTCCTTTGTTTGTCCCGCAGCAGGGAGCAATGCTTGGGGATGGGGGGAGAAATCACGCCTGGGTCCTCCCCTCAGCCAGACCCCACGCTGGGGAGGGCAGCCGGTGGTTTGGGGAGGGACCCCCATCTTCCAGGCCCCATCCTCATCCTCACTGTGGTCTCTGCGGGTCCCCAGTGACAAAGAACTTGCTGGTGTGGGCTGCAAGACCCCGATGGCAGAGCTGGCTCCCCCCACCGTGATGCCGGGCGAGGGGTGTCCCGTGGAGGACAGGCATTTTTAGCATTTTTTTTTTTTGTCTTCCAGGGGATTTTAATTTCCCCCCCCCCCGTCATTGCTGTTTTCAAACCGCAGAGATTAGACATTCGAGGTCCCCACACCGAAGTCTGCGTGCTTCCAACCGGCAACAGATTGCGAGTGGCTGCTGCTACTTTACTTACAGGGCTGCTTAATTAACTTGATTAATCAGCCCGCGTTCCTACAACGCTCTGGAGACGCAAAGCCCTCTCGTCGCCGCTGCCTGCCGCTCCGCGGATGCTGCCCTCGCCTTTATTTCCGACCAATATTTGATCGTAACAGCCAAAGAGGGAATTGCAGAAAAGCAGCCCGGGCAGCAGCAGCCACGTCTCCCTCTCCGGCAAGCTTTAGATCAAAAGAGGACAGAAACAAAATATTGCCCAAATCTGACCCAATCGCTGCTCCGGTGGTCACCCACCGCTAACCCCGGGGCAGGATGGGGAGCAGGAACCGGGACCCCTCGCTCGATTCGGGATCCGAGCGGGAGCCGGTGGAACGTTCCCTTCTCCCAGGTATCCCGACACACGGCCTTTAACGGTGCCCGGAGGCGGCCACGATGTTCCCCGGGTGGGTTCAAGGGCCGAAGGCCCGGCAGGAGCCGTGTGGTGTCACCGCTGCCTGCTGACATCAGCACCGAACTTGGCCCCGCATCCCACTCCAAGCTGGGACACGCTTTGGGGGGGGGGGGGGGTTACTGGTGTTTGCCCCCTGTCTGGGGGCGCAGACCAATGGCCCTCCCCGTGGCCTGGGTGATGGGCAGCACTGGAGGCAGGAGCAGGCAGAAGCCAACCCCCCCCCCCAAAAAAAAAACCCTGGGGGGGGGGGGGGCAGTGGGGTCCTGCAGCACGTTGCCCCCACTGTTACCCCCTTCCCCTGCTGGGGGGGGGGGGGGGGGCTGCAGCTGCCTACCCGGCTCCCAAACAGCCCGGGGACAAACAGGCCGGCTCCCCCCCCTCCTCCTCCTCCAGCAACGGGGCTTTGTGTGAGGCTTGCGGCGGTTCCCCTCCCGGGGAGGGGGGGGGGGCTACCGGACCACCGCGACCCCCGGAGGAATTAGGAGGGGGGGGGCAAGCACAGCGGCAACAGGCCCCCTTGCCCAGCAAAGCAGAGTAAAACTAAGGGGGATCGCACCCACAACACCCGCATCCCATCCCTCCCCGAATTTACTTTGCCCCCCCCTCCCCAATATTTTTTTTTTTTTTTTTTTTTGCAGGGCGGACGGAGTTGGGGGGAGGAGGGGGGGGGGGGCGCTGCCGCGCGCGCGCCGGCCCGGGCGGGGCGGGGCGGGCGCGGCGCTCCTGGGAGGCGTGGCCGGTACGAGGCGGGGAGGCGCGGCGACGTCCAATCAGAGGCTCGCTTTCCGAAAGTTTCCTTTTATGGCGAGGCGGCGGCGGCGGCGGCCCGATAAAAACAGAGCCGGGCAACGGGCGGGAGCCGCTGTGAGCTCTGCCTGCTTCCCGCGCGCGCGCGCCCCGTTCCCGCCACCGCTCTCGCTCCGACCGCGCCAACTCCCCGAAGGTGAGCGGGACCGGGGGAGAGAAATAGGGGAGGGGAGGGAGGGGTGGGGGGCTGTCTTTTCTTCGAGCTCCGCCGTTAAATCGTTGTTATTATCGATATTAGTTTAATGAAGCGTGGTGGAAGATGGCGTGCTCGCTCGCGGCGCTCCCTTTGTTTGCTGGGGGGGAGGGGGGGGGGGTGTCCGCTGTAATTATTTTAAGGGATGTAGAAGGAGATGGCGCTTTAATAATAGTTTGGGGGTGCTGCTTGCGTGGGAGAGGGGGTCGCCCCCCCGCCCCCGCTATCCGTGGGGTTAATCCGCCTCGGTAAGAGGATTGCTGGCGGCCGTGCACGGGGTTGGGGGGAGCGGGCGGTTCGGCTATTGTGTCCCCGGGAGCGACGCGGGGGGGGGGGGGGGGGGGGAATGGGGCGCGGGGCTTTGTCTGCTCCGCGCTGCACCCCCCCGCCCCCAACTGTCGGGGGGGGGACACACACGACGACGACTTGGGGGGGGTCCGCGGTGTCGGGCCTGGGGGCGTTGTCCCCCATTGGGGAGGGGCGCAGCCCCCCCCTCACAGGCACATGCAAAGAGCCCCGGTGGCTTTTTCTTGCAGGGGAATGGGGGGGCGGCACCCCCTCCCGAGGTTGTTGCATGGGAACAAAAGCTTCGCGCAAGGGGGGGGGGGGAAGAAGGGGAAAAGAAAGCCCCCCCCCCTGTGCCCGGGTAGCGGCAGTGCCGTTGTGCAGGCGGGCTGCCCCGGGTAGGGCTGGCACATGTGCCGGCAGCTGCTGCCGTCGTCCCCCCCCCCATCCCCTTCCCCGTCCCCCCCCCCCCGCCATGCTAGCGGATTAAATCGGAGGTGGCGGAGCTGAGCTCGCCCTCCTCGGGGCAGGCGGCAATTGCATAAGACCCTGGCTTTAATCCCACCCGTGCTGCCGCCGGTCGGTGGGACAGAGCCCCTTTCACCTTTGGCTAGCGGATGGAGCGAGGTGGCTACTGCTCCCCCCCCCCCCCCCCGCCCCGAGGCTGCAGGAGCCCCTTTGCAACCAGGGCGAGCACCGGGCACGACCCACGGGTGCTGCGTGGAAGCGCGGAGCCCGGGCGAGGCGTCAAGCCCCGCTGGCTGGGCACACGGCGGGGCGCTGGGGCGTGGCAGCCACGCCCTGCCGGGTGGGGGGGGGGAGAGAGGGGTGTGGCCCCCGGCATACCCCCCCCCCCCCAAAAAAAAAACTGGTGGCGGGCGAGGCCGGCGAGGCGTGGCGCTCTCCATCCATTGCCTTTTATGGTAATAATGCGAGAGGGCGCAGGGACTTCCTTTGTCCCAAATCCGTGCAGCGCCGAAATCTGGTCAGGCGTCGCACCCTCTAGCGGGCGCCGGGTGAAGCGGTGACTCCGGCAGGAAGGAAATGGGTGGGGGGGAAAGAAGGTCCAGGGTGGCATCGCCTTCCCTTCCACGCCCGCCGCGGTGGGGACCGGGCTCGGTGCGTGGTGGGTGACCCGGGGATGCTCACGTCTCTTCTTCTTCCGCAGCCAGCCATGGATGATGATATTGCCGCGCTCGTTGTTGACAACGGTTCCGGTATGTGCAAGGCCGGTTTCGCTGGGGACGATGCCCCCCGTGCTGTCTTCCCATCCATCGTGGGTCGCCCCAGACATCAGGTAGGTGGCTGGAGAGGAGTTCTTGGTGGAAGCGGTTCCCCTAGAGGGCATTGAGCTTCAAGAAGCCCTTTTATTTGGCTTTATCACACGAGAGGCTTCTGTGCTGCAACACAACTGGTGGGGAATACGGCTTCCTGCAGAGCTTTTGTGCAGCGTGTGCTGGAGCGGTTGGCTGAATGCCTTTCTTGATAGGGTGGGGGCAGTAATTGGAGACCCGGTTTTGGGAAAAGCAGGTTGTCCATCCTGTGGGGCTTGCCCTTCAGCTGTACTTACTGCTTATTCTTTGTTGTGCAGGGTGTGATGGTCGGTATGGGCCAGAAAGACAGCTATGTTGGTGACGAAGCCCAGAGCAAAAGAGGTATCCTGACCCTGAAGTACCCCATTGAACACGGTATTGTCACCAACTGGGATGACATGGAGAAGATCTGGCACCACACTTTCTACAACGAGCTGAGAGTAGCCCCTGAGGAGCACCCTGTGCTGCTCACAGAGGCTCCCCTGAACCCCAAAGCCAACAGAGAGAAGATGACACAGGTGTGTAAAGCTCTGGAGCTTGGAGCTACAGCAGATGTTGCTGCAGGCCAGCTCTCCTCTTCTATGTTGTCCTCTCTCCTCCTTCACCACTATTCTCCCTTTTTGCCATCTTTACAGGGTTTTCCTTTCCTGACCTGAGTCTCCTCTTTGCTGGACCTTGACAGGTTTTGTTTGCTCTTCTAAGCTGGCTTTCTCTGAGACTGAACTAGCAACTTGTCTAACTGCTGTTTCTGACTAGACACACTAATCCATTTACCAGCCTTGAGTGACTGTACTGTAGTTTACTTGGCATTTGTTTCGTTCCTTGCTGTGACACGCGGATGGGTCTGTTGCGGTGGTGTCCCTGCTCAGGCTCTGAGCTGGCAGGTGTGGGTGGAGACCAGGCAAGTTGAGAGCATGGACTTCAAGGGGGAGTGGAGAGAAGTCTTATCTAGGGACAAAAGTAAAACCGCTTGCATGGACTTGGTGTAGACCTGTAGTGAGAACCCTGTTTTTTGCCGTTGACTCAACCCCTCCTTTTCTCTCCCTAGATCATGTTCGAGACCTTCAACACCCCAGCCATGTATGTAGCCATCCAGGCTGTGTTGTCCCTGTATGCCTCTGGTCGTACCACTGGTATTGTGATGGACTCTGGTGATGGTGTTACCCACACTGTGCCCATCTACGAAGGTTATGCCCTTCCCCATGCCATTCTCCGTCTGGATCTGGCTGGCCGTGACCTGACGGACTACCTCATGAAGATCCTGACAGAGAGAGGCTACAGCTTCACCACCACAGCTGAGAGAGAAATTGTGCGTGACATCAAGGAGAAGCTGTGCTATGTCGCCCTGGATTTTGAGCAGGAGATGGCCACAGCTGCCTCTAGCTCTTCCCTGGAGAAGAGCTATGAACTCCCTGATGGTCAGGTCATCACCATTGGCAATGAGAGGTTCAGGTGCCCTGAGGCTCTCTTCCAGCCATCTTTCTTGGGTAAGTCCAACTCTTCTAGGATACCCTGTGCCCCTCAATGTTCCTTTCTGTAAAGGGTGGCCTGGAGACCATGGCAGCCGGTTACTGTATTATTGCTGGTCCGTAGCAAGTTCTGTGCTGTCCCACCAGTTAGTCTCGCTTTCCACACAGCCTGAAGCTGTTTGTTTGAGGGACTTGGGACAGTAGAACAGGAGGTTGAGCCTGTCAGAGCTGTGGCTGTGTAGTGCCTTCCCACTGAAGGGGCTGCTGGTTTTTTTTCTTGGTTGCCCATAGTAGCTCCTCAGGCCTCCTTGGCTGTGTCTGAGCCCTTGCTGACTGGAGACTTCCTTCTTCCTTCACAGGTATGGAGTCCTGTGGTATCCACGAAACTACCTTCAATTCCATCATGAAGTGCGACGTGGATATCCGTAAGGACCTGTATGCCAACACAGTGCTGTCTGGTGGTACCACAATGTACCCTGGCATTGCTGACAGGATGCAGAAGGAGATCACAGCCCTGGCACCCAGCACAATGAAAATCAAGGTAGGATGGAGTCAGGGTAACCTCTTGGCACCCCTGTTAATGGTGAAATGCAGAGTGGGTGGAGGGGGGTAAGCTAAACTTCTGCTAAAAAAGATAGAAACCACACTTCTGTGTCTGGTGTGGCCTTAAGGGCCTTGCTCTGGACAAGGTGGCATCTACCGAACCATAGGAATAATGGGATTAGTGTAAATACTGGCTGCAAAGGTGGGAGGAGGGAGGTGGATGTGTGAGGTGTCTTAAGCCTGTTTGGACTTCAGGGTATCTTGGCCAAGGCTAGATAAGGGAATTGGGCAGCTCTGTCTTGCAGGGCCATGCATGGGCAGTGAGTGTAGTATGACACTGTGCATCTGACCGATTCCTCCTCTTCCCTGCAGATCATTGCCCCACCTGAGCGCAAGTACTCTGTCTGGATCGGAGGCTCCATCCTGGCCTCCCTGTCCACCTTCCAGCAGATGTGGATCAGCAAGCAGGAGTACGATGAATCCGGACCCTCCATTGTCCACCGCAAATGCTTCTAAACCGGACTGTTACCAACACCCACACCCTTGTGATGAAATGAAACCCATAAATGCGCATAAAACAAGATGAGATTGGCATGGCTTTATTTGTTTTTTTTTTGGCGCTTGACTCAGGATTAAAAAACTGGAATGGTGAAGGTGTCAGCAGCAGTCTTAAAATGAAACATGTTGGAGCGAACGCCCCCAAAGTTCTACAATGCATCTGAGGACTTTGATTGTACATTTGTTTCTTTTTTTAATAGTCATTCCAAATATTGTTATAATGCATTGTTACAGGAAGTTACTCGCCTCTGTGAAGGCAGCAGCTGAGCTCGGAGGGAGCCCATGCCAGTTACTGGTGTTAGGTTATAATTGCTTGTCTGTAAATTATGTAACCCAACAAGTGTCTTTTTGTATCTTTCCGCCTTAAAAACAAAACACACTTGATCCTTTTTCTCTTCGATTTGTCAAGCAAGCAGGCTGTGTTCCCCAGTGATAGATGTGAATGAAGGCTTTACAGTCCCCCGCAGGGTCTAGGAGAAGTGGTGCCAGTATGTGGGGGAGGGAGGGGCTACCTGTACACTGACTTAAGACCAGTTCAAATAAAAGTGCACACCATAGAGGCTTGACTGGTGTTGATTGTTCATTTTCTTTCTTCTGTGCCACTTCTTGACAGTTACTACATGCTCTGATCTAGCCTTACCAGGCTGCCCAGGTCAGCTATCTGACTGGGGGTGGATGCTGGCGCTGCAGGCGGTCTGCTGTGCGAGCCAGCTGGCTCATGGTGATAGAATGGGGAAGAACTCAGCCTGCCAAACCTGCACAGGTCTCCACAGCTGCCCTGGCTGGAGCTCTCCAGATACTGCTGGTGCGTGCCATAGGGAGCTGCTGGAGGAGCCAACTGCACCTTCTGAAATGCTGCCTTGTGTGTCTCCGTAGCAGGGCAGCGTCACTAGCTTTGGTTTGAAAGCAAGTGGGAGGGTGCTGGTGGTGCCATAAACATTGTTGTGCAAAGCAGCTGGTTTTTCCCTTAGCTAAGGGTCCTTTGGCTAGTCTGCAGACCCTGCTGTGGGGCAGCGTCCCCTCTTCTCCCTGCACCAGGTGCCTGGAGGTTTTTTTTTGTTCTGGTTTTCCCTGGGAGGGAGTCCTGTGTTCAGGCTGGGAGACTAATGCTGTCTGGCATGCTGCTTGCTGGGTGGAGCAGCTTTCAGGTGAAAGCAAGAGAAAGTATCTTGTGAAGTGGAAAAAAATGACTTCAGAGAGCAGAGCCACTGGGCTGTTACACATGGCTGGGCAGGGCTGGGAAAAGGGTGTGGGGAGGGAGGAAGCTCTTGCATGGTGAGTGACCATTACAGCTCCAGGACTTGCTGTGGGCAGTGCAGATACCTGCCCCTAGCCCAGCCTCTGCCAGAAGGCAGGTTTGCACGGCTTCTTGGCTCTGTCCCGATCCTCTGGGCTTTCAAATCTTCACTGAAGCTTCAGCCTTGTTTGATGGACCAAATTCTCCACTTTCATGAAAAGGAGCAGCCACGGTGGGGACTCTCACAAAGCCGTGCAGGGAGCTGAGACCCTGTTGGGCACAGCAAAGCCCACGAGCCCCAGGAGCTGGAGCCGCTGCTGTGGAAGGAAGGAGACAGAGAGGACCAAGGCTGCCAGGTCAGGGACCAGGGAGAGCAAAGCCGGGTGACGCCGTGCTTTGCCAACTCGGGCAGACCAGACCTTGGAGCCTTGCTCACAGGCGTGCTGGCTTCCCAAGGCTCCTCCAACCTGCCTGTCTTTGAAGAGCTAATGGCTGTGATTGTGTCATGCTCACAGCAGATGAAAGGCAGGGAACAGGCTCCATTGGCTCTTTAATCCTCCGTCTGGCCTGATCCTGCTCCCGCATCATGCTGTGTTCAGGGTGGACCTGCTGGTTTCTGCCCTTCATCATCTCCCCAGCCTCCCTCCTGGCTGCCCCGGGTGCAGTAGGAGCCTGGCAGGGCTGTAGGTGCAGACACTGGGCTGTGAGCAGACGAGTTACTGGAAGCACCAGTTTGCAACAGGGGAGGTGAAACAGGTTGGAGCAAGGCCCAAACTGGGCTTATAACCTGAGGTCTTGGGGAAATGGGGTGAGGAGGCAGCAATGGCAGCTCCTGGGGAGGGAGCTGGTGGGAGCAGGGCGGGAAAAAGGCCAGGAGGCAAGAAAAGATGATGACAAGAAAGAAATGGGGTGCCTTTCTTCAGCCCTCCCTGAAATGGTCACTGATCGCTGTGGAAGAATGTGTTGGGACGCAAAGAACAGAAGAGATGATGGTGGCGGTGAGGGAAAAACCACAGAGCAGCAAAATGCCAGGGGCCGAGAGCAGCTCAGGCAGGCAGAGGTGTGGGCACAGGGAGAGGGTGAGCAATGGGCTGGTGCAGAGCCGCTGGGCGCAAGGGAGCCGGGCTCATTTTCACGCTCCAGAGCGCAGCAGGCGAGGCTTTCTGTTAGTTAACACTTTGCAGGGTGTTTTCTCTCCTTTCTTGCTATGTCACTTGCTGTTTCAGGCAACCAGCCCCCAAATAAAATGAGGCTGAGCCTTTCACAGCCCTTCCTGATGCCTCTCCGGCGGGAGGCTGCAGCGTGCACGGCTACTCTGCAGGCTGCTCCAGCAAGGCTCAGTTTATTCCTCCTCTGGGCCATTACATGCTGGAGAAAAGAATGTGGCGTCAGGCAGGGAAGCCTGTGAGCATTACTCACTGCTCCCGACTCCGACAAGCAGGGGGGAGCCCAGGGTGGTTTCCTCTCAGGAACACCAGGCGCTGGAAGAGGGGGGATTTTTTTTTTTTTTTAACTGCAGTTTCTCCATCATTGTGTTTTGCAGGACTTGGTTCACCCCTTGCTGTTTCACAGAGGTGGGGAAATGCCGAGGGGCCTGTCACAGGAAGGGCGGTAGAGGAGTTGGTGTAGCCATGTCCTGGTGCTTGAAGCCACCAGCCATGGGCAAGACTCAAAGGAGAAGAAGTGTAGGGAATAATCAGTCCCCTGGCTACCTCCTCCTCCTCCTCTCCAGCACACAAGTAGCTGGGGTTGTGGGGGGACCAGGAGGTTTAAAACAGCCATCCACGGGCCAGGCAGAGTGCATCCCAGTCTGGCTCAGTGGTGGTGATGTACTGGGATTTCTCAGGCCGCAGAGACGGCAGGACTTAGCTGTAGATCCTTGTAAGCCACCCAGCCCTTTCTCGCCTCCCTTTAGCTGCCTGCGGGGAGCTGGCTCAGCTCAAGGGAGCTGAGCAAACACATTTTACTCCCTTTCTTTCCCCAGAGCTCCCAACTTTCGCTCCTGCTGGAGACAGTCACTGGCACTTCACCTGCAATTAGCTGGTGACCTGGAAAGTCACCTCGCTGAGCTGCTTATGGAATCAAGCCACCGCCAGGAATTAGTGCTGTCCTTGGCAAAGGAGACAGTTGCAGCTCTCGGGATTTAGCCCTGAAGGGTCTCATTGTCTCTTAGCTGTGTCAGGGAGTGGTGACTAGAAATGGTCCCTGGCTGGGGGGGTCCCATTCTCTCGTTAGCGAGCGTGTGCTGCTTCAGGAGAGGAGCCAGCTGGCTGCGTGCAAAAGTCCCAGGAAATCCCAGAGCATTCAAACAAAACTGGCCTCCTCACAGAAGTCCCCTCCGAGGGAGCAAAGCATCAGCTTCAGAAAATGGGCTTTCCGAGGTATCGGTTCAGGGATGGGACTGTGGGTATTGGCTGTGCTTGGGGCAGGAGGAGTCCTGGTCTTTGAAGCTGGTCTTTGCAGAGGGATTGCTGACCTGGAGTCTGCCCTGACTTGTATTATACCCATCTGTAAGCTACTTTAGGAGGCCTTACAGTATTAAACTGTATCAAGTATTGAAAATCATTTACAACAGTGGAGCTAGCAGTTCACCCATGCATACCAAGAGCTCTGGCCACTGTAGTCCGGCTGGGCTTTAGTCATGCTGACAAAAAGATGAGATGTCCAGACCATATCAGTCTTAAGAAGAATCAGAGGAGAGAAATGACCCAAGACTTTCCAGAGGGAAAACTATAAAATCCCCAGGCTAGTCTGGCCTTGAAGAGTTAAGGCATTTTTGTCTTATACAGAACAAAATATCTTGATACTAGCATTAATTTGTTTGTTTGCCCTCCTGGACTGGGACAGCATGGTATGTGCCTGCCTTCTTTGGGCTAAGAAAACTGTGTATTACTCATAAGATGAACAAAGTCTGCCCTGAGATGGCCCAGCCCCGAACTGAACCCATCTTCACAGAAGGCTCCCAAGGGCCCACACTGAGAAGAGTGTTCCTGAAGTGAGGTACAGCAGAGACGGTTTCTCCTCTCACTGGCTGGCCACCTCCCAGTGACCATCATGTGAAATGCCAGAGTTTGGTGTAGCTGCTCGTTTCCTTTCTCCTTCACTGCCCATCTGATGCCCTGGCGCTGCCTTGTGTTTAACCTCCGTGTCTTATCTATACCACCACATTGCTCTTTTATTTGGTGGATCATGAGTCCAAGTGCAGCTCCTCTTACGAACTGCTGGGAGCCTGGTTTCTCCTTGGGAGGTTCTTATACCTATCTCTGTTCCCAGTTCTTATTTGGGGTTGTCAACTGCTGTCTGGTCCATGTACGCCCCAGGGCTGGAGGGAACCTGTGGCTAGCCCTAATGCAGGCTGCTCCAGCCGATCTGGCTCTCTGGGCAGGGCTTTTACTTTGCTTATGGGCCTTGCTGATGATTTTATTTAACATTTGCATTGGAAATGCAGGTCTCCTCCACCCCGGTCTCTGCTTTCTCTGCTGACTGCAAATATGGTAGGTTGGTATTTTTCCCAGATGTCAAACAAGTTGGTCTTGACTGAAGAGCCTCCGGATTTAATTTGTCATTACCTTCTATTTAAGTGAAACACATGACAAACAAAGCAGGTACAGATTCTCTAACCGAGGCTCTCCCTCATCTGAGGACTGAGGGGTTTTCCTCTTCAACTCCAGAGCCTTCTCACAGGCCTAGAAGCAAAATAGGTAATGAAGACTTGAGGCACTTGCTATTTCTAAGTGAAACCCCCAACCTACCCCTAATCTAATTCCTGGCCTTAAATGGCAACAATCAAGCAGGAAGAAACCAGCAACCTATTCATCTTCCTTTGTGGGTCATCTTTAAAACAGATTTTCTATGAACAAAATTCCCGAAGCATACACGTAACTGGAAATTCCAGCGCTCTGGTCCTGTCTGTACTTGAGATTTGGGATGAGGAGCTACTAGTAACAGTGCTGAGCCAACTGCTCCCCTTGGACGTTGCTGTGTGCAATGGCTGCGCGCACAGCAGCCCTGGATGACTTTTGCACGGCCCTCTCCGCATCGGTGAAGCGGAGGATCGTATCTCAAGCCCACAGCCCAAGTTAGAATATTTAGCCTGCTTAGAGCCCAGATTGATGATCATCGCACACATGACCAGCGAACCTGAAACCGACAGGTTTATATTTAGGGTTTTCCTGGGAGGAAGAGACTGGTACCTGCAGCCCCCTTGTTAGCACCAAGCCGTTCAGGCTCATGGGTATCCCGTCTTCCGCACCCTGGCTGCTTCCAACCCACAGCATGAACCAGGAGAGGGTTCTTCTCACAAATGCCCCGCCACCTCCCCAGAAAACCAGGGTGCTAACACAGCCAGCGCCCCGGGGGCCGCACAACAGCCCGGGGTGGGGATGTCCCACCAAACCGGTGGGGCTCCCTCTGCTCCCCGCTGAGTCACTGCTGTGCCCCGTGGCTCCTTGCAGGGCAGATTTACATTTTCAGAGCCGACTCAGGGCTTTGTGGAGCTCGGACCTGACATGAATCAGCTGCCGGGGTGGCAGAGGGCCCGTGGCTGGGAGCTGCTGCTGCTGCTGCTGAGGGGGGAGGAGGCCGAGCGGGCGCTCGCCTGGCTCCTGCCGTCCCCGATGCCTCAGCACCGGTGTCCTTGGGGCAGAGGCGAGGCAGCCAGGCTGCTGCCCGCTGAACAATTCGGATTTCGCCTCCGCAGAGACCTGCCGCCCTCAAGATGAGGGCGTCCTCAGAGACAACCGAGGCGAGCGTCCCAACATGGACCCGCCACTCCCATCATGGCGGCGGCGGCGCCGCTCTCAAGATGGCGCCGAACACCGGCTGGTACCGCCCCTCCTTCCCGCCGCACGCCAGGCCACGCTCAAGATGGCGGCGCCGGGCGGCCGAGGGGACGGCGGGGGTGTGGCGAGCCGCGGAAGCCGGGTCATGGCAGCGCCGGAAGAACCGTGCGGCGGCCGGGCCGGCGGGGAGCCAGGCCGGGACGCGGCCGGTTTGAGCGGTGCCCGGGGGAGGCGGCGGCGGCGGCGGGACCGCGCGGCCGCCGCCATGTTCCGCTGTGGAGAGGTGAGCCGGGGTGGGAAGGGGCTCTTCTTCCGCCCCGGCCCCTCGGAGGGCCGTTAACCGGGGCGGTAGCGGGGCTCGTCCTCTGCCGCCGTCTCCCTGGGCTGGGGCTGGGGGGGGGGGAGCGGGGCTTCCCCCTCAGGGATGGGGGCGAGGCGAGAGGGGCTGGAGCCGGCCCCGCGGGCCGTGAAGGGGCTCAAATGGCGGCGGTGGTGCCGGCGGCCCCTCTCCCCGCGGGGCCCGGCCCGGGCTGCCCGGCGGGGTGGGGAGGCCCCGGGGAGCCGGTTCCTGAGGCGGCCTGCCGCCGTCTAACGGGGCTGGGTACGGGCGCCGAAATCGCCCTCCCCCGGGGTGCTTCTGTGGGGGTTTTACAGGGGCTGTGATGTGGGACCAGCTCCCTCCTTCCCTTCAGGGGATGCCGTGGCATTAATGACAACTCGAGCTTTATGAAAGGTGGTGCTAAAGTCCCAGCCGCCCCCCAAAACCACCGTCATGGCGGTGGGGTGGGTCCCTGCACTGGGCAAGGCCGTGTGTGCCCTGTTGCCTTCTTGTCAGGAGGTCCTGGTGGGTTTGGGGTGCCCCTTGTCACCCCAGTGTCGAAGGAAGGGAGCGTGGGGTGGAGGAGCAAAGGGGTTCTCGTGTCCCCTTTGGAGCCCAGCTGTCAGTTGTGTGGTTTCATGTGGTTAAGGTGTAAGCATGTTGCACGAGAGCTATAGGTGATCCGGTACTGGACTGCAGTTTCCTTTGTGTGTGTTTATCTATGTATCTCGCTTCCTCTTTATGGTTATATAACTCTTAAGGTTATTGCAATGGATGGCACTTAGAGGAAAGATGTAGAAAGACACTGGTGTGTTATATTTAGAAAGAATCAGGGACAGTCACTTTTCCCATTGCAAAGTAAGGCGCAAAAGTGGAATGAACATAAGCATTTTTTTTCCTCATTCTAAAGCGGCCAACAGTGAAAGAGCAAGTGAAGGTACTGGGGCTTTGTGTGAAGTTTTGCACTACCTCCATGTTGTCTTCTAAGGGAAAGCTTTTGGTTTCTTCATGCAGATGGAAGTACTTAAAGATCCGAGCATTTCTGTTTTGTCTCGCTTTGTAAATCCTTATGAGACTGAGTGTATGTGTTTTCTCACAAGCTTTGCTGAAGTTTCTGAGCTCGTAGCTTTTCTTTTTTCTTTTTTTCTTCTTTCTTTTTTTTGTTACTCTCAGGAGATCATAAGTGGGGAGAGCGAGGAGGAAACTAATGGTGTCAACTTGATGGAGTTCTCAGATGAGATCCTTTTGCACATCCTCAGCTATGTCCCTTGCACAGACCTTGTCCTGAACGTCAGGAGAACCTGCAGGAAACTCGCAACGCTTTGCCTTGACAAAAGTCTAACCCATACAGTTATACTTCAGAAAGACTATAAGGTGGGGAGAGTAGCTTGTTTCTTCTGTTGTCTGTGAAGACAAATCTGGCTTCTGAAAAAATGCCAAGAAGTAGAACTTTCCAATGTGTCTGCTTAAATGAAATGCTCTTGAACTCTGAAATCAAATAAACAATAAACTGTTTTATAAAAGCATTTGTTTTCCAGAATGCTTTGTTAGAACAGCCCTGTGCTCCCTTAGTTATATAAAATACGTTCAGTGAAAACTATCTTCTCTGTGTTTCTGGAAGCTAAAATTAAAGTAAATGTGACTTTCCATTTGTAGCTGTTGTTGTGTACAGTTATCATTTTCTCAAAATACATTTTCCGTGTTGTTGTGCAAAAAAATCTTGTGCATACTGCTGTCAGGCATGCAGTCAGCTAAGCCAGAAATTGTGTATATGTTACAACAAAAATAAAGCTTGGGAATGAAGGGTGATACGTTTTATGAGGACTGTATCACCAAGTGCAGGCAAGGGGAAGCCTCTCACTCATTTCCAAAAGAGGAAACTGGATTAAGGAGAATGGAAACATTCTTCTTTCAGTTTGAGTTTCCGTAGATAGCTAGTTCTGCTGAAATAGCCTTGCTTTTAGAAAATGGAGGTGGTCCTCCATTCCACTACCAGTTGCTGAACCGATTTGGCCTCACAGTCAGTAATGCAGAACTGCCCAGACTGAGAAGCTAAAGGAGGTGTAATCTTAAGAGTCCAAAGCATGGCAGACCAAGCCAGCGACCAGCAGTATGATAATTCTTAGACTGTGCTAGCATCCTGAGACCTTTGGATGAGACACGTAATCTAAGTGCTAACCACTGTTATCCCCATCATCAGATGGGAAACTGAGTCAGTACACACCATTGCTGCATATCTCATTGAATCTGGTTTTGTTTGAGTACAGGTAAACAAAGACAAAGTGAAGCAACTGATGAGGGATATCGGAAAAGAGATTTACCAGCTGAACATGGCTGGTTGCTATTGGCTGCCCAGCTCCACTATTGATCATGTAACACGGTGCAAGAACCTGGTAAAACTGAACTTGTCTGGGTGCCACGTCACCTCTCTCCGTCTCTCAAAGATGCTGTCCACGCTCCAGCACCTGCGCTCCCTGGCGATAGATGTAAATCCGGGTTTCGATGCCAGTCAGCTAAGCAGTGAGTGTAAAGCCACTCTTAGCCGTGTCTTGGAATTGAAGCAAACTCTTTACACGCCGTCATATGGTGTCGTTCCATGCTGCACTAGCCTTGAGAAACTGCTGCTTTATTTTGAGATCCTTGATCGCTCACGAGAAGGTTTTATGCTCTCTGGGCAGCTAATGGTAGGTGAGAGCAATGTGCCCCATTACCAGAACCTCCGTGTCTTCTATGCCAGGCTGGCTCCTGGCTACGTTAATCAGGAGGTGGTGAGGCTGTACTTGGCGGTGCTAAGTGATCGGACACCTGAGAACCTTCACGCCTTCCTTATTTCTGCCCCCGGTAGCTTTGCAGAGACGGGAGCCACTAAAAACCTCCTGGACTCTATGGCTCGAAATGTACGTCTGGATGCTTTACAATTGCCCAAAGCCTGGATTAATGGCTCTGGGCTCCTGCAACACTTGAAGTTCAACAACCCTTTCTACTTCAGCTTTAGCCGATGCACCTTATCTGGTGGTCACCTGATCCAGAGGGTTATTAATGGTGGGAAGGATCTTAAAAGCTTGACCAGTTTGAATCTCAGTGGCTGCGTTCACTGTCTGGCTCCGGAGTCCTTGTTTCGAAAAGCGGAAGATGACATTGACAGTAGCATTCTGGAAAGCCTGGTAGTGTCTTGCTGCAACCTGAGACACCTCAACCTCTCTGCAGCTCACCATCACAGCTCAGAAAGCATAGGGAATCACTTGTGCCAGCTTCTGTCCAGGCTAAAGCACCTGCTCTCATTAGCGTTACCGGTTTGCTCCATCACAGATGTTGCTGCAAATGTGGAAAAGCCTCCCACGGCATCTAATTTGGTGCCCCAAACGTTTGGAAGGAAAGTTCGGATTGGGATACAGACTTATCCAAGGAACTTAGCAGACCAGTCAAATCAGAAGATAGAGTCTTCAGTATTCTGGGCTCTGATGGGAAGCCTTCGATTTTTGGAAACCTTGGAAATAATTGGGTCCAGCTTTTCCTCTGCCATGCCCCGCAACGAGCCAGCAATTCGGAACTCGTTGCCTCCTTGTGTCCGGGCACAAAGCGTGGGGGATTCAGAGGTGGCTGCCATTAGCCAATTGACTTACTTGCAGAGCCTCACCTTAGCACAACTGCCAAATATTCTTACTGGCTCTGGGCTTATTAACATTGGATTGCAGTGCCAGCATTTGCGGACTCTTTCGTTGGCCAACCTGGGCATGATGGGGAAGATGGTCTATATGTCTGCTCTCATGGACATGCTGAAACACTGCAAGTGTTTGAGAGATCTCAGGTGAGGGGCTGTTGTTGAACATCTCCATTTTGTTTGCAGATGTCTAGAAATGTAGTGCGTGGTTGGTTGTGGCTAGTCTTAAAACTGTGAGTGTTCCTGTTCCGGTCAAAAGTAGCTGCAGGGACTTGAAAACTGGGTATTTTCCTTCCTGACTTGTGGAGAATGGGAAGGCATCGCATGCTGTCCTTGAGGGCTCAGGATATGCCCTTTAACCAGTGTTTTAAAAGCAAAAAGTCTCTATGCTGCAACTGCCTTCCTTTTAGATAAGGAAGAGTGGATGCTGCATATCTGGGAGCTCGCAGCCTGTCAGGGCCAGGTTAAATAATACATGCCTCTGCTGACTTTTTGGCTTTGCGTACACGCACATCTCTTAAATTTCCAGGAAGGGACTCCTACAATGTCTAGGTAATGTAGCGTTCTCCTCAGATTTCCCAATGAGATATTTTTCTGCCTTTGGTTCGTATTAAAGTCTTGCCTTTTTATTTTTTGTTATTTATTTTTCTTTTCTTGATAATATATTGAAAACATTCCAAATGTAGAGTTTGTCCTGTTGGCGTTCCTCTCCTGGCAGGATTTAAAGGGTCCTACCAAGGATCTGATCCTAAAGGGTGCACAAAGTAGCTTCACAGTAGCCCAAATGTGCTTATGAAGGCAAGGGGCATGAACCATGGTGGTTTCCTTGCGCCAGTCTATATGAACACAAATGTTATTACTTTAGAAAGATGCTTTTTTCCTTCTTTTTTCCCTAAATCAGCTTCTGTTGGTGAAACTGCTAGACCTGTCAGTCCCATTGTCATCCTCTGTTCACAAATGGGTGTAAAATGGCTAACAGTAGTAACAGCGAGGTCACTCCTGTGATCACAAAGACAGTGTGACTAAAATTATTGCTCATCAGCTGAGACGGTGTTTGTGTGCATGTTCCTGATGCATTGCAATAGTGAAGGGAGCCAGGGTGGCTACAACACCTCAGGAGGGTTTTAATTTTCCACCACTTCCCATTTCTAACAGGCAAGGAGCGTGTTGGTCTCTCATCTAAGGGATGGCAGCTTAATGGCTTGGGTCATGTGAATGTATCTTTAACCTTCAGGAGACTAAACAGCCACGGAAGAGCTAAGATCTGGCAAAGGAGGTTTGGGTGTGCAGTGTTGCTTCACTCTGTCTAGGCCCTGTAGTTTGCAGAGACTTTGAAATGGAGGCCAAGAGCAATAAAGATGGGAGGCAGCGTAGAGCCTTGAATAAAGGATGAACAAGGGTGTCTCCTTGTAACAGCCAGGCTTTTCGATGTAAGCTGTCATTGTTCTTTCCTGAGTAGTGTCTGAGGTTTTATATAGGTTTAAGAGGATTTTAATGTTTAGCACTTCCTCCTGATAATGTAGTTTCCTTTTCATTTGGCTAATGCTCTGCTGCTTCTACCCTTTTTTCCCCTCCCCATTTTCCGGGCTGAGAAACTAGTTTAAGGGGATATTCCAAAGCAACATTGTCATCTAGCGAGTGAAAGGCAGTATTGCACGTATGGTTGTCGCATCACAGAGATTAACCTAGAAACCTGCTGTAAGGTTGCAGGAGATTCTGTGCTTTTTGTCCTGAATTTACAGTGCACCAATAACGCAGTTGAAAAACTCAGGAGGCTTCCCATCTCCTTAATATTAATTTTAAGCTATTACCCAACGTGCTTATGGGCTGTTAGGATCTCTTCAGGCAATGCTACCTGACGGGCAGTCACTGGCTGAGTCTCTAAAGCAGAATTTATCAATTAACAGGATTAAGTTGCTGAGATATCCCTGCGTACTACAAAAGCCCATGCAGAGATTATCCAGATCAGGTTGGGACCGACAGCTTGTTATCACCTAATGGATTAACCTTCTTGGAGCTCTTGGCCTTGCTGACCCAATGACTGGGATTCCCAAGTGCTCTGTCTTGTAGTAAATCTGCACTAAGCAGATGTACTCTCCTGGTGACACCAACCCTGAGCAGGTTCTGCTTCCTGCAGTCTGGTTTCTGTGAAGGAGTCATCCAGTTATGCTGCTGATTAAAACATAGACCCCTTGTTGGTCAGGTATGGCTTCACCACGTCGTTTTGTTGTCCTGCTCTGGGCTGTGACCTAAGGTTGCGGATAGCCGTGATAGAGGATCCAGTCTCTCTTCTCTGGGCCAAGTGCTTAAGATAAAGGTTGGATTGATGATGGTTATTCTTCCTGTGGGAGAGCAGTAGCTTTGATCCTTTGCCATCCTCTTACCGGAGAGCGCTGGTTGTGGTCACTCTCTTGGCTCAGAGGCCCAGGTTCTGCATCAGCATGCGTTCATTGTGGATTTCTCATGCCTGCTTCTCTCTAGGCAGTAAACTGAAGATGACTAGTTTGATCAGTGTTTGGTGCACTGGAGCAGTTAAGTCCTTAAATCCACATCAACTGCTCAGTGGATATCAGGTAGCAAAAAGCAGGCTATGCTTGTCATAAGACCAGAATGGATCTGCTGGTCAGACCTAAGGCCCATCTTACCCAACACGCTTTGTGGAAAACTTGCAAAACCAGGGTTACTCCCTGCGGGTGCTGGAATTCTGCAGTTTAGGGCCTTTCTGCCTATTTGTGTCCTTGTCCTTGAGCACACACTGTTCAAGAGTAACTAGCAAGCAAGAGCTCTGAGCTTGCAATGTCGGGTTTGTTATGCCATACCGCTAGCGCAAGCAGGTAGAAGGTTATCGCCTGTGTAAGTGAAACAGACGGTGGGGGACACTGGTTGCTTCATTTGCCAGCCCCCCATGAACGTGTTGTCTTCCCTCTTGTCTGAAAGCGGCCCAAGCGTGAATTGCCCATTGATTTGTTTTTGTTTATTCTTGCAGGCTGGAACAGCCATACTTCTGTGCTGGCGCCCAGTTCTTCCAGGCACTGAGTCATTGCTCCTCTCTCCAGCGGCTTTGCATCGTCTCCCGGAGTGGGACTCTGCAGTCTGACGCAGTGATGTCATTCATGGCCAACTGCCTTGAGGTCATCATGTGCCACATGTTTATGGGAGAATCTCTTACCGTTTGCAAAAATCTCCAGCAGTCTATTGTCCGGAGGTGAGTGCAGAAAGAGGTTGATGTGGGATCTCTGGAGCTGTTGAAGATTTATCTCCATTTCCTTGCTTGCCAAGGTTTATATGGCTTGGAGCACTTGTTCCAAGAAGCTAATAGGTACTGTGTAACTGCTTGGCACATGAACTAGCCTCTTATTTTAATAAGAGTGAATCAGTGAAATATTTGAAGGTATTATATGAATTTTTGATTCCATTCCCACCCATGTTCTCTGCAGTTCCGTTGGCTGAGTTGAAGTTCTGGATGTAAAGCTCCATCATAAATCAAATGACACTTTTTGTGTAAACAAAACATCTGCCGACATTTTAAGTACTGAAAGATTTGACCTTGAAGCTTTCCTCCTTTCCCACAAGTGACTAAGATAATTCTCTGTCCTCTAATCACTTGTAAATGTCACTTACTGATAATCCCCTGGCAGCGCAATTCAAAGCCTTTAAAGGGTTGTTGTGAAGGGTTTTTTCTTTGGGGGGGAGGTGTGGGATTGGGGGGGAGAATTGGTACAAACTGCCTTTGCACGTTTGGCAGTTCTTAAATGCATTTTGCTTGGCCCCTTGCAGTGTTCTGAGGCTCACGTGGTGGGAAACGTTTGTGTGTGAGCCGTGAACTGCATTTGAAAAGAGAGCTTTTAATTATGCTTGGCATTTTGAAATCTTCTAATAGTGGCAGTCATCTTACAAAATATTTCCCATGCAACAGACTTTCCATTATAATTTTTTTTCTATAAGGCTTTTTCTCCGCCTTCAGTCTGTTTTCTTTGTCACCTACTGTTGCTTTGCCCTGTTAAGCTCTAATAAAAATTTCAAATCACACGGCATTATTACTGCATCCTAAAGGGTGCTCCTCCCCCCCAGCCTTTCTCCAGCTTCAAGCTGACTTATTACACTTGGCTTGTTTCCGCAGATCAAATCCAGAAGAGCCTATGACTATATTAGCTACCTACCAAACTGCACACGAGATTGTTTGTTACTGCCTCTAAAAGGCTCCGTGTCCTTCTGGGATAGTGATTGTTGGAAACATCCAAGTAAATTCCTTGTGATGTGACAAGGATTCTTTGAGTTTGTTTTTCACAGGGCTTCATATCTGTAAAAACATTTCATGGTTGATTTCAGTTGTGCTTTGGGGATCCTTAGAAAGGACCAAAAATCCGCAGTTCCCATTTTTTATTTTGCCCTCCCCTCTGAGATGCCATTGCAGCACTGGCCAAAATTTTAATGTTCACTTACTGAGCAGAAATATGCTGTTCTGCAGTTTTTTCTCCCTCTTTTTCTCTGTTGTGGACAGATTCTCACTACATTCTGTGCCTCTTAATAATTTAAACCCTGGGAACTTTCTAAAGAGCAGCTGATGCCTCGTGGAAATGTTAAAAAATATTTTTATATTTAGCAACAGTTCTGGCTGTCATACTATTTTTCTTCTTTTGTATTTTATTAATAGAGAAGTTTGTATAAAAACAGGATTTTTTGAAGTGCGGGGTTTTTTTTTTTTATTCTCTGAAGAGAGCATCTGCTCCCACTGCAAATTCTACACCTGAAGTCATAATCCTCTGTGACATTGTAATTGGTGGCTCTGGAAATGATTTTGATGTCACGTAAGATTATGACTTCAGGAGGAGGATAAGCAGTGGGAGCAGATGCTCTCCTAAGCAACAAAGATCCCGTTCTCATGCAACTGTCTCTAGTAATAAAATGGAAGGAACAAAATGCAGAAAATGATTTGTAAGCAAAGCCTGGAGTCTTCCATGAGCCATCAGTGGGTCCTTAACCACGTGACTTTTCCAGTGTTCCCATTCTCATCCTTGCACAAATGTGCCTTCAGATGGGGTCAGAAATTGACTTTCTCTTGACTGCATTTTGTCTGCTACTCCAAGGGCAAAGAGATGTGCAGTAAAATCCATGTGTGAGCTAGTTCATTGCTTAAACCTGTGGATAAGGCTCTAATTCACACAGCATGTCTTCCTCTAAAAATGTGCTGCTAGTGTCTCTTTAATCCAAGTTTCAAATTGGAAGAGACCATTGAGTAGCAAGTTTGAAGTTACATATCCTTGTGCCAGAATGAAATACGGTGATTTATCCTTTTTTTTAATTTATTATTTGAGTGTTTGGAACATGTGCAGATGCTGCATGTGCGGGCAAAACATGGAGAGTGGATGGGAAGAAGGAGGCGAGAGAAGGGAAGGCAAGGCTGTGAGCCTTTCTTTGTTTGCTCCCTTTCTTGAGCCGGGGGAATTGTTCCATATTCCTCAGGTCCCATTAAGGGTTAGGGTTCCTGTTTTAGGGCTATGGAGATGCTCTTGTTTAGGCTGAGAGCTGCCAAGTGATTGCTGGTCTTGAACAGGGAGATGGGGCCAAAGTGACTCTCATTGTCCCAATGCTTCTAAAAAGAGAAGAAAAGTGAGTGGGAACTAGAAGGGCCTAGGGCTGGGCATGCAACACTAGCTTGCTGCTGGGAGGGCTTGAAAACGCAATCTAGTCCAGTGCAATCCTTTTTCAGATGTGGATGCACAGGAGGGCTTGGATCACAGAAGAGGCTGGGACCGATTCAGGGAGAACAGACTGGTTTCAGCTGCGCAGTTGTACTGGAAGATGGTGTATATACAGGGTGTGGTGATGGGAGCTTGGGTATTAAATCTCCTGCATCACACTGATGGCTTAAAGCCTGAACTGATTCACAAACTCTTCCCTTTGACTGTAAAATAAGGTTAGTATTATGTATTTGTGTTCTTCTGGCCCGAAAAGGAGAGTTGTTCTCATGTTTGTTAGTCTTGTGACAGCTCTAAACCAGGCCCTGTGGTGTCCATGTTTCTTGTGGGCAGTTTTCTGGTTGAAGTTTGCTGCTGTTTGGGACAAATTAGTTTATGCATTTAAGTCATTAAAAGCCTCTGATTCAGTTCTGCCTCTTTTGCAATGAAACACACTAAGCAGAACAGCACTCATCTTGGAGCCCTCATCAGCAAACAAGAGGCTTGCAAGGGCAAGGTCTCCTCTGAGCTTTAGAGAAGACTGTTTCCCTCTGGGCAGATAAATCATTGCAGTGTTTTTCTTTATTCTTTTTTCTTCTATGTGAATGGGAGGGGTAATCTCCTTTATGGTTCAGGGAGATACTCTGTGCACATAAGAAGGGCCTGGTGGTTAGAGTGGGAGATGTGGCTTGAGTGATCCATATCCACTTCCCTGATCTTCCTCAGATTTCACATGTGACAGTGGTCTAGTCTCAGTTTCTCTGTAAAATGACATTTTTTTTCCTATCACATGGTGCTCAGCTGCTGCCGCTGCCACACTTCAGATAGTAGCGGATCTAACGAACACAATGTTTTCCCTTTTATGCTTGGACCCTAACTTTGCCAAAGTGCTTAGCTCCAAGAACATGTTGTCTTTGTTTAAGTAACTCTTCTGTTAAAACCACTGCGGTGGTAATTCCAGAAACGCTAAAATACCACAATCAAGGACCCACGGTTGTAGGTTCAAGCGTGACCCCAGACGTGTTGCTGTGCAAAGAGGCTTCTTTGCAGAAAAAGGAGATTTGCTTGTGCCTTTTGGGCTGAGTTGCTGTGCTGGGATTCTTTCTAAATGCTTGCAAAAAGCCGTGTATGCAAAGCCCGGTCCGGGGGGACCGGGCTTCGAACAGCTCTCCCCGAGGGTTTCCACGCTGTTATTTTGTGAAATTGTCAGTAGATGGAGCTGTGACCTATGGAAGGTGTCCCACTGCTTACTGACGTGTTGCATGCTAAATAATCGTATTTACACGCCTGTATTTCTCTGCCCCAGAAATCTTGCGGGCAAGGAATTTGGATGACTTCAGGATTGCACAGCTACATAGCATGGTTAGTGGGTACTTCACAAATGTGCAGGAGAAGTTGCTTTCCTGGTGAAGCTTACCAGCAGAAAACAGGCTAGGAGAGGGGATGGGAAATGCTTTGGCAAATATCCCCTTGGCCCCAAAGACGGGTTTTGTTTCCAGTGTGTTCCATTAGAATTTTGTTGGTTTTAGCTTAAGTGTTTAGATAGCTGCTATCATTGTAATGATTTCAAGGACTCTACAACACCAGACAATACAATCCTGTGAAAAGTCCTTGAAAACACACCTTGGAAAAGATTAAGAAAGCAACAATAAAAAAACCCCAAACAAAGCAAAACAAAAAAAAATCTCTGAGAGCACGGTGTCGTTAGGGATTCTTCATACATGGGGGGAAAGTGTCAAGGCATAGAGGCGAGTTGTGATTTATAGAAATGCAATCCAAGTTAAGCCACGGTAGACAGCGTGGTCAGCAAGCAAAAGATCGTGGTGCAGCTGAAGTGTGTTTTGGGGAGGTGGGTGGGTAGCTGGGCTCAGCTGCTCATGTCTCCCAAAAGCATTACTGTAATCTCCTGGGGTCTGATAGCTGCGGGGAGAAGGTGCAGAGAGCTGAGGCTGGCAGGGGTCCTGGTACAGCATCCCCCAAGAGCTGTGGGGTCGGAGTGGGGAATGGGCAGTCCTAGCTCAAGCTCTCTGCCCCTGTTCCCCTAGCCATGCTGGCTACCTGTCTCCAGCAAATGGCTTTGCAAAGCGAGTGTGCTACTTGGGTGACTCTGAGGGTTAACCAGTGCTAGAAAGTGCAGAGAATTTTACAGTTTTAGGACAACCTGCCCGTTCTGGGGATCCAAGACCAGGAGAAAGAGAAACACTAACTTAACCTTCCTTCTTCTGCCTGTGTCAGGTATGAGCACTGCTTGGTTTGAAGTGACATTCACAATAGGACTCCTGCCACTTTCCAGGAATAGCTATTTCAGTCTGCATTAGATCTTACTATTCAAGCTACTGTAGCATTACCTAAATTTTCTGCGGCTTGTTATTGTCCTTTTTTAACATGAAACTCTTGGCTGGATCTTACCTTTTCTTAAACTGCTGATTCCAGTGGCCCTGTGTGGCTGTGAGAGCCATGATGCTCGCTGAAGGGATGAAGCACCCTCCTGGGATTCAGTTGCAGAAATAGGGCTTCCAGGTGGGAGCATGGGGGTGAAACTGAGTATTTGGAAAGGGCTGAGTGAGCCAGTCCCTCTCCTGGCATTTAGCACAGGACTGAACTATCACAAATAAATTTTCGCTCACCTCGGAGCTAAGTGTTCCCCCCCTCCCTCGTTGCTATTGCCCTGGATATCCCTGTAGTATTCCTCTTGCCTGGATTCTCATTGCGGCTTGGCCTCAGAAAAGCCCTTTTGGGTAATCCTTTTTACTGTTAGATTGGGTGAGAGGCGGCTGTTAGGACAGTAAGCGAGTGCAAGATCATCTTTGAATTCAGCAGAGTCCTCCAGCGTCCCTCCTGCACTGCCCACCTGACTGCTGCAATTGTATTGACACTGCAAAAAGCTGGTATTACCACCTAGGGCTTATTTGAGATTTTCAAGCTGTTTTTGCATCCCTTCACCACCTTCTCTTCCTTCTGACCTTGAAAAAGTCCCTCTCAGTACACTGCTGGCTTTCCTGGATCCCAGAGCCAGCACGGTAGCTGCCAATCCCACTCCGCTAGCCTAAGCATGTTGTGGGCTCAGGCCCTGTGTCTGATTGCAGAAGACTTAATGTATCGCTAGGCTGGTGTAGTGAATCATTAGCATCCTGTTCCAGCTTTCATTGTCTGTTTCATTTCCTGCTCTTGGAAACCCCTGAATCATTCTGTCACAGACTGAATAACAAACTGCATCCTTGTCAGCTTGCGTTACCCAAGAATTCCTCGGCGGGCTTGGCAAAGGCTGACTCTGCTTGAGGTGTGGCCCGGACACCTTTGGTCTACCAGGGTTGTTGTTTATGGGTGGGTTCAAATACTTTACAAGCCAGCACGGCTTGTGGGACCATCCCCAGTTTGGCATATTCATGTATCTTCTTTTGGGGGTACTAACATACCCCCTTCTTAAATGCATTCCTGCGGTTGACCCAAATGGCTTGTTCTAACTGCTAGCTCATGTGTTTTGAAGGGAATTCAGTCCTGAAACCTTCCTTAGTGGGTAGATTGGTTTGTGCATGAAATAGGTTTCAAGAAGTGTCCTCCCCTCTTTCTTGGCTGAGAAATAATATTGGAATAGTACTGTCGTGCTTTCTCTTCATGAGGGTGTAAAAGGCTGAACGGAAGCATTAACTGCAGCTTTAAAGCATTTCCATAGTAAAATAAATCTAATTGAGCAGTTATTGCAGTAGCTTTTTAATTTGTGGAAGAGATTAGGAAATAACTTTCAGCTTGCTCTGGCAGAGCACTCCCCTAGGACGTGTCCTGGGCGCTCTGGCATCGCTCTTTGGGTTCTTATTCCCTCCCCCTCTAATTGTCCGGTCACATTTGACTGATGCAGAGTTCAGCTGGCAAACTAATGCAAGAACCTCAATCTGCAAGCGTGTTTGATATAAACCTCAGCTCACAGGAGAAGTAGCGGAGTGTCATTCATGCCTTACAGAGAGAAACCACAGTAGAGAGATGTAATTTGCCTCTACGCGGGATGAGTCTGACATGTATTGCTCCTTCCCCATGACACGATGCAGTGGCAGAGGATGCGGCATTGAAGATAATGGGAGAGTTGGCAGTGTTGTGTGCGAATGACTTCCAGAGTCCCATCTACACCTCTTTGTCTCAGATTGGAGGCTGTAGTGATGGGACTTAAGGTGAGGGGAAATCGCAGGCCTTGGGAGAATTCCCATTTGTCCATGTAGACATGAGGGGATGGAAGACACCCTTAAAGGAAAACACTTTACGGAAGAAATATCTCATTGTGTGGAGTTAAGAGCAACCTGATGAATCACAACAGCTTTCCTCTGGAACTTCTGAAGTCCGTTTCTGAGGTTAGAAAATGAAGTCTGCTCAGCACTGGTACTCTGGCGGGGCTGGAAGTGAGAATGGCACTAAGGAATGGGTCTGCTTTAGAGTCAGTGTGTGGAGGCTTTGGACCCCTCTTGAGAGGCTTCTGAGGGATGACCGGGGGGCAAAGGTCCTCCCTACTCACAGAGGAATGGGCCTGGGGGAAATCCCACCTGCAGTTTCTTTGGCATGGCTGGAAGATGCTCTGGAGAAGCTTCGTTTTACACTATTGGCAGTCACTGTAAGCAAGGAGAGCTTTTGCAGTTCCCTGGTGCTGGGTTCAGGGCACGGCCAGTGGAACAAATTTTAAGTGTATGTCTGGCCTTCCCTTAAAAGATGAGAAAAGTGTGTGTTTGTACGTTGGGTCATGCCACTTGTCAGCTGCTCCAGCTTGTCCTGGCATTTCCTCTGTTCTACCGAGCTATGCTTCAGGGACGGGAGTTTCCAGCCTGGCTCAGGTATGCTGGCTGAAGCTTTCAAGACAGATGCCATATTTGAACTTTCAGATGTGAGCAAGTCTTCCAGTGAAAACAGACTTCTGCCTGTCCCTGGTGGAGGATTAACAGAGTTTTTGTGCATGTGGGCAAAAGAGCTGTGTACATGGCAGAAAGTGACTTGGTCTGAATGCTCTTCTCTTGAGAAACTCGGGCCTCTCCAGAAGCAGCTCACCAGCCTGGGGGGGAACTCTCAGTGGAGGGGGGACAAGGTGTGTAACTGCAGCAGAGACTGAGCTGCTACTGTGAGAGTCATGCAAACCACGGTCTACATCTGCTCTGTTCCCCCAAATCAAGCTTCTCCTGGTTTCCTTCCTTGCTTTTCTTCTTTAGAGCCACTTTTTCCATAAGCTCATCTCAGCTTGTGGAGTTAAAAAACGTGGCCTTGATCCACTCCTGATATGCCGTATTTCCTCATTTTATCTGGTGTGCGCTGCTTTTGTTGCCAGTGCTTAATTATACCACCTCGTGTGCCCTTATTCCCGCTTGCCAGCATTTGTGAAGTGGGATGTGCTGAAATGTCTGAATTTGGCATAGGGCTTTTCTTAGGTTTCTCTGGAAATCTCAAGGGGAAATACATTCTGCAGTCCCAAATACTGCCTTGTCCTTTCCTTTCCCCGTAAGGGAAGGTAAGTCTGAGCAGCACCTAACACAGTGGAGCTGTCATCTTCTGGGGTCTGTGGTGCAGAGAGTTGCAGGGGGGACATAATCCATCACTACAGGCTGGCTGGTGAGGTTCTCCTCTGGCTTTGGGCTGCCCTTTAGCTCTTTCAGCAGGTGGAGTCCTGGGGACTCACTGGCCTCTCTGGAGAGGTATGTCTGAAAACACACACTGAGAGTGTTTGCCAGGAGATAACTGCATTCCAGGGAGTGACTCTTTTGTCTTGCTAAAATCGAGGAAATCTGATCAAAGTGCAGCCTTGCTTTAGACTTTTTCTTTTTGACTTTGTCCCTGACCTACATATTGGATCCTGCCACGCTGGTTGGAAGTAATTGAGACGGTAGTGTTAGGCTATTTACCAAGCTGTTCACTTGAAAATAACCTTACTGCATCCAGTCCACACCTGTTCTGGGATAATTTCAGAGACAAATAACAAAGTGTCATTAACCCTTTCAGTCACATGCAGCCTGTTCAAGGTCTAACTGTAGACTGAGGTTATACCTCTGCTGATGCCAGGAGGAATTTGTGACACAAGGTGTGCTTTGCTGTTTGTTTCCCAGCTCCGTGGATGATTCCGGCCAGCTGTTGAAGTCAGGGCCACTATGTGTCCACATCCAAATGAGGACACTTCGGAGACCTCCTTGTAAAAGTTCCTGCTGGGTGGTTGTTGGTTTGGTGTTGAGTCTGCTGGACCAGAGGCTGTGCTGGAAAATATGTGCGTGTGGGGGTATTTTCTTTGTTATCCCAGTGGTTGTTTCTGATTAAAGGATCTATTTTGAAGGGGCTGCTAGTCAGTTGCCTAGAAAACTTGCTTCCATTTAATTAATCATGATGAGTTTAGTCTGGAGGTTTTGTAGGGGAGAGCAAGCAAGCATATCCTTGGCTTTTCTCCCTTGGAAAAAAAGCAGGGTTTCATGTCTGAAACTGCAGCTCTTTTGTCTCCCCGGGTTGACATCCTTCTCTGTCCTTCGGGTTTTAATTTTACAAGCCATGCGCTTGCAGAGGTAGATCCAGTTTGAAGTCCATCCAGGTGTGGAATGAGGAAAGAACCGTCAAGAAGATTACAGGAGCTATTCTGCAACTCATTAACTCAATCTCTTCCCCTTCTTGTTATCTCCTCCCCATGCCTGGGGCCTTTCAAACTAGTGCTCTAAGTGCTTCTCACTTAATCTAGCCCACCTGGACAGGTGTATGAAGAAAGGAATTGCCTTCCGGGGAAGGACTAAAGGAGCATAGATTGCGGAGGGAGTCTGCTTTTGGGAACTGCTAATCCCAGTTTAACATTATGACAGCTGCTCGTTAAAATCAGGGTGTTTTTTAACAGGCAGTTAAAGGAGAGGCTTTGCACGCACATTTAGCTGAGAATAATAGTGAACCATGTGCATTTGATTTTTTTTTTTCTTAAATCACGCAAATTGTACATGGAAAGAATTCTCCGGCGTCAACTTGCTGGGGTATGGAATTTACAAGGTTTGCAGTAACATACAGTTTCCTGTTGAGGGGGGGAGAAAATTACAAAGCTTTCTTTTTCTTTTTCTCTTTTTCTTTCTCTCTTTTTTTCTTTTTTTCTTTTTTTTAAGGTCAAGTTCAAACCTCTCATATAAATCCAGCCTCTTTGGAAGGTGTACTTACTGTGTTGGGGTTTTTCAGTTGTCTTGGTGGCAGATTGTCATGTAAACCTGTCTAGGTTCTCATTTTTATAGCTACATGTAAAGGCTGCTTATAAACTACAATTTTGTATACGGTGAGAAGGCAGCATGCAGATCTAATTTGGGAGAGTCTATATACAAAGGAAGAAGCAGAGGTTTCTTTGCCTTGGGGAGATGGCTGTTTCTTCCTAGCTGAACTTCAGTAAACTTGGTCTATTAACATGATTTTCTCTGCAGGACTGTAGTGTTGGATAAGAAACACGAAGAGCTGAGGCAGAGGTGGGACTATCAAAGAGACATTTGCTGTATTTTATGTAATTTCACTGCAGACTTTACCAACCGCCTCCCAGATCAGCGGTTATTTGCTGGTTGATTTCTCGTAGGCAGTGCTGTGGAAGTAAGAAACTGCGCAGCTCCTACACAAGCCCCCAGATCCACTCAAGGAGCGGTGTCCTTTTCTGCCAGCCCTTAGGCGTGAGGCATGAAGGGCAGGTCTGTGATGCAGAAAGATATAAAATTGCCCCAGGTAGCTTTGTTGCTGGAAATCCTTACTCCTGCAGCTACTTAGGTTCAGGCAAATTAATTTAACCCACCAGGACTGAGCAACTAGCCTTGGAATGGAGAGTCTCTGCTACAGATTTGCTCTACTCCAAATCATTTGTGGATGGGAATATCCTTTCTGTCTCCCAGGAAATGTCAGTCTCTCATGGCCTTTTCTTCAGCTGGCCGTATTGCTACCTGGGATTTTCATGTGTGTTTCCAGCAGCCAAATCTGCAGCCGTTCCCTTTCTGTTTGACAGAAATCTGGCTGTTTCAGAGCTAGAGATGAGCTGGGAATTTTCCAGACACACGTTTGTTTAAGAGAAGTTTGAGCAGTGAACTCCTCTTTTGACCCAACACAACTTGGTTCAGCCTCAAGGGACTGGTGCTGCCAGTTTGACTCTGCGTCCTTTAGAGAGATAATGAACTGGCCCTTGTCACACAGTTTGGAGAAAGCATCTTGGTGGCATGGGGCTAATAGTCACAAGTCTTTTAATCTTAAGGGTGTAACTCTTAAGCTATAGCATAACTTCCCTTTACCCCCCAGCTTTAAAAGACTGAACTCTTGTTATGCAATGTTATCCCCCATGTTTTCTTACTCACCAGGTTGCTATCATGTAGAGCACTCGCTGACGGGGACCTGAGCTTTTTTTTTTAATGGTTCTTTTTACACTGTATAAATGGCTTTAATTTTTGCTGTTCTCTTCCTCTGCTCTGTAGTTAGAACCCTGCTGCTTCTCTCTCATGTTGTTGTATCAGGCCCCTTGTTTGCAAGGTCTGGGATGTGTACTAGAAGGGAGACCCAGTGGTGTGATGTTGGCAAGAAGACCTGGGAGGGCAGGAGGAGAGTGGCGATTTCTCTGAGAGGGGACCGAAAGGACTCAGGCTGTAGTTTCAGAAACTGGAACCTAAAATTCAAGTGGCAAACAGGGATACTTGCTTGTGTTTCTGTTAGGGCAAATTCCTGTGGTGCCAAGACAGGTTTTCTGCAACTCGGATTAAAAAGGAGGCTGCAGCTCACGCGCACGTGTGTTTGTGTGCGCGCGCACACTTACATGCTTATCTGCAGATCTGAGCTTTCTAAACTTGTCTGTGCTCTAATTGCAGAGTGTAGACTCTGCGCGCAGAACAACCCAGCCTGAAGTGATAATCCCAGGCTCAGCCCCGAGAGAATGCCTGGCACTACTCTGGCCTGATTTTCTTAATGGCTCTGCAACTTGCCACTGGTTTGTAGGTGGTTTAAATTGTTATCTCTGAGCAACTTGCCCAGCTCGGGCAGAGCACTTAGGATCTCCGGTCTTCTAAGAATACCTGTATGTTGTGATTTATTTATTAATTTTTTAAAACTTCTTCCTCCCTCCCCATGTTAGGCCTAATTTGGGCTTGTATCAGCTCAACAGACTCGCTGAAAAGGAGTACAAGCCCAGCCTGCACTCCCTGCTGACACATGGAGAGGGGAGTGGGAGACCTTGACCTCCAGCTGCCCCTCCTGCCTCCTCTGAGCAGCCTTTCCTTGCCCCCACCACTGCATGATCTATATCCCTGCAATCCCCTCCTCTTGCACTGGAGAATTTGTATTTTTCCTCAGCTAATAACCTGTGTCTGATTTAGCTTCCAGGCGGACCGCCCTGCATTAAATGTCGTCATTTTCCCTCTGCTTCATGAGGACTTGACAGAGGTCATCAGAGATGTCCCCATGCGGCACTTGGATGAAATTACCTTGTTTAAAAGCAGAGTGGCCGAGGAACCTCCCAACTTGTGGTGGTGACTGTCACAGCATGGAAAGGACAGTCAGCGTGAGCACACAAATAGCTTCTTGTTGGCCTGGATTCCCCATCTTCAGCTCCTGGCCACCTCACTGGATGCTGTACAATCATTTTAGATAGGTGCAATTGCAAATTAAAAACAGCTGGTCCTCTGCAGTGGGGAAACATCTATTGGATATTGCTTGCATCTGAAAATCCTGTCTCAAAGGCTTCTGGAATCTGATGAGTATTTCCTTGTGGTTAATATGAATTGTTTTGTTATTTTACTGAAGTTAACGGTAAGAGAAACTGACTTAACGATGCTCTTTCCCCTGTGTCGCCTGGTGTATTTCCTAAGGGCCCCTGTGTACTTTGGCAGTGTGCTTTGTGATATTGGTGGAAATCATTCTTTGCTTCTGTCTATTTTTGGCAAAGTAGAAAGCCTAAGCCAGCTAAGAGGCACAAAAATGTGTTGCTCAGTTGAAGTGCATCGCATCTTTTCTATGTTACAAATACTCATTTGTAGTCACACACATGCAATCACAGATATTTAAAGAATTTTTTTTTTTTAATTGAGAAGTACCACAAGGACTCTTTTTTATTTTTGAATAACAAATTAAGGTCATTAGCACCTCGACCATGGTATGTTCTTGCTGATGCTGTTTCCATCAGTCTGGTGGAATAATTTCTCAGCTCTTTTGGAAATCCTTGTCCTAGGGTGGATGGTGCCTATAGTGAATAAGTTGAGGCTCAGATCTGATTTAAATGCAGTCTGTCTTGCAGTGTAGATGGGAATGCAGTGTTCCAGTTCTGTCCTTAGATCCCATGCCTTGAGCTCATGCTAATTTTAGAGATGTTATGAAGTATTTTCACAGTGTGATTTCAGTCAGCTTCTCTGCTCCACAGAACTTCCTCAGGCATCAGTAGTGGTCTGGATCACTTTCATATTGCCTTATTTACTGAGCACTTTTGAAAGCATCAGACAGCTGTACCAAAAGCCAAGTTACAAATTCCTGGAGCTACATTTCTGGGTGGCAGTCGGATTTCCCTTCTGCTGGAGTATTTTGTGGTAGCACACTGGGTCTGTCTTCTGCAAAACAGCTATCAGCCAGGGCTGTCTAACTTCTCCACCTAAACAATCCCTAAAGTGTTGAGCAGTGCTTTTCTGGGGAGGCCCAGTGTTGTCCAAAGATGATGTCCCCATCTCCTTGTTGGCATTTTCTACACAAGATGCTATCTCCCAAACAGTGTTCTGCCATCAGTGCTTCATAGGAAGCCTGGACTGATGGGATGGATTTGAGAGCAAAACGCATCTCTCAGCTTTGGAGGACTTTTCCTCTTTACTTTCCCATCAGTCAGGTGTGAACCTGCCTCGAAATCTGTCTTGCAGGTGTAAATCTTGAGCCAGACTGTGGTAACCCTTGTGCTCCGATAGGTTATGGTGTTAACGGGCAGGTTAATGTTAGCCTTCTACTAGCACAGGTCTGTGCATTGCTAAAACTAACTCCTGCATGTGTTTGCTGTCTGCCCTGAGTTTCTCTCCCTTCCCTGCTCAGGACAGGGTGCCAGCAGCGGTCTCTGGTTTGCGGCTGGTAACAAGGTGGTGAGGCCAGCTCGTGCTCCTGTGGGAATGGCTGCAGCTGATCTTCAATCACCTCTGAAGTATTTGACACTCTGCCTCAGGTTAGACACCGTGCGGGTGAGCGCAAGGAGCTGGTGCCCTGTTCTTGGCATCCTGCCACTGTTTTCTCTCCCACTCTCCCAACGAGGTCGTTCTTTCTACCTCTTGTCATATTACTTGCCTGTTTGAATCCCTCTCTCCCTCTCCAACAGCTTTCTTCTCTCCTTCTCCCTCACTGCAGTGAATCGGATGTACTTTCTGGCAGGAACACGAGCCACTGCTCTGTCCAGTTCTGGCCACTTCAGCTCTGCCTAGTTTTTGTCCGGGTTTCTTTCCTGGAATAAATAGCAAGGGTTAGGCAGCGAGTGTTTGCAAAGCTGCTTTCTCCTCCTTGTGCTTCTAGCCTCAGGGCAGGGTAGAGGGAAGGCTGAGGGTAGGGAGCCAGCTCTCTGATGCCTAAGGGGACCTCTTTGGTCCTGTGGAGGAATCGCAGTGTTTGGTACATCCTACAGGAGCGAGGCCATTGCCATCCTCAGCAGGGATTTCCCCTCCGCATACATGCTGTGGCACTGGCAAGAGTTTGGCAAAACCGCCAGCTCGCCTGTTCCTGTCCTGCTGGAAGACTCAAAAAACGCCTGTTGCTTAATGGTGGTGTTAACCCCTTGGTCTTGGGGGTTAGAGTAACCTGATGAAACATGCTGTACCTTTTGCTTGGCAAAGCGATACCCATCTGCCTCATGTCTTGCTAGATGGGGGCAGGCAATCAGACATGTTTTATAAGGCCATTATTCTGTTGCCTGGAGTATGATGTTTAGACATCTGTATTCATGCGAGCAGGTCAGAAGTCCTGATGCAAACGCTGCCAGTTATAATCGGGGCTAGGAAAAGTCACCTACAGGCAATAAAGATAGCACCACAAATAGTGATAAAGAGCTAAAAACTCCTTCCACCCCCGACTCCCCAACTCTGGGCCAATGCTCGATATCTCTACTACAAATCCTCTTATGGTGAGTGAGAATTTCCGCTGCTTCTGCACTCCAGGCAGGATTCACCAGATGTTAATAATGTGCTTATTTTCTCTAAGTGCTATTTTGGCATCGGTGTTAATTACAATTTATATTCTGCAACATTTACACTGGGAAAAGAACCCACCCTAATAGTCCCCAATTGGCAGAGCCGGGCTATTAAACATAGCACCATATGTTCTGAGCAGAGCAATATATGGGACTCGGAGCCCACTCAGCGCTGAGACTCTGGCGTACAGCGTTAGAGGAGGAGAGGAGAACGGAGAGATGGGTGTTTTGTTCCTAGCTTTTATTTAATATGAGATTCCCCCTCCTTTTCTCTCGTCTCTATCCCCTCCCTCCAGAAATCTCCCTCCCGCTATCTGTGAGCATCTAATGAGGTGATCTCCGAGCCTGCTGATGCCACTGTCCATAGTCTAAAATAAATGAATTCAATTACAGAAGGTGCCCTTCTTGCAGGGAGTGCCTCTGCAGGATTCCCAGTCCCTGCTGGCGTGTTTCTTGCTGCGCTCCAAATCAGACCTCTGATCTTTGGGGACTGCGGAAGAAATCTTGGCTTTGACCACCAACGAAGTGTCTGGGCTTCTTTGGGAGAAGGATAGTCTGGGACAAGTGCCATTAGCCTGTAAAATCAGAAGTTGTTTGCTGCTCTGCTAGTCTTGTTTAGCAAAGTAGCATTTGGTTCCTGCAGGCTGGGAGAGTCTAGACCTGAACAGTGACAGTGGTTTTGGTTGGGGGAATTGGGTAGGGCCAAGTCATCGGTGTTTCGGTAGGTTTCTTAGAAGGACTGTGGGTTAAAGGACTGCTTCCTCAGCCGTTTTACAAAGCTGATTTCATGGTCGCTTTAGAAAACGGGCAGCGTATCCACTGCTCAGTTGGGAAAGGGGGCTGTGTGGCAACTGCCTCTTCCTTCAGGAGAGCTTGGACTGCAGTCGCTCCTCTGTTGGGGAGGTGGTTCGGCAGGAGGAGAAGAGATGGGAGTGAAAGGAGGCAGGGCAGGACCGCGTCACGGAGCTCCAACTGGAAGCCAGACCCACACCGTGAGACTTGGCCTCAATTTCCCCACTTGTGAAAGGGGAGGGCTCACCCGCCTCGTGCGAGGGAGCTTGCAGGGGTGCAAAACGCTTTCCCCTCCAGACGAGGGGGTGCTGCCTTGGGAGGAGAGGGCAGGGCTGGGGTTGCTAATGCGGGCTGACGGGTAGCAGAGCAGCGACCCTGCTCGCTTTAATTCGCATGACTACCTCCTCCTCTGCTGAGGCGTGTGAGACTGCCAGGGGAGCAGAGCAGGATCTGTCCCTTCGCCGCGCTGATCTTCAGAGGCATGAAAGTCCTGGGGCGACGTACTGTGCGTTGTGAGGTGCTGGGTACTTTGTCCCAGCAGCCCTTTTTTAGGATGGGGTATCCCCCCACAGCTGCAGAAATGTGGGACTTTCCCATTTGCAGAGTTAATTGGTGCAGAAGGGTTATTTTGTCTGTTTAAGTGAGATGCGATCCCCCCTTGGCTGGTCCCAGCAGAGAGTGTCCATCCAAAGCTTCTCTTCCCTATCTGCAGGGAGACCTGTGCAGGGAACCACGCGAGCCATGCTGGGTATTGCAGAGGCAAAGCTCCTTCCACTGCAGCTCTCCTGCCTCTTTGATTAGATGCGCAGGCAGCCGGGGTACTCTAGCAGGAGAATCATTTCCATAGAAACCAATTGGGA
Source organism: Astur gentilis (assembly GCF_929443795.1). NCBI lineage: Eukaryota > Metazoa > Chordata > Aves > Accipitriformes > Accipitridae > Astur > Astur gentilis. Next base: position 16,516,482 of record NC_064912.1, on the reverse strand, counting down.
TGTTGTACGGGGAATAATGATTAATAGTGAAGAGATGTTGCCTCGGGCCCTTTTCATTTTTTAGGGGGCAGCGAGGGACAAACCGGAGCACAGGTGGGGGGACAGGCAGGCTCGAAAACTAATGGAAACCATCCCTTCCATTAATTTCCAGGGCAGCGTCCCCTCTTTTCCCCTTACCCTGCCCCCCACTGCTGCTTCCCAGCTTTCGTCAAATTTTCAAAATGGCTAACCTGGTTAGAAATAATCATAATAATAAAAAAGGATGGATGAGGTCTGACTACTAACATTGTTGCTGTTAGCAGCAGGATTTCAGCCATAAAACATGAAGCAAGGGAGGCATTGACCTTTCCGCTGTTTGAAATGAATGGAGACATCAATATCTATTGTTTTGTGGCATTGACCTCTGACGCTCTCGTTTCGCCCTCCCCTTTCTTTTTTTTTAATTTCCCCCTGACACTCGAGGAAAGGGGTCAGTTTGTACCATCTATTGATCCCGATCTTACTTGGTGATAGGGAAATAATTAGAATTTTAAAGATCTCTGCTGCACACTGGCAAAATACATACACAGACGCGCACGCTAAGCCCCCGCTTCCTGCGTTGCGTTCTCCCCCCTTCCTTGCAGAGATTCAAAGCTCTGAGATCTGAAGAAAGACAGATCAATATAGGTTTAATCGTGATGGGGTTTTTATTTCAGTTTTTTAAATGGTAAAGTGTAACGTTTTATGTTAATGTTGTCGGAGTCTGGCTGCCTGGTGCCTTGTTTTATTTATTGTTTTAAGTAGCCCCTTCTTTTGTGAACTTCATCTATGTACAGAGAATGTGAAATCAGGCATTGCTAATTAGCTGTATGACAATTAAGTAATGTAGCACAAAACCATTAGGACACTGGATTTGTTTTTGAAGTTTGTCCTTTGAAGTGGAAGCTGCAACTCCCTGCCCAAGGCTGCTGGGGAAAATGTTTTTCTATCAAAACTTTCTTTGAAAATGAAATGTCAGTGTAAGAGTCCCTATTTCTGTCGTCTCTCCCTATAAACAGCGGGTGGAAATTGTTTCTCATTGTAAAAACTGCTGGCATTGATAGAAAGGGGAATTCAGAAAAGCATTAAATGGGCAGTTGGTCTCCAAACACCCTCGGTTCTGGTAGAGATGTTACCAGAACTGCTTGTTTAGCTTGTTTAAAGAGAACGGTGCTGCTTTAGGAGAGAAGACCCAGGTCACAACCAACGCCCTGGAGATGGCAAAGGGAAGTGGCCTTCAGAACTGTGGGTTTGCCTCTGATGCCTCAAGTGCCATCAGGATGCGGCGCAGCCTGGTCGCAAATACCGACAAGCTCCTCGGTTCGGGCTCCTCCATCTGTGCGCTCGTTTGACACTTGTGTTTGCATCTGGCCCTTTGTTCTAGTAGTGAGTCGAATTCAGAATGTGCAACTTTCATGTATGCTGGTGGCATGTAAAACTTCAAATAAAGAGTGAAACTGATTTTGAACCAAGTCTCTCTCGTTGCCTCCTGCCTCTTCCCTTTAAAACCAAAGCCCAAAGCCATCCTCCTAGGAAGCACGCTTTGGTGTCGCATTTTAAATTCAAGCAACGTGAAGGGAGTTGCTGCGGTGAGGTGTGCGTGGGCAGGGCTGTGCCTGGGTGTAGCACCAGTCTGAACTGGGAGCTGTGGAAGTGTCACCCGCTGGGAGTGCTGGGGTGAGTGGTGCTGATGGGGTTTACAGCCTTGTTCCCCCAGGTCTGAGGTTTGTGGATGCTGCTCTGTGCACCTTGGTGCTTGTGGCGGTGGGCTCAGTTGCACGTTAAAGAAGGAGCTAGTTTGTGTTTAGGAAATGCTTTTCCTCCATGGATCTCCGAGCACTCAACTGCTGAGCTGGTTTGCTGTGGGACAAAACAACCGTTATCCCTGGGTAAGTGAACCAAAGTGACTTGCAGAAGGTCCGTTACTCTGAGAAACTCCAGGCTACAACCTACACCTTGCTCCGACCACTCCAACCCTCGGGCAGCAGTCTGGACCTGCGCTGCTTCTTTGCGTGAAGCCAAGAGCTGAAATCAAGGATCCGGTTAAATGTGAACTGGGGTGGCCAAAGTCCCATTAATGCCACCATGACTGCATGGACGTAGTTGAGTTGGGATGGCTGAGGCTGTGGGAAGGGGAAGCCGGTGTGGTGGAAGTGATGATGGAAACTGCAGGCATTAACCTACCCTGGCAGCAGCAGTTCTGCCCTTGCACCCCCTGGATCCTGGGGGCCTGCAGTGGTGGCTGAAAGTGTTATTGCCACCAAATACTGAAGAGGTGGGAGTGGGATGGATGTGCTGGACCACAGCCCTGTGCACGATACAGCTGGGGTAGTGCCAGCCTCTGGGCTTGCCTGCGCAGAAAGGCTGGTCAATGCTAAAGAAAATATACATCCTATTGAGCTGTCTCTTGTGTTGCTGTTTCTAGGGTACAGGATAGCGATACATGGGGAAACCTGGCTTCAGGTACTTGCAGCACCTACTTTGGATTAAAAAAATCCACAAAGCAAACGTGCAGGAGGTGCAGCTTGGTGGAAAATGGTGCAGCTCATGTACCCACATGCTTAAACGAACTCACCCCAGATAGACGAAGCAGTAGGACATCACTCAAAATTGATGTGTGATCAGTTTTTAAAGGTGAGTGCATCCGTGCAGGACTTGTGGTGGGACTGCAGGAGAGCATGTGTGCTGTGGTCTCTCCCCACAGTGATCCAAGGTACTGCACCAGGATTTATTTCCAAGGGGATCATGGGCTCTCTCCTCTGTTGTTTTTCTGTTCTGGCAGGTCTGCTCACCAGGGCATGGAGCGGAGACCCTCCCTTCACCCCTCCTGCACTTGTGTTTTAAGTTATGGATTTTATTGTTCCAATAACTTTTATCTAAATGTGTTTTTTGGGGGAGGGAGGAAAGAGATAAGGAGGGAGGAGGCTGAGGAAAGAATGTGCTTTTGGACTCTGCTAAGCCTCCAACTTATCTCCGGGGCTTGCCACGGGGTTTCAGCATTAACAATCCCAGAGGAGGACTTAAGGGGGAAATGGCTGAAAGGGTCGTGGTTGATACGATACCTTGGTGGGAGGAAACCCGGGGAAGGCCCGTGCAGAGCAACCCTCTCCCCTTTTGGTACTGATCTTGTGCCCTCTGCCAACTTGGCAGGGAGAGACATGACTCAGTTTCCAGAAGGGGGAACTGGAGCGGAGGTGTGAAAACTCTGAGGGCTGAAGAGCTCGGCTTGGTAGGGGGAGAGATCTGTGACTGCTTGGATGTCTCGATACGTTTCTGGGTTTGCCCTCACCTATACAGCCATTATTTGGGCAAATGGGGTATTGATCTCTGCGAGGGAGAGTCAGCAAGAGGCAATTCTGCTTGCTGTGGGTAAGGAGGAGGCTGGGCAAGTGCCTCAGACTAGATCATGGCAATCCAGGATGTGTTTAAAGAGAAGAAAAAAAAAAATTGGGAAGGCTACTGGCTTGTTCTGTGGGTTTTCTCTCTCCTTTCCTCCTTGTCTCCCAATGGGGATGGGTGACCACGGGGCTGGAGCCCTGCACCTCCAGAGATGCTCGATAGCCCCTGGGCTGTCAGAGACCTTTGGGCTCGTGGCAGTGTGTGGATGTGCAGAAGACAGTTCCCAGATCCTTGTCGTCCTCCAGACCCAGCTGTGTGAAGAGGGTGGGGTGGGACCTGCTGGTGGAGAACAAGGCTGTGCCTGCTTTTGCTTGCCGTGTGAATGGGAAAGGAGACCTTATACATGCAGGTCTGGGTCGTTAATTATTTCCCCCACCTGCCAAAGTGCCACGCAGTGGGGCAGTGGCTCTGCTCCCTTTTCCCACCTCTCTGCCTCTGTTTTCTGCCCAGCTGGCTTTTTGCTGCCTGGTTTAACTGGGCTTGCTGGGCAGCAAGTACCAGCCTGCTGGGAAAGCAGCAGGCTACCACTGACACCGCAGCTCTGCAGCCTGCGCGCGTTGGGCAGAGGAGGGTCGGCGTTGGGGGGGGGGTGATGCACTAAGGGTGTGAAGAAGGGCTGGGGATTCAGCGAGGAGGCAGGGGAGAAGCATCTTTAACAGTTATCTCTAGCTGTGGAAAGAAGCTGGCTGGTAATTTTAGTTTTAAGGGTTTGGGGAGGACATTTAAATGGACCAGATGATCCAGTTCTCTTCTGCCTGGAGATCTGGTCCTCCTCACTTTGCAGAGTCTCTTGCTGCTGGGTACCTGAGCACTGCAGGTCAAAATGGGAAGCGTGGATGAGCACTAATGCTGCTCTCTGGGCTGGTCCAGCTGATCTATTTTTCATAGCCCTTATCTCCCACCAGCTGCTCTTCAGCATTTGATGCGTCTTGGGTGACAGCACCTCGGGGGGGCTGGTCTGCAGGGTGCTGGCTGAAACACCTCCCAGCCCCTCACTCTCAGCCTACAGCAGTGAACGCTTGTTTTTCCATCTGCTGGGACCTTGTCCGGGAGGTCTCTAGGCCTGAGATGGGAGGAGGAGATGTCCTTTGGGTCTGTGCTCTGAGTGTGACTTCTCACTCCCTGGATCAATTTGGGAGCGGCTTGTGCATCGCTGGCTCCAGGATGGAGGCAAGGGAGAAGGGAGCATGGAGGAGAAAAGCCAAATAGCTCCATCTCCCAGAGGCTTTGTCTGTGGCCTCAGGATGCAGCTGACAATTTCCAAGGTGCTAATTTTGTGCTTGCTACTTCCCAAACCCTAGAGACAGCCTTTCCCCAGGGGCTGACAGGTGAGGCAGAGGTGGAGGACGCGTGCACGAGTGAGAACCTGCTTGTGAGCAACGTTCTGACCACAGGGATAGGTGGAAAATCTTGGGAGAGACCTGAAGGAGCGGAGAAATGGTGTTGTCAGGGCATGGACAAGCTGTAACCCTGGTTCAGTCCCCGTGATCCAGCCTTTTCTGTGCTGTCCCCGTGGGACACGTGACGGTTCTCGTGGTGGTGTGGACTGTCCCATCAAGCAGAGATTTGGAATGGGGTGGTCCTGTAGTGCTATCCTTCGGTGCTGGGGCTTTCTGGTTGGCATCAGAGTGGACTCCAGTGTCCCATTCCCATTTCACCGTGCTTGAATTTGCTTTCTGGTGTGGCGGTGAAGGCTTGCACGGAGAGGGAGAGCCACAGCGAGTGGAGAAGAGGAGGAAAAGGATGAGCTTTCTCTCTCCTATAAAGCACAAACGGATGGAGAAGTATTTCTGAACAAACAAGTCTCTCATCCCCGTCTCCTGGAAGCTGCATTATCAGAGTACCATCGCTGTCCTCTCTTCTCCTCCCCCCCGATGAATGGGAATTAAAAATACAACTAATAAAACCCTTCTACTTTCTCCAGGAGGAGGAAAAAAAAAAGCAAAAAAAAGCCTTGAAAATGCTAAAGGACATAAAGGGCATTCATGAAAGGGTTGGATGGTGGTTATTGCAGCAGGGGGAAAAACAACATTATTTCACTGTGCAGATAAAAGGAAGTGGAAAAGCAGCATATTTATAGCTAGGGAGCCTGGATTCCTTGTTAAGCCGCTATTATCAAATTAATGTCAAAATGCATCAAACAGGCACGAGTGTTCTGGGCCCCTTATGCAAAGTGCTTGCAAATTGGTTACAAATACATTTGTTTACAGGGTACGAGGCAGGAGCGAGCTAATTAGTCATTGTAGCAGGGTTGTTTTGTGTCTTTTTTTTTTTTTTAATTTTTTTGGCAATTACACAAACAAGCTGTTTTGAAGTATAAATACGCGCTGCGTTACAGCCCCTTTAAAAGGGAATCAAATAGAAATCGTGGGACGTGGAGGGCTTGACGTGAGCGGTGTGGAGCATCGTTGCCTCTCCTCCCTGGCCTCCGTGCGGACACAGCAGCCCTTGCTGGGAGCACGGCTCCGGGAAGCGGTGTGAAAACCCATCCGAGAGCATCGGGAGGAAAATATGTGGATGGAAGGGGAACGGCTGGTGGTTTTGGGTCCTCTGGGAGGGCTGATAGCTGCCCCTCGTGTGGGGCACGGTGCTGGGATGGGGATGGCTGTAGATGCTCCAACTTGTTGAGTACTTTGGATGCCACGAGGTTGCAGCCAACCTCGTGGCATCCAAAGTACTCAACTAGTTGGTGGTACCAGCACGGTTTCGAGGGATGCTTGGACTTAGAGAGCATCCTCTGGATGGGTGATGGCATCCACTTTGCATGAAGAAAGGAGTCCGGCGTGAGCTCCCCCAAGTGAACGTTGTCTTTGGGGCTTTAACCAAAGCACGGGCGGTGCCTCCCAAACCATGTGAAGCAGGAAAGCTTCTCTGATCCTCAGCGGTGGGAATGGCTGGGGAGGGGAAATTGGTTGAGGGGCCAACGGAAACTTCCCGCTGCCCCACATCTTAATGTGTCCCATTCTGGGAGTAAATCACACCTCTGCCACTCAGGGAAACTGCTAATCGAATCTGCTCTGGTGGGGAAGGATAAAGCTGTGGGGAGTTTACTACCATTATTATTATTTTTAATTTACTAGGAAAAAGAAAGGAGAGAGGAAGAAACGAGTTATTGCCCCTCTCGTGCTGGAGGACCTAGCGTTTCTTGGCAGAAGGTGTGCAAACAGCCCCGCGGCTGCTTCTCTGTTTGGATTCATTTCTGGTAAAACTGCCCTTCAGGCTGGAATAACCCTTCCGAGCAGGTCCTGCAATACCAGAGGTGCTGGGAACATTGAGTTTAATGCCGTCATAAAACCCTGCTGTGGTTTCCATTCCCTTGAGGGGGGCAGTGACCGTGCAGGACAGCTGTGCTCAGCACGGCTTTCATACCAGCGCTTCCCAGCCAGCAAAGCCCGGGGTGCATCAGCTCTTGCCACGGTGTGGATGGAGCTGGATGGCTTCCTGAGGTCCCTTCTGGGACTGGAGCTTTCTTCTCAGAAGCCCATGGGCTTAGTGCAGCTGAAGGGACACGAGCCCGGTTGAGCTCCACAAACCCCGTTTATGATGGTAGTTGATAGTCCCGAGTGTGGTGAAGAAGTATTTTGTGTCTCCAGCCTCCCAGCTCTTCCATGGTTTGCAGATGTTGGGTGCAGCACATCACCGAGCTCGTCTGGGTGGGAAGTGAGGACCACCGAGAGCAGTGGGAGAGGGCAGGGCTTTCACCAGCCTCCTGCAGAAGCTGTGATGTTTGCACCAGGTTTTATTCTTTTAAAACTCAGGGTAACGTTTCTCTGCACCTAGGACCTGCTTTTTTAGTGGTACCTTCAAACTCCAAATCTCTCATTACCGTTTTGTTTCTTGTCCCGTTGACTTTTGCAGGCTCATTTGCCATGGGGAGGGTGACCAACTCCGTCAGGATCAGGGTGTATGATTTTGAGGAATGTTCCTATTTCCAGCGTAATCCTACCCCTGCCCTACAAGCTCTGCAGGAGCACGGCTCAGCTGGTCAACAAATGTGTGAGCAGCCTATTGCAATCAGCCTTTAACTAAGCGCCCAGTTGTTTTAATCAGAATGTGTCGCTCTTCATTTATAGCAAGGTTAAGGCTCCGATTTGACTGTCATCTCCTGTTATTGTTGGTGACCATGTCAGGGGAAGGGATCCTGCTCTATTTTGAGCAGTTGGGTGTTTCACGCCTGCTTTTCTCATGCAGGGTTGTGCCAGCATCTTCTTGCTCTGACGGTCAGGAGCAGACCTCAAATTCCCACCTTCTTTAAGTTACGCTGGTTTGTACCCTTCCTCTTGGATCAGTGCTGACCTTCAGCTGGTTGAGGTCTGCTGTCCTTCTCAATATTTTACTCCCCTTGAAATATTTGCCTTTCAAATGAAGTTCCCCCAGTGCCTGGTCTAATGGCCCTGGTATTCCTCTGCCTTTACTGAAAACGCTTCTCAAATTTAAAATTGGATTTGCCTTTTCACCCATCGGTGGCTCTCAATCACCTCCTGATGTCCCAACACACCTGGGTCCATTCTTGCCTCACTACTTTCCATACAGGCTGCCTTCTTATACCCAAAATTTGTCCTTGCTGTATGCATCACCTTCCCCACGGTGCTGCCAGTGGGAACCTCCCTTCCATCGCGCTGCTCCTCAGGGCCACCCAGTTCCCAGGGGAAACCAGCTCCTCCCCGAGCCGCTGCGACAGGCGTTTCTTTTGCGCCAGGATTAGTTGTGATCCCAGGACTGATCTTCCCGTCTCAAAAAAGTCAGGTGATGCTGAGGAAATCCAATATGATCTTACTCTCTTTAGGTGTAGGTGACAAAATGTTGGTCCCACATATATTTTTGCTTTTCGCAACATCTCTCTAAATGGCTTTTAGAGCCTCAATTTACTGCTGATGTTGGCCTAGCGGTTTTTCATTTCTCCCTTGAGTTGCTTTCCCCTTTCCTAATGATGGGGACACCGTTTGCCCTCTTCCTGTGCTGGGACACCGCTCACATCTTGCTAACGCCGGCTATCCAAATCCTACGGTTCCTTGAACTGCCTCCTTTGACGTTCTGCGCTGGCGGTGGAGGTGGTTGGATCTTCTGCACATGTCCCTTACCAACCTTCTGGGTCCTTATCGCCTTCCCTGGGCTGCAAGATGCACGTAGTAAGGGCCAGCTCCTCCTGATGACCAACATGCAACTTGCAGCTCATCCCAGTGAGTGATGTGGAGATGGTGGTCACCAGATAACTCAGTGGAGCTGTGTTCGCTGGTGTGCTTACTACACGGACCCTGTGCTGGGTTAACCACAGGAATCCAGCTCCATTTACAGTCTTGGATTAAAAAAAGAAATCATCAAAGGACTTGAAGAGAGTTTTAAGGGTATGCAACTCGAAGGGCTTATAAGTTACAGCAGACCGGAGCGAAGGTGGCGTGGGCAGCCCTCCTCCCCTCTCGGCAGTAGGACGCAATTTCTCCTTGCATTGCCAGGAGCCGCTACTTTTTTAAGAAGACCAAGATGCTCAGGGTCTCCCCACTGCACTGGTCCTCTGGGAATGCCACGCGACTCCCAGTTTGCATTCTTTTGCCCTGCCTGCAGCCCTGCCGATGCCAGCATCGCCCAGTGCCTGGATCAGGCCAACTCAAGAACGATGAAGAGCCATGCGGTGGTGAGCCTGGTGTACTGGTGCTGGCTGGGGCAGCATGGAGAGCTGGGCTGGAGGGTTGTGCTGCGGTGCGTGGGGTGTCGCTTGGTCTCCTGGGTGCCGCGCTGCGCAGGTTTGGGCATTTACAAATGCGCTGTGGTGATGCTGATGGTGACGTTTCTTTGGTGACGAAGAGCATAAACCGCCTTGGGATCACAGACCACGGCCAAGTCAGTGCCTTCTGCTTTCAGGGCAAGACGCCGCCTTTGATGCGAACACCTCGCAAAACCTTGATTTACACTGAAATGAGCCAGTGGCTTTAACCTGGGGCTTCTGCGTTGGCATGTCGAAGGGTGCGTGTACACGCATGCAGGCGCTTTCCTGCCTCTGGGCAAGGATGAGAGAGCAAACGTGACAGATGTTAGTCACTGCTGGCGGTGGGGATGCTGCGGCGATGAGCACGCCAGGAGGACCTGAGCAGAATAGCAGCCGGGTAATGAGTGCAGGAGGAAGGATGGGAGTGGAGACAAGGGGAGAGCTTTTCAGAACGGATGAATTTTTGTTGCTTTCTGGTGAAACCTGCGGATTCCTTGGGATGGGGAAGGCTGGGAAGCGGCTCCAGGCAGCTGGCACCGCAGAGTGTGATGGTTTTGCCTTGGTGGGATGGGACGATGGGGCAGGGCACAGACCTGTGCTCGATTTTTCTTCTGCGCTGTTAATTAACGTAGCAAAGGTGAAGGCTTTCTCGGAGATACAGGCGCTGGCATTGTGTGAGAACAGATCAGTGTGGCAGTGACTTCCAGGCTGCCTCGTGAACTGAAAGCCTTCAGTTTCCAAACGTGCCCAAAATACACAAGGACCATACTTGGTGTGTCCTTGGATGTGTTCCTCGATGGCCTCCTCTCCCATGTCCGGAGGGGATGGCAGCGCTGCCCTTCGGTTCTCGCTCCTGTACCCACTGGAGAGCAGCAGGTTCCCGTAGGATTGAGTTGCCCAAGGTTTCTTAAACTCTTGCCACAAAGAGGGAAACATTACAGATGTCCAGTCCTTGTGCTTGTTGAGCAAATGGTCAAAGGATGAAGAGGTTTCCTCTAGGCTGAGGGCCTGGGCTTGGGTCCTGGCTGCTGTCTGCCCAAAAGTGGCAGGAAAGGTGTGGACATACGGAGACAGACACAACGCCGGGGCTGGGGGACAGCACGGGCACACGGAGGGCTTGAGGACATGCCGAGGGTTTGCTCGGCTCCGTTCACGGCCCGGAGCTGGTGGTTCCCGTATGGGGGCCACGGAGACGGCGATTACCCCGAACGTGGGAGCGATTGTCGGGTGGCGCGAAGCTCGGCCGATGCAGGGTGCCTGCTGCCTGTCTGATAAGGCTGCGAGCGCTGCTGGCAGTTAATATTAACCGAGCATCCTCTTCCTCTCCCCGGGGAGATTTGGGAGGGCTGGGGGGACCCACGTGGCCTCACGAGGGCTGAGCCGGGCTGGGGCAGCGGTGTGGCCTCTCCCGATAAGCCGCTCCGGTTTCTGCTCGTGCAGATTTACAGCCGGGGAGCGGGGCGGTGGGTGCCGCGCTTTTCGGTGCGGTGATTTATAGCGGCTCAGGGCGGCAGCTGCTTTCCTCTCCGGCAAGGTCTTGGCAATTGCACTGGGTTTTATGGCTGCTGTGACTAAGCCGTGGGCGAGTTAAAGGCTCAGCCAAGGTCACTGTGTGGTGGGACACAGGTGGGAGCAGGTCCCTTTCAGCTGTGGCTTGGAGAATATCCCCATCTCAGCCTGGGGAGGGCTGGGGCCGTTAACATCCCCATGGAGGGGGCTGCCTCGGCTCTGCCGCTGTGAAGGGCTGGTTTCACGGCAGCGGGGGTGATTTCAGCCCTCTGATCCCTGACCTTGCGTGCTGGAGCCTGCCGAAGGCACAAGTGAGATGAGTTTGAGGTTCTCAGCTCCCAGACCCATGTGGGAGGTGAGACCCCCACCACGAGCATCACTGGCCCCACTAAGCAATGCCTGCGCTGCCCAGTTGCTTTTCCGTGCGTCCCTTTGACGCAGACCGAGCAATGCCGGCAGGGATGAGCCGCAGCGTGCGAGGAGAGGGAGGATGATGAGGAAGGAAAGGTCAGATGCTATCGCTGTGCTCCCTCCCATGCGCCAGCTCCTGCTCGGGTGAGCTTCCCAGCTCTTCTGTTTTGTTTTAGAGGCAGCACGGGGGCCCCAGAGCCCTGGAAACTCTTTGCGCTCGGGGTTTTATTGGCATGTGGAAATAGTTTTGTCTGGTTTCAGATCTGGCTGATCACTAACCTTCCCGCTGCCCTCCCCCAGAAAAGGGCTGACAACCACGGGCGACTCAACTGTGCTCATCTTCCTCCCTCTTTCTTTTTTCTCCCCACATTGTTCTCCGAAATCCCAGCTGCTGTTTTTCTGCTCCCTCCCTTTCCTATCTTTGCACATCAGCTGGGATGGAAGTATCTGGTTTTTGTATAAAAGCTCTTTTTTTTTCATTTGTACTTCTCCCCCCATCCTGAGGGTCTTGGCCTCCACCCTGGGGTTGTGCAGGGACAGGAGCAAGAAGGCAGCTCTGGGCTCCCTTGCTGTCACCCCTGGGCTGGCAGTGGCAGAGGGGGAGCCTTGGCAGGGGCAAGGGCACCAGCATCCCCAGAGCCCTCTTTATTCCTTTCCAATGGAGAAGACTGGCAGATCCCGGCAACCAGAGCTGCCTCATTCCTCCCTTATTTATCGCTGGCAAAGCGCTGATGTGGGGCATTTCTGGCAAGCCGTCTCTCACGGGACGGGACGGGATGGGATGGGATGGAATGGGATGGGGCAGGTCTCCTCGTGGCCGTGGGTTGCTCTGTGATACACCGCGGGGTCCTTCCAGGACCGTGTATTTGTGTGCCAGTGCCTGGCTGCAGCTCCCGCGCTCAGCAGAAGAGCAGCCGGGTACCGGATCCCTCGGGACCCCCCGGCATCGATGGAAGCCTCCACCCTGGAGGGGTCTGCAGGGGGTACCCCAGCCCTGGGAAAGGGCTGAGCTGGGCTGCCCCCGGTTTAGGTGGTGAGGTGGTGGGGTGGATGCCAAGGTTGCTTCTGTGGTTGCTTTGGGTCTCGTCCTCAACCCTCTCCCCAGGCAGATGTCCCCACTACCGCAGCTTGTGACACGGCCTTGTCCTCGCTCCCGGGCAGCCTTCCCGGCGGCCAGCGTCCTTCGCAGAGCCAGCACCAGAGCAAAACAACCAACTCTGCAGGAGGGGTTCAGGTGAAGATGTTCAGACCCTGGGCTCTGTCTCCCCAGGTTGGTGTTGCAGCCCCGGTGCGTGCCAGGAACCTCTGCAGGTGCCATGGGAGCCTTGCAGGGAGGAAGAGGAGGAACGGTAGTTTTGGAGGAAAAGAGGTGGATCACATTTGGGTAGTGGAGGAAGGAAGAGTTGGTTCAGTGGGAAGGACCCTGAGCAGGTGTGATCCACGCAAAATGGAGCTAGGAAGAATCTTTGGAAATGTTTATCTGTCATCTTGCTGTTGAGAAAGCCTCCTCCTGCCATCTGCCTGGAAGGTCCTGCCGAGCGCACGGTTTGACCACGTGCTTTGGACTTTCCTGCTTTGTCAGCAGTAGACATGTAGGACACGGAGCTCTGGCCATCCCCCTGGCGTGGTAGGACGTGATCTCAGGAGCTGGTGGCCATCGTACGGGATGACACACCAGGAAAGAGGGAGGCCCCTGATCATCCTGCAATGGGCTCCGGGAAGGAAGACTAGTGAGATAAATCCATGCCGATGCTTTCATCGTCCTCCAAAGAGTACCCTGCAAAAGGGGATGCAGCCCAGACAGTGGACAGCAAGACCGAGCAAGCACTGGAGAGGCATGACCCACTTGATGCGTAAAGAGATGTTCGGTGTGAGCTGCTCAGGGTGTCCCAATGTACCCATCCACCCTTCCTGGCTGCTGGCTCTCCTTCCCATTGCCCAATGGCTTTTTCCACCTCCAGTCTTCCCACCCGGCCCACGAAGACGCCTGGGCAGCCTCAGAAGGGAGGAGGAAACTTTCCCGGACTCCCAACCTCAGCCCCGGGATCGTTCCCTGTGCCCAAGCCTCTGCCCGTGTCTCCCCCCCTGCCAGGGACGCTGCCTGCCGCTCCTGCCTGCTTACTGCCACCCCTGCCAGTTTGCGGTGTGTAATAAATTGCTTCCTCATCAAATTTGGGCAAAATCATGGGGATTAACTCACCAGGACCATCTGTCTGGGCTGTCCCAGCTGAGGTGGAGGTGGCTGCAGGCTGAGGATCGCTTGCCTGAATGTTCTGGGAGCTGACAGGAGCCAGGTGAGGGTGAGGAGCAAGAAGTGGAGGAAGGCAGCGTGTGACACCAGCGAGCAAGTCCCTTCTAGGCAGTGGGGAAAAATCTCCTGTGGACTTCGTTCTCCTTTGGGTGGGCTCTGGCAGCCCAGAAAGCAGCTTAGATTGGTCTGGTACCTCCTTCTTCCCAGTATGCCTCTCCACGGGACTGTGCCTCCGAGTTAGCGTCTCCCTGGGTGATCGCTCTTTTTTTCTTTTTTCAAAAATAATTTTAACTGCATGATGAGCAATTCAAGGGAAAATAGAAGAAATGCTTATTATTGCTGAGGTTCTCAACCCAGCCTGAGGAGACGTGTTCCTTTTGTGCAACGAAACATCCGTCAGGGAAGTCATGCAAATTCTTTTCTCTTTTCTTCTTTTTACCTCTTTCATTGATCTGGAGCCTGTAGCAGTTGGCTCAGGGAAAGAGAGGTTTGTTAATTCAGGAGTCTTGCAAAGCCTTGGTTGGTGGAGGACGCTTGCTAAAGATCCTGGCTCGGGGCGATCCTTTGAGGGGGACGGTGGCAGCGTGGGCTGGGACACCAGCCCTCCGAAGGAACTGGGACACCAGCCCTCCGAAGGAACTGGGAGAGGTGTTTGCTCTGGTCCCTGGGCACCGTGTGGTGCCCGGAGCGGCTCTGGGAAGGCAGGAAAGCCGTCGCCAGCTCTGCCAAAGCTGTTCTCCACCGTAAAAAGGGACAAGGACCCTTGGTCACGCTGCTGGGACAGTCACCACCAGCTCCGCGTTCCTGGGTTGCTAGCCCTGAGGAGCCAGCAAATGTGAGTTAAACCCTTAAAATCACAAGCTGGGCTTAAAAAAATCCAACTATGAGATTGTTTTCATTTTTATTGTTATTATTAGACTCTTCAGGACGTCTGGGTGTTTTCAGGAGTCACCTGACAAGTTTTTCTCTGCAGCTGGGAGTTTTAAGGTCCTGTAGCTTGCAGTGGGGTGGGTTATTGCTGTTTCTTGTTAGAGAGAGGTGACTCCAGCCTGACCACGGCTGTGTCTTGGGGAAGGAGGCAGGCTGCCTTGCGTGGTTTGAGTCTTCTTCACCAGTCTGTTCTTCTGGGAAGAAAAAGTAGACAGAGCTGCCTGGGCAAGAGCCAGAAGCCGGTGCTGTTGCTGCTGTGGAGGATCTTCTGCCCTGGTCAAGGGGAAGAGCCAAACCTCCCCGGGAGCAGGAGCGGGTCCAGCAGCCAGAGCCCGAGGAGCCACAGCATGAGGTTGTTGCTGCTCTCATTCACTGCATCCCTGCGACGCCGCTTCTCTTCTTTTCTGCTGGAAGCATTGCTTTGTCCTTCAAGAAAATTTCTTTTTTGCTTCAGTTGAGTATATTGGGGTTTTTTCCCCCCAAAGCCCGTCTCTCTGTGTCTCTGCAGGCCAGCTCTGGTCTGTGTGCGGCAGGCAGGGAGCAAGCCCTCGGGCTGAAGACTCCGGATGAGTTAAGACAAGTGTGGGTGTCCCCACCACGTGGGCTTGTGTGGCTGTAGAAAAGCCACCGAGCAGTCCTGCTGCTGAGCGAACCAGGGAGACACCTCATTAAAACAATTTTGAAGATATTCATCCAAACAGAAATGTGAATTTATGTTGCTCCAGCTGTCTTTCCCTCGGCGTTCTCTTCTATGAATCTCCCAGCAGATGAATTTGCTGGTAGGAAACAGAAAACCCGGGGATGTCCAGGGGCTCTTGGTTGGAGCTGGGTGGTGGAAACCCAACAATCCGGTGCCTCTTCTGCATCCATCCGCTCGCTTCTGCATCGCCTCCGGCTGCGGGGCCCGTTGCAGCTTTGGGTATTTCTTGCGCTACAAATGCTTAAATAATCATAACAACACCGTGTCTTCCCGAGCCGTGGACTCATCCTGACGATGATTTTTCCTGTCGTTTCAGGTATTGCCTCCTTTCCCCAGGCTTTTCCTCAGCCCAGCAACGACTTGTCTGAATAATTCAACTAAAAATTCAGGATCGCAAATAAATACGGGATAATTGCTAACAGCTCGCAGACAATCCGCTGCCAGAGGAAGGCTAAACTCCTGGTGAATTATTTATCCGCTATGAATTATTCGCTCGGCCCTGTTACGGAAGAAAAGCTCCTTCCCAACCTTTGCCTGCCAAATGGCCTGGCTGGGGGGTGACTCTCCTGGTGCTGACTCAGTTCTTTCCCCACGGCTCCCGGCTCCTGCTGCCTGCGGCTCCCGTTGCCTGCAGCTCCCGTTGCCTGCACCTCTCGGGGCTTGTCGGGATCTGAGCCCTCTTTTTCAGCCGTGCTGGAGCGATGCCGCTTCCCTGTGGTGTGGCCAAGCCCTGGCATGAATCCCATCAGGAGGTGAAGGCATTTTTCTGATGGGGTCTTGCACCCTGTGCAGGCAGGAGTCCCTCTGAAGCAGCTTGCCTGCCGGATCGGTGTTCCCATTACACTCCCTGCCTGCAGACTTTGCCTGCGCCTTAGGGAGAAGGTCTGGAAATTAGCAAGTCCTTGGGGAAAAAGGCAGCTGGGCTCCAGAGCGCTGCAGCCCATGGCTGAGGTGGACCCCGTCCTCCGGTGGTAGCATCAAGGAGGTGCTCATCTCTGTGTCTGGGGTCACATACGGTGCCACTAAGTGTTTTCGGCACGTGGAGAAGCTCTGAGCAAGTTTCTTTCTTTCGGGGGGCAATTTGGGGGTACCCCAAGGCAGCTCCAGCCACACCGCTGGGTGCCTGGGTGTCTCCTAAAGCTCCGGGTCACACTTGCATCCTTCAGGGCAGGTACGAGGGTCGTACTCCCAAACCATCCTCTGGCCGCTGAAATACATCTCTCCACGGCAATCACACGCTGCCTTACGATGGAAGCCTGAGTGGCTCTAGTTGGGGGAGATGGAAAGGGCTCCCTGGGGGCTCTTCCCACCTATGAGCCCTGGAAAGAGGAGCCGGTGCGGGGATGGAGTCGGGGATGGAGTCAGAACAGGGATGTGGGCTGGAGGTTTCCTGCAGGATGCTCGCTCGCTTAAATGCGGTAACACTGTGAAACAGTCCGTGGTGATGCCTCTCAGCCTGCTCCGGAGCAAGTGCCTCCGGGATGAACCAGGCGCCTGGGAGCTCTCTCCTGGCCATGGGTGATGGGCTCTGTGGAGCAGGACTCACGGGCATCCCGCTGCTCATTCCTTCCTCCGGGAACACAGCTAGAAATTGTCCTCAGAGGTGAGGAGCCGCCCACCTGGGCTCATCAATCTCCATTTGCATCCAAAAGAAGAAAAAAAAAAGATTTAAGAGAAAGATCAATATTCAAAGAGCCTTTTTTTTTTTTTTTTACATGCTCCTCTGGGGTTAGGAAACTCGAGGCAGGTACTGGGAATAAATCCTCCTAGCTACCTTGATGTAAATCAGGAGGAGGAAGATGGATTTATGGGAGTCGTGTCTGATTTACGCTCCTGTGTCTGGTCCCTGCAGGTCGGTGCGTGCCCCTGGGAAGGCGAAGATCCGGATGGGGACCGGAGCTGCCGCCGCTCCTTCCACCACCAGTCCCCCGCACCGGCATCCTGCTACAGCCGAGGTGGGACTGGGACCGGTGTGCTGTGTCCGGGTGAATTTTCTTTGCTTTTTAAGCCCAGTTCAGGGAATGGAGGTATTTTTGCTTTGCCTCTTTCTGCTGGTCTTCAGCAAAGCACGTCCGCTCGGGCACCAGTCCCAAAGCGTAGCGATGCCCTGCTGGGGGCTGACTTTCTGACTTGGTGGAGAAAAAGGCTTTCGAGTCTCTCCCAGTGATGCTCTCCCCCTCCATCCCTCCTTCTCTCCCATCCCAAGAGCCGGTGAGGACTTATGCCGGCAGAGTAGGTGTCTCCATGGAAGAAGGGGAGACTCTTCCTTGGGAAAGTTCTTCTCCGAGGAATTTGAAAGGCCCCCGAGGGGGTGGCGATGGGGGGGCTTTATCCAACTCTGGGGCTCCCCTTACCAAACCATCCCGGGTTCCCGGCCGTGGCGGGGCTGGGGAGCTCTTGTTATTCCTCTCATGTAGCAGGAAGGATTTCTGCGAGTGCCATAAACCTGTCACGTGGGCAGAGCCTGGGTGAGCTCTAATTGCTTCTATTTGCATAATGAGGCGAGGCTCAGCATCCTGCTGATATCTGAAAGAAGAAAATCAAAATCAGCTCTAGATAAACAACTCCCCCCCCCTCCTAATTTGCACATTTTCTCCCTTAATGCAGGTTTTTCAGCTCTTTGGTCTTCTCGGGAGCACCGGGACCCCCCCAGGACCCCTCCCCAGAGAGCATGGGTGCTGGGTGCTGGGGTGTGTGTGGGGGGGGTGCTGCCCCTTTTTTCTGGCTGCAGTGGTTTGGGGGCTTTGCCTGGGGCTGGCGGTGGGGGACGTGGTATGGAGGTGTCTGAATGGGAGCTGGAGAGGATTTGGGTGCTCTTGGGGCTGGAAATGTGGAGCCCCGGCTGGAGCTGGGAGCCCCTGGAGTCTGTGCGGGAGTGAGGCTTGCTCATGGCATGGGGCTGTCCGGTGCCGGAGGGTCTGTGACCATCCCAGGGTTGGAGGGTTTCCCCGAGTGGGAGCCCAGCAGATGTCACTGCATCCCAGTGTCACTGCGTCCCAGTGTCACTGCATCCCAGCGTCACTCCGTCCCAGTGTCACTGCATCCCGGTGTCACTGCATCCCGGCGTCACTCCATCCCAGTGTCACTGCATCCCGGTGTCACTGCATCCCGGCATCACAGCATCCCAGTGTCACTGCATCCCGGTGTCACTGCATCCCGGCATCACAGCATCCCAGTGTCACTGCAGCCCCTGCGGGGACCGTCCCACCTAGGGGACACAGACCAGCTGGGGTGCAGCCCTGCTCACACACCCCGTGCTGGCCCCAAGTGTCCTGCCGGCTTCTGGGGACCTGCCAGGGATGGGATGGGATGAGACGGGACGAGACAGGACCCTTCCTCACCCGCGAGCCCCCCGGGGTGGCAGGAGGGGCTTCACTTGCACCCAAGGTGTTGCTGGCTGGGGGGATGCTCCTGCCCTGGGGCCCTCGGAGGACCTGGAAGAAGGTCCAGAAGGACTTTGAAGAAGGGATGATGACCCCTGGCTGGGCTGTGACACCAGTCCGTGTCCCCAGATGTGCTGCCCCTCTGTAAGCCCTTTTCCCCACTCACCCACAGCCCAGGGGACCAGGAGCATCCCTGCTCCTCCTGTCCCCAGGGTCTTTCCCAAGCAGCCAAACCTGGGTATCCCCTTGGCGCTGGGAGGACCTCGAGCATCGCCGAGACCTGCTTGGTGCCCACGGCTTTTGGGACCTGGAGGGGCCGTTCTCCTGGTTGGGGTGCTGGGGGGATTTGCACCCTTCGCCCCAGGAGGGACAGCACCTCGCTCGCTTGAGGCCAGGTAGCAGACACTGCACAGCAACACGCCGTGTCCCTTCCCTGGGGGACGGGGTGAATCGGCTCCTTCCTCCTCCTCTTCCTCCCCGGCACATGGGCTGGTATCCTCTGAACCCTTTGCTGCCCTTCAGGGGAGAAGTGCTGACTCCAGATGTTTCCCTAAATGAGAACCTTCTGCAAACAGTGCTGGTTTATTTTCATACCGAAAGAAAATGAAAGGGCTGTTATGATGACGATTATTAATGTTTTTGCAGCCCGTGTTTGTAGCGGGGGCTGCTGTGCCGATGGGAGAGTGGATGGACAGACAGACAGATGCGTGGGGAAGCCGTGTCCCCCCTCCATCCTCTGCTCTCCGGGTGCATCGTTGGGCTGGTTCGCTCTGGCCAGCTCCATCTTATCCCAGCTCTCCGGATTGGGGATGGGCAGTGAGCCCCTTGCCTGTGGTCTCCGCTCCCTTCCCCAGCCCTGGTGGTCCAGGGATGAGCTGGGGGGGGAGGACCGGGACCCCCAGGAGCGGGGACTTCATCTCAGTGGCAGCAGGAGCACAAAGTGCCCATGCTTAGAGATGTCCAAGGGTAAAAGGACGGGAGTCAGAGAAGAAATCTCTGCATACGAGTGTTACCAAGAGTGAGCCCTTGTCTGAACGCCCGCCAGGGCTCGGCCACTCGCTCCAGGCGTGACCGAGGATCCCCGAATCACTGCTGTGGCCCAGGACCCCGCCTGGTGTGGAAGGTCAGCACCAGCCCCCTCCTCACCCAGCTCCTGTTTCTGTCTAAGCCCAGTCTCTGGCTGGGATTCTTTTGCTGCTCCCACGGTCCTCTCCAACGTGAGCCGTTACCTCCCCCCAACACCCATTTTACTTGGGCTGCTGATAGCCCACGGCTCGGACAAAATCAGCCGGAGCTGACTGAACGTTTGCTCTGCTCCTCCAAATCCACCAGCATCCCACCTGCTGAGCCCAGCCCATGGACCAGCTCCTGCTCTCATCCTTTTTGCTTTCTCGGCCCGTCGGTCTTCGGGGACCTTCAGCCCCGCCGCAGGGCTAGAAGGACAGGGGAGAGCCGGCTGCTCGCTGCTCCCTCTGCTTTGCCAAACCCCTGCTGCTGCCAGCATCCCCATCCTGGACCGCCGAGATCCCCCCATTCCCTTGGCCCTCATGGAATGCCAAAGTCCCTCCTCGGGTTGGTGTGCCAAACGGGAAAGGAGCAGCAATGCTTCCCCCTCATCCCCTCTCCCCATCCCCTCCTCATCCTCTGGCTCCTGGTGAAGCCGAGCGGGGCAGGATGGAAAAAAAGGAGGAGTACCCTCAAAGGTGGAAAGAAATCCTCCCCGGCAGCTCTTAATAGGGGGGAAGAGAAGGAACAAGATGGGAGGAGAGGTTGCAAGCGCGACATAGCCCATGCTTGCAGCAAGCGAGCGTGTGTGTGTGTGTGTGTGTGTGTATGCACGCCGGCTTTCCATCAGGCTGATAAAAGGACTGGGAGCTCTTGAAGCCGAAGCCAAGGTGAGTAACCTGTGGCTGTCCTGGGGGAGATGGGGGGGGGGGGAAAGCAGCAGGGATGCTCTGCCAGGAGCCGGGGCCGTCGGTTCTGGTGGTAACGGCTTGCTGAGGAGAGGTTGGGTTTCTGCATCCCAGCCCGTGCCGTGAAGAAGGACGCCGGCTGGGCAGCTTGGCTGTCACCCCCCAAATCGGTGGTCCGGGGGGGGATGCGTTGGCTGGAAGTGGAGGATGGGTGGGGGTCTGCCTTCTCCCCGGGTCCCCGTGGCCGAGCAGGGGGTGCTGGGGCTGGTCCCCACCGTGGTGGGGGTCCCCGCGGCTTCGGTGGAGCAAACACAGCCCAGACACCAGCTGGGAAGCGGTGGCTTCATGCTGACCTGGGTGAGGGGTCTCTGCCCCGGGTGGGGGGTCTTTGGTCCCTCTCGCCCTACCAGCAAGCGGGTTTTTTCCTCCTCCCATGCAGACAAGAAGCTCCCATTGCCATTGCACAGCTCTTTTTGCCCTGCCTAGGGTCTCGCTTGTACCCTGCCTGCAAATTTCCAAGGGTTTCCTGGGCTCCCTCATCACCCCCATGTTACATTTGGGATTTGTATTTAATTCTTATTTATTGCTTCATAGGTTTGTTCCTGTCATTGCTGCTGTTCCTGGCCCGGCTTTCCAGCAGGTTTGCTCTGCAGAGAGCTGCAGGTTGGCTATGAAATATGACAAAGCGTTCATTTAAATGCACACCATGATGTCGGCGAGTCCATTAGGGGAATTAATTTGAATGGTTGGCATTTAATAAACAGCCTCGTCCCTCCTCTCCCCCCCCCCCCCTCCCCCGTCGCCATCTCAGAAGGGTTAAAAAGAAACCACATGTGGATATTGGAGGGAGGGGGGAGCAGGTATCTGGGTCTGGGGAGGTGGGGAATAATAAAAGAGAGCTGGTGTTATAAGAGGAATTGCAGTTTGTTTTGTTCACGGTAAAAAAAAGCACATGTGGAAGGGGGCCGAGCCGAGCAGTTTGGGTTCACGGGGGGTTTGGTGCGTGGAGAAAATTGGGGGATGAAACAGCGATGGGAGCCGGGGAGGACACGCTCCGGCCGGAGGGTCCCAGTCTGCCTCCCAACAGGCTGGGCTGGGGGAAGGCGAGGGGCTTCGAAGGACGTTTCTCCCCATATGGTGTGTATTACAAGCTCCTTTCTAGTTGTAAAGATTAATTTAAAGCCTTTCTCACCTCCCCCCCATCCCTCTTTCATTGACAAATGAACATCTGGGTTGAATGCTGCCCAGATCCTAATCAAAGCATTTTTTCAGGGCCGTTGTCTGCCTTTATGGCTATCTGCTTTTCGGATTCTTTGCAGTTTCAATGCACTTGGCAATTCAGCCTGTAAATACCCCTCTCCGGGATTTATGATTCGGGCTAATGTGATTTTTCTCTTTGCCTCTTGATTCGTTTGTTTGGTTTAGTTTAACGACATTTTCTTGTCTGTGCATAAGTTAGGGCACGAAGGGATTTTTTTTTTTTTTCCCCTCCCCTCTTTGCAGTGGGTTATTAACAATTAGCAAAAATGGCTTTTTTTAGGGGGGGCTATGCTGGCTGATGGGGGCACCCGGGGGGCCAAAGGCAGCCCTGAATTCCTGACGAGCATCCCTCGGTCATCCCAAACCATCTATTTTTCTTACAGAAAGCTTGTTTTTTGAGGTTTTGCCGAGAAAGCAGCTTTCCGTCAAAGCGAAGCCGAGCCCTTTCCACGATGCTCAAGGGCTTCTCCGGCGGGGAGAGGCAGCGCGAGCCACAGCCCAATATGGAAAAGCCATTCGCTCCCCGAAACGATGCTCGAGATGCCTGAAAAATAGGGAGTGTTGTGGCTGGGATCCCATTCCCATCAAACTTGATTTTTCCCCTGCAAGCTCCAGTTTGGGAGTTAAAAGATTAATATTTAAAACCTAGCTGGGATGCTGAGTAATGTTCGTTGTGTCCCAGGTGCTATAGGAAAGGATAGTGCTTGAGCTGGGGCAAAAAGGCAGAAAATTCCCTTTAAGGCAAATACAGGGACTCGCAGGGGACATGGCATGGGGTGCCCTGTGTTGGTCCCCGTCCCTGAATGAGAAGAGAGCTGGGAAACAAAAAGACAATGTTTTTTGGGCTATATTCAGAGCATATTCATTCCTGCAGCAAACCTTCCTCCTTGCCCTGGGCTTCCCCTTCCTCTGGCAGAACGGCGGGCCAGTTATTTACCCCGACGGACGCCTTAATTAAGGTGTATGATTTCAGGCCATTTAAACCATCAAGGAGAGATCTTGTTTATACAGCAAGTGCATGGGGTAATGGCAAAATTAATTAAAAATATTCTCCTAAGTGAGATAAAAAATCACCATGGTGGAAAGCGCTTTGCTGCTCCTTCTCGGCTTTCCAGGACGAGGGGTAACCCAAATCCCGGAGCCTCCTCCGGTGCTGCAGGGATGGGTACCATCCATCACCCTGACCCTCTCCACCCGAGGATGTGGCTGGGGAGGCCGAGCTTTGGCTGGGAAACTGGAGCGGGTTAGGAATGGTGGTGGTTTACACTGATTTCCAGCTTGAAGCTGGCGTGGCTGCTCCCACGGACGGCCAAAACCGCATCTTGGTTGTTGCAGGGAGAGCTGCGGCTGCGGAGAGCATCCTCGCTCAGGGTGGGGAGTGGTTTTGAGCAGATACAGGTAATCCCCCATCGCAGGCACTGGGCCTGTTTTTCCCAAGAAACTCTGAATTTCCGAGCCAGGATGCAGCAGGCAGGTCCCTGGCAGTGGATTTGGGGGCATGAAGAGCCGGAGCCGCACTCCTGATGGGTATGGGGCTGAGGTGCTGCCCGTGCAGAGCTCCGGAGGTAGGGAAATGCCTTCCTGAGCACCCAGAGGAGGCTCTGGGGCGATTTTTAATTTCTTTGCATTTTTGCTCCTCATTTTTAGAGCGCTCGGCACCTCCTGCCTCTTTTTCATCCCTTTCCTCCTCGACGCTCACCAAATGAGCAGCAAGCGCGGCCATCGACCGTGGGTCTTCCCAGCAATGCCATCGCCGCCCCGTCAATCTCAAGGTCAGGGTGAAGCCTGACGTCGGTCCGCAGCTGAGCCAGCACATCCGTGGGGCGAGAGCGGCCACCGGCAGCCCCGGGGCGAAGGTGAGGTGGATTTATGGGGTTTCATATCAGCACTATCGATCGGTGGGGCCGTCTCGGCGGAGGGAGGTGGGATGGGGGGGTTGGATGCTGATGTGCATCGTGGCCGAGGAGGCTTTTTGGGGAGGGGGAGGAGGGAGGCGGTGGTGTTTGGGGGTGCTGGGGAGTCCTCCTCGATGTCCCCCCCCATGGAGGAGGACACGGTACCCGGCGGCCGCGTCTCCAACCTCATCCCTAACCCCATGCGTCGGGAGGAGCGGGAGAGGGCGGCCGCGGCCCCGCTCTGAGCTGCCGCCGAGCAGAGATTTGCAGCTGAACTCTGCTCAGAAAGTTGCTCTCAGCCTTTTCTCATTTCTTTCTGGATTTAAGGAGGCTTCCAAATTCCTGCACAGCCAAATCCTGGCTGGGGCTGCCAGGAAACCCGGCCAGCAACAAGTACGTGCCGTTTCTGTACCCACAACACAGCCAGTATTGCTGTTATTCTGCGGGTGACGATGACGGGACGGAGCTCCAGCCCTCCCAAGGATGTGATCCCGTCCCCTCCGGGGCATCGGCCGGCACCCTGCCCTGGGTGCTGCCCCGGGGAGGGCGGTCAGGGCTGCGGCGTTGCCTCCCCTTCATCGCCGCCTTTTTATAAACAAACAAACAAAAAAAACCCCCACCCCACCCCAGATTCCCTAAACTTTACCCGCCCACCCTCCCCGTAACCTCCCGCTTTCCCAGCGCATGGAAGCACATCGGCTTTATCCATTCCCGCCGGGATTTATGATCCCCGGGACTTCCTGCGCTGCCTTTCAACGCGCTCGCCTCCTTCCCGCCATCGATAAATCAAACCTGTTTGTTTCGGGTTGCTCCTTCCCCGTTTCTTTATTTATTTTTATTTCTTCCCCTACCACCGCCTCCCTCAGTCCCTGAGGGTTTTGGGGGACACCGGAGGCGCGGGGGACAGCGGCAGAGCGGTGAAGCAGCCCTGAGGCCACGGTGAGGGCACACGTTGGATCTCCAGGTGGAATGTTGGTGGCCGGGAAAAGGGGAATTGGGAAAATCCTGCACCGCTGGTACAGACTAAACATCGCTCCCCATGTCTAAACACCACCAGGATGCGGCCCCACGCCCGGAGGTCCTCAAAGCTTGGGGTTTTCCATTGAATCCATCCCAGCGTGATCCCAAAGCAATTTTACCGGCAGTCTCGGGAAACCCCCCCAGCAGGGTCAGGCATCCCGAGCGGGCGCAGCGAAGGTGCACGGGGCTGCACACGCAGTGTCCCCCCAGCCGAGCATCCTCCCGGCCGTGGCGGGGGACGGGGAACCAACTCCGGCCGAGCCCACCCGCGGGATGCCTGATCTGGTCTTTCCACTGGTGACTCACGGAAAAATACTTGTTTTGCAGCGACCGCTCGGCATGATGGGTGTTTCTGCCTTCGTGCCTCGCTCTCCCTTTTTTTTTTTTTTTTTGAAAGATCTTTGGTATGAAAACATCTGGGATCCTGACCTTCCTGTGGAGCTTGCCTCACCTGAAGGCATTTTCCCCCCCCCCGTGCATGTGTGCAGGGCTGGCTGTGCAAACCACGCTCCGGCGGCTGCCTGGGAAGCAGCCCGGTTGCGCTCCCAGGTTTCAATTTCTGGGGGTTTATTATTTTTGAGTGGCTCTTATACAACAGCGGAGAAAACTTGGAGGGTTTCCACCGCCCCGCGCCAGTTCCTTGCGTGCTGGTTTCGGCACGCCTGCCAGTGCCACCGGCTGCACCGGGACCCCCCCAAGGGTCTCCGCAAGGTTTGAGGCACAACCCGGGGTGACGGGGCTGGGGACTCAGCCCAGCTCTTTCTGGGTGTCCCCACTGTCCCCAAGGCCAGGCAGGACGGGGTGAAGTGGGACCTCGCTGCGTGGCTCAGCACCTTGCTGCCTTGTAGGGAGCAAGGAGGATCCGCCAGTAGAATTGGGTTAAAACACTCAAAATGGTGAATGATGCTGATTTACGCTTTAGGTTTCTAGCACTGCGCTGCTTCCCAAATACTTGCCTTTCACCTCTTCCCCCCCATCCTTTGGAGGGCAGGGATGGAGCACAGCCCCTTCCCAGGGGGACCAGCCCATCCCAGCCCCGGCCAGATGCAGAGGGAGCCTGGGGCAGCTCTATATTTAACGGAATTGGCTTTTGTAAATGTTTTTTCTTGGAAACGGGAGTGGAGAGGGATGCTCCTCAGTGCTCGCCGCCGCGAGCTTTCCCGCCTGATTTACCACATCTTCACCCTTTTCTCACAGAGCACCGACCCTGCCGCTGCTCTCTGGAAAGCAGATTAGTATTTTTTTTTTTTTTTTGGGGGGGGGGTGGTTTAGTTTGGAAACTGGGATGGAAAATTATTTCCAACCCCCAAATTAGAAACAGAATAATAATAAAGCGCCTTGTTTTGGAGGGGACGGTGTGTGTCATCCCGCAGCAATGAGAAGCTCGTGCTGAAGAGGAGCAAAGAGCTGTGATTTATTTTTTTAATGCTACCCAAAGGACTGGCTTGGCTCCGGGATGTTGCTCTCGCTCCCTTGTACCCATCGACAGGGATGGCCGAGCTGCCGTGGGCAGGGGACACCCACAGGTGGGTACCCTTCCAGTGTGGGGGGGACACCTATCACCCAATTTAGTTGTCCTTACACTTGTTTTTGTGGAGAAAAGGGGAATGTGCTGTGCGGTTTTCTGCCCTGCTCTTCCAGAGCGGGTTCGGATGGAGAGCTGATGTTAAGTGATGGGACAGGAGCCAATATTTTGCCGTGCTGGGCTGGAGGGAGGCGTGAGCAGGCAATGGTTTCTCTTTGGGATTTTTTTTTTTTTTCAGTGCAGTGGATTAGAACGATTTCACTGTGGGTTGCTCTCTCTATGGTCCCTATCGCCCCAAAACCATCAGGTCCTATGAAAACCAGGCCGGACTCTTGGAAAAAGAAGTCATGCTGGGACAGTGACTGGTTCTGCCTGGGATGGGCTCATCCCTGTGATCACCAGCCACCACAGCATTGCCAGAAAACCCTTAAAAAGAATATATTTTTAAAAATTGCAAGGGATTCTCCCCATGTGTGGGAGTGGTGGCTGCTCAGGGGCTCAGAGACCCAGTTTAAAGTCTGAATTCCTGCTGCAGAGGAGCCTTCACCCCCCTATATTTCTCTCCCCGTCAGGTATAACACATTGTGCACCCAAAAGCGATGCCCAAGCCGGGGTGCCCCGTCTGCCTTCGGGGTGCCCCCAGAGTGGGTTTGGGGGGGGAGCAGTCTGTGTGGAGCCAGTCGCTGCGATTTAATAAGACACTTATTGTATGTTAAATATCAACAGCTGATAGGAAACATGTGTCCCGAGGATTAACAGCCATGTAAAAGATAAAGCAGGGAGTTAAACCTCCAAATAGCATGTTTCAAATAACCCACCACTGGTGCAATGTGCAATAACGGGGGTAATAAGGCTTGGGACGGGGAAGGTAAAACGTGTATCGCAGATCACCATGTCCCGATAACATTGGGAAGGGGCTGAGGCCAGGTTTTCTCCCAGCGAGGTGATGCCCAGGGATGCCGGATGGCACAGGAGCGACGTCAGCTCCTTCTTCCCCCATTTCTTCCTCCCTTTCCACCTCTCCCCCTTCTTCTTCTTTTTTTTTTTCCCAGGCCCCAATTTCTCCCCTGTCGAGGCAAATGCTTTGGCTAATTAGCAAAACGTGTCAAAGAAAATGATTAATGTCCCGCGAGGAGGTTTAGCTGCCTTTGTGCCGGCATTGCCTGACTTCTGCTCTTAAAGGTTTTATTAAAAGATAAGGGAGCTTGTGACGGGCGAGAGAAGCATGTGCTCTCCTGGGTGTTAAAGGGTCGGAGAAGGGGGGGATGCGGGGCGGATTGGGGTCACCCTCGGAGGGAGAGGTGAGGGCTCGTGTTTCTCTGCCTCTGTGAGCGACCGTCACCGTGGTGTCTGGCCTTGGCAGGGGAAAAGACATTAAAAAAAATGACTGAATGCCTCCTTTATTCTTCCAGGGGCAGGTAATTTAATCTCATCAGCCAGGTTATGAACGTTTCTGTGTTACGGGGTTTTGCACGGGTGCGTGCTCCGGGATCGATGCTTTAGGGGGTCTCGGGAAGGGGATGCTCGGGGTGGGCGCCCCAGGTTGGTGCCGAGTTCTGTCGGCTCCTGTCCCGTTTGCCAAGGGCAGCGGTGGCAGCAGGGACAGAGGTGCTCGGGCACGGGTTTGCCGGACCCTGTGGGTGCAGGGGTGCCCGTGGTCGGGCTCGAGCCCTGTGGGACACCCCCGACGCCGTTTGCTGTGGGCTGAAACCCTCCATCCCAGCTCCATCCTGGGGGCTCCCGGGGCCGGGTGGGCAGCAGAGGCGCAGGCGGGGAAACTGAGGCACGGTCCCACTAGGCTCCTGCCAGGACCACCGTATGCAGCATCTGGCTGTTCTCATCTCTCAGGGGTTCAGGCATGTTTTCAGCAACCCCCAAAGCACGACCAATTCAGCAATCCCCAAAATGCATACTCCCTGCAACCCAAACCCCTGTAAAACCCCCAAACCAGCAGCCTTTGCCGTGGGGTCTTGCAAAAAGCAAAAGTTATGTAGCAGCTGCCACTGTGGGATCACACGAACCGGAGCTGGCAGTGCCACGGCATCCCCGTGCCGTGCCGAAATCCCAGCCAGGACATCGGCCCTGGGAGCCCGGAGAGGATGAGGGTGGTGGGAGCGCCATCACCAGCACACTTGTTATTTTTTTTAATAGTGAGCGATTCCAAAACCTGTCAGACACCCATGTCTGCAACTGCAGAGGCCTGAGCCACTCGATGCATGTCAGAGGGGTCGGTGGGGGTTGGGGCTGGCTGGCAGGAGCCTCAGTGGGGGCTGCGGGGGCTGCTCCGCAAGGTTCTCCTCCAGCAAACAGACCTCTGGGCTTAATAAGCTATTTGTAAAACTCACTCTGGATAAACAAGAGGCCGTGTGTCAGGCTGAAGGCGGCCTCGCAGGGCTCCGCCGTGCGGGGTGGGACCTCAGCGCAGAAATATTTTCAAGATAAACAGAGGAAAATGAGTCCTGGAGGAGGCCGGAGCCACTGGCAGCGGCACGCCGCTCCTCTCGGAGATATTTCGGGGCAGGAACTTGGCTTTCTGCACGCTGCGGCTGAAAGATGCTTTTTTTCCTTTTGCCTCCAAAGGGAACCTCGCGTGCTTCTGACTCAAAAATAAACCCGAGGAGCGCTTGGCATTGAAGCCAGTGGTGGAGAGAGGTGCAAAGCCTGGAGCTTGCGGGGGAGTTTTGGGGTGAGGGCGAGGGATGCAGCCGGGATGCACGGCTGCTGGTCCAGGTCCCCCTCGGGCAGAACTGCCCTCCCTGGGGAACCCCCGTGGGGCAGCACCCGAGGCCGAGGTGGCAATATCGGTAATATCGGCAATACGAGCAGCAGAGCCGCCCTGCCTGGCTGCTGGTGCCTCCTGCCCTCCGTCGACCCCTCCGTTCCCCCACACAGGTAGAAGCAATGTGGTGGTGCGCAGGGTGGGATACGGGCATCGCCCTGCCCTCTGCCTGGCCTTGGCCGGAGCTCGAGAAATGGGCTGGGGTCCGTCCTTCCATCTCTCCATCCCCTCCATCTCTCCATCCCTCCATCCCAGCATCCGTCCCTGTCCATCCAGAGCAGCGGCAGAGGTGATGGCAAGGTGGGACAGGGGACAGGGCGAGCGCTCCGGGAACACCATGGGCTCTCGCTGCAGCATCCCTGCATCTCGATGGCGATGGCTGAAACGCAGCATCCGTGCTCGAGGCCGGGGACGGCCCAGCGGCGGCTGGGGCAGCGCGGTCCTGTCTGGATGGTGGGAATCTGGCCCCTTGGGAATGCTAAAGTGGGTGAACTGGCGTTTGGGGGGAAGCTGTCCCTTCTCCTTGTCCTGCAAACCTTGCAAACCTCCCTTTGGCCATGGGGCTCGGTGACGGTTTCTTTCTCCCCTGTTATGGTCTGGAAACTCGGCAACCGTGGGGCGATGCTCGGCTTGGGGCACCACGGCCGGGACCCGCCGGCAGCCCCGGCAGCTGAGATCTCCCAGCGTGTCTCTCCTTCTCTTCCCCACCCCCAGCAAATTTAATTAAAAGTCATTCAGATTCCTTTGAAAGAAAATGTCATCCGTCGACACAATTACACTTTAACTAACCAAAGCTGTTACAGTTCCTATATATATTGGAATCAGCCTGTCGTTATTAGTTCTAAGTAAGTAATTTATTCCCATTATTGTGTTCAAATTACAGGATATTACCCCCTGGGGAAATAATCCTGTTATTTGAAATGTAAAAAAGAATTCACATGGACAACAATGGATTCCTAAATGAACCCAACAACAGTCCCCAATCCAAGTGCAGCATCACTTGCCTTGGACAGAAAAATATAAAGTTGCTTTTAAAAACGCTCTTTTCTCCTCTCTTTCCTCCTCCTACCCCAATGGAGGTAAATAGGGGTCCTCCTCTTCTTCAAAAGCCTCTTATTTATTGAGGGAATCCTGGATGTGCAGGAATTTGATGGGGAGCATGGGGGGGGTGGATGACAGATGTATACATGTGTGTCCCCTTATTGTGGCAGTGGGAGGGGAACCCTGGGATGGTGGGATGCGAGTGCCCGGCACAGCGCGGCAGGTTTCTGCCGGAGCTGGGAACCGTCGTTTTTCTCTCGCAAAGAGCTGCTGAGCCTCTTTGGAAACACTGTTCCCTTGATCAAGATCTTCAGCGAAGCCAAATAACAGCTCGTCTCCGCAACACCCAAACATAAGCAACTAATTTGGACCACGGAAAGGAAAAGGGGGAGGAAAAAAAAAAAAGAAAAGAAAGAGAAAGAGGAGGAAGAGGGAGGGGAGGGAAGAAAATCAGATACACTTGTAACCTGATTACAACAGCCAGCTATGTGTGCAAAATCACAATGCAGCTCTATAATTAAATCTCTCTTTCCCCCTCCTGCAGAGCTCTTTCCTCTAACAGGCATGGTACAAAAACAGTCGTTAGGACATCAAATTCCAGCTCCGACAAGAGGGGACTTTTTTTGTCTATAGCTGCTCGGCTCGTCTTTAAGGAAATAGTAATTATAAGCCCAGTGTGCCGGCTGACGAGCTTTGTGGAGCAGAAAGGGCTCGTCTCGTCCAACCGCTCCTTCCCCCTTGGCTTCACTTGGGGCCGTGCAGAGGACTGGGGTGACGGGAAAAAGCGAGGGGATAGCCCCGGGAGCCAGCCATGGACACCCCCCCTCCTTGGGTTGGTGTTTGGGGTGAGAGGAAACACTGGGGTCTAATAAGATGCTCGAGGGCTTGGAACCACAGGTATTTCTTCCCCTCTTGCACCGCTGAATCCATCTCACGTGTTTAGCATCAGCAGTTTGGTACCCGGCGTAGGCTGTGGCAGGGGACTGCCAGGCGGGTGCGATCGTTGGATGGATGTATAAAATACCCATGAGGGATGCGGGGAGCCAGTGCCTTCGTTGACACGGGGAAAACTCCTGCAGCACGGTTTTCCCAAGGGTTTCTTCCCTGCCCGGCGCTCGGTTTCTCCGTATGGCGGTGGTGGATCCCGGGCCACGAGGTGATGGAGGGATGCCGCGGACGGGGCCGGCTTGATGGACCCCAAAGGGAGCGGGGAAAGGAGCCTCCGGCACGGTGGCTGCAGGGAGGGCAGGACTGGCAGCCTTCCCCCCCCCAGCCCTGCCTGTTAATGACTTTGATTTACTCCACGTTCGTCAGAGCGGGCTATTCCCATCCCTGTGACACCCAGCACGTGCTTTTGCTGGCAGCTGCAGGCCGGATTCAGCCTTAGGGACCCATTTCCTCGCGGGCAGGTTCCTGCTTGCTTCTTCGGGGTATTTTTGGGAACAGGTTTTGCATCCCGCCTTTTTTTCTGCTAGCAAGTCTGGGGGGGGGGGGGGGTTGAGCTTCTTGCAATGACGGCACGTCTGGTGCAACGACTTGCAGCATGGTGGGGAGGGCGAAGGAAAAAGCCTGGCGGCAGGGGACCCAAAAATGGGTCCCAGTACGCAAGATAACTACCACCGAGGTAGGATTTAGCGATCGCACCTCGTCGTGGCAGGCTGGCACGTGCAAGAAAGCAAGACCAAGCACACACGCAGGCTCTGCAACGCGCGGCGTGCGACATGGAAATTCAGATGCTGTTCCAATAAAGCGGTGGATGTTTGGTTTTAATGGCAATTAACAGCTGTTAAAAGGCGAAAGATCTATTCTAATAATACCTAGAGCTTCTGGTGCCTTTCATGAAGGGATTTGAAAATACATTTGTGAGTGTTAATTTTAAGCCACTATAACGTACCCCGGGGAGGTGGATGGGTTTACCTTGTTTTCAGGCAGGGAAGCCGAAGCAGGCCAGGGCACGGAGCGGGGACGAGCATTTAACGCCGGCAGCGGTGGTGAAATCCCTGCCTGGCTCTGGAAGAGGGACAGGACCAAGGCAGGGCCCAGCTGGCAACATCGAGGCAGTTTTCACCGGCATTTCCCTGGTCTTTTATTTTTGGGGGGAGATTAACTTGGCGCAAAAGCAGAGGCACTTGCGAGTTTAACCTTCAGCAGGACCCTCGTGCTGGGGGGGCACGTAGGAAAACGTCTTTCCCTGGGAGATGCTGCAAATCTGGATTTTCCAGTTCCTGGAGGGCTCTGCTTGTTTAAATTAGAAGCAGATAGGAGAGGTGAATTTTAAGAAGGACAGAGCAAAGGCACACAAGTATGCAGTTAACTTCTAAACTTCTTTCTCTGGATCTCCCGCTGAGTAAATGCTTTAGGAGCTTCAAACCACAGCTTTTAATATCTCCTTAACATGCCCCGCGATTCCTTTCCCCCCTGTCAAAACGGCAAGAGCAGCTGTGAATATTTTCCATTTTAAAATGTTTTGTATGCATACGAAAGTACCTGCAGCTCCTGTGGGCCGGGCTACGGAGAAATGCTGAAGCCAAGGGTATCTATTTTATATCAAACCTCAAAATAGCACATGCTACTGCCTCTCGCTCGCTCGTGTCCTGCATCCAGGAGGGTATTTTTGATTTAACTGACAGATCAAGGGAAAAATCCCTATTTCACTCTGTTGATGTAGAAGATCTTGTCATTCGGAGCTCAGTATTCCTGTTCACCTGGACGTGGGATTGTTTTAAACTCACAAATGCAGAATCTGTAACACTGGGGTGTTATATAGGGATTGCAGATTTGGGGAGGTTTCCCATGCACGTTTCTCTGCTAAACCACATTTTTTCCGCTGAAAGGTGTAACTGCCGTTTCCGTGCCTTACAACCAATTTAGCAGCCGGTCCGTAGCTGAAAACGCAGGCAGTAATTACAGCTTTGGGATCCGTGCTCCTCTCAAAGCTCTCTATGGGTTGTGCATGTCAGCCCTCCTCCCTGCCTATTTTTTCCTGATCTTGGATGAAAAAAAGCTTATTATTGGGTAAAAGGGGAAAAAAAAAAAAAAAAAACCCACCCCGATCTATCAAAGATCCAGTCTAGCTGTGACAAATCCCAGTACTAGGGGCTTCGTGGAGGGTGCGAGAAGCACAGGGCATATCCTGACATGGGGGGGTCCCAGCTCGGGGTTTGGGGGGGGGGCAAGAGAGTGTACAGGTGGCAGAGCGGGAAAGCAGGGAGGATTTGTGCATACGCACCCGCCGTCCTGTGCTGGGCAGGGAAAAAAACCCAGCAGGCTTTATTTGGACTTGAAAACCAGACTGCGGTTTGGGAGACGTTTGGCTTTCCAAACCCTGGAGCTGCGGGATCGGAACTGCTGTGAATGGGGTGGCGGGGGGGGGGCACCACCCGTGTCCCTGTGTGTGTCCCCCCAAGGTCCTTCTCCCACGCCGGAGGGGCGGTGGGTCAGTGGGGCCGGCATGGTACAAGGATGCTGCAGCCTTCAGCTGCTGCCGGGCATTGGGTACGGCCCCTGGGGGGGCCGGGGGGGTGGATTTCTCGGGTACCCCCCCGTCCCATGCAAAGCCCACAGCCAGGCTGAGCGCAGGGTTTATAATCAGCCAGGATTTATGGAGAAAAAACGAAATCCCGAGCTGTTCTGGTCATTAATCAGGAATTCTTTGCTGGGTTCCCAAGCTGTTTCCCCGGGGATCTCTTCATGGGGAGCCCCCCAACCCGCAGCCCCCTCCCCATGGACGGCAGCTCTTTCCTTGCCAGCAAGGGGGCTGGGGCGGGACGGCGACCCGGGGCTTTTGAATTAACCAACCCCCCCCCATCGATGAATAAGTCCCCCAGGATTCATCGGAATAAATCCCAGCAGGGACCCCCTTGCCTTCAAATACCCACCTCTGGTTTTATTTGGGGGGGGTCGGGACCCCGCTGTCGGTCTCGGTTCTGCTTTTAAGAT
The DNA here is from genome assembly GCF_929443795.1 of Astur gentilis. Taxonomy (NCBI): domain Eukaryota; kingdom Metazoa; phylum Chordata; class Aves; order Accipitriformes; family Accipitridae; genus Astur; species Astur gentilis. Next base: position 16,482,805 of record NC_064912.1, on the reverse strand, counting down.
TGGGGGGGGGCAATGAAATCAGGGCAAAGCTTTGCCGACGCGTTGGGATCGTCGCCGTCCGTGTTTTAATGTGATTTATGCCTGGTTTTCTAAATCCAGCCACTGACTGCACGCTTTAAATATAGCTCCAAAACCAGCCTGAAAACGTGTAGTAAGCACGTTAAAAACGGAGATCACCGGGGGGAGGGGGGGACGTTATTGGGGGGGGATGGGGGGGGGTCCCACCAGATGGCTGGGGATGGGACGGGGTTCCAGTGGGGCCTGCTCCCAGCCCGCCGGCGCAAAGTTGAGCGCTGGGTTTGCAATGAACGGGTGAGTCGTCGTGTCCCCCCCCCAAAAAAAAACCTTGGCAGCCCCCCAAACCTTGGCAGCCCCCCAAAACGGGGGAAGATGCATTAGGGGTGGGGGGGCCATCAGTTTGCTTTGCCTCCCACGTCTCCAGACAGGTGTCCCCCCCCCCAAATCCCAGCCCACCCCCTCCACACACACCTTCCAGTCCTACCTGTATCCCCGGGATTGGGGGGGGGTGCGTGGGGGGGTGGGCTGTGAGCTCCGGCCCGCTCCAACCCCTGGGGCCGGCCCGGAGACAATTTCGTGTTCGACCGGGGGTGCGGGGTGGCTGGGGGGGGGGGGGGGGGAAAGGGGGGAAAAAAGAAGAGAAAAAAAAGAAAAAAGGAAAAAAAAAAAGGAAAAATGGGAGAAAAAGGGAGAAAAAAAGAAAAAGAACGGAAAAGAACGTAAGGGGAGAGGTGGAGGGCGAGGACGCGGGCGAGCAGGGGGGGCGGGGGTGCCCCCTCCCCGGGGCGGGGGGCGGCCCGGGGGCGGGCGGCACCGTGGGAACCTGCCGGCAGCCCGGGGCACCGGCACGGGGGGGGGGGGGGGGGCAGCGCGGTGCTGAGCAAGGGGCTGCTGGCGGACCCCCCAGGTAATTTTTTTAATAAAAAAAATGGGTATTTTTAGAGGCAGCGGTGTTTGCGGTAAAGCTTTGCGGGGAAAATGTTGAGAGCGGCCGCCACCCCCCCCCCCCCCAATTTCCCCGGGACCTTCGCGGCCACAGCCCGGCCCCCCCAAAGGGGTGGCAGCTGCAGCTGGGGGGGGTCCCTATTCGAGAAAATAACCGGGAGAAAGGGAGAGAGGCGTTAATGTGGAAAATGATGGGAAAATGGTGCCCGCTCCCCCCTCCAGGGCAGAACTACCACCGCGCCTCGGAGGGAAAAATAATAATAATAAAAATGTGTATATCTAGATTTAAGGGGGGGCAGGGTTTTTTTTTGGGGGGGCGGCTCGGTGCTTTGCAGCAGCGTTGCCCCAGCCCGGAGCTGCTCCTACAAGATGGCTCCCGGCCGGGGGAGGAGGAGGAGGAGGAGGAGGAGGAGGAGGAAGGGCTGGAGCCGCGGGGGAAAGCGGGGGGGGACGACACGGCTCCCCCCCCCCCGCCACGCCCGGGCCGGGGTTTTTATTAGCATTTTCCTGATTTATGGCATGCCAACCCCCCGTCCCGGGGACAGCGGCGGGGAGGTCCGGGCGTGAAGGCATTAAACATTTATAAAATATGCTTTTAAAGCCACATAAAAGCGATCAAGCCATTAATATCTCTCCCCCCCCCCCCCCCCGCCTTCCCCAATTCCCCCCTTTTTGGTTTACTAAAAGAAAAAAAAAAAGCCCTCCCCCCGGCAGCATCGGGGTTTGAGCCCTCGCCTCTGACGCAGCCGGGTTTTGCTCTTAGATATAAATAAAAACATGTATTTTTATTTTTTTTTTTCTCTCGCGTTAAACACAGCGCCTTTCGGAGCGTGAGAGCTTTTCGAGGAACGCGGCTCCGCTTGTCTTAAAACGATTAAAAATAAGCAGGAAAGTGCCGGGGGGGTGGTGGTGGGTGTCGCGGCGGGGAAGGGGGGGGGTGCGGGGGGGGAGCCGCTCCTCTCCCGCCTCCGCTTTTTGGGGCCGTTTCTCCCGTTTTCTGGCCACTGCCCCGGCGGGCGCCTCGAAACTCTTCCTGCCGGGCGTGCGGGGGGGGCGGCTTTATTATTATTGTTATTATTATTATTAATATATACCGGGATTAGATTTTCCCCTCCCCCCCTTTTTCATTATAAAAGCCGATTTTTAAAAATTTTTAATTAAATAAAGAAGCGGGGCGGTGGATCGGGCTCTATGGGGGGGGCCCGTTGGCACCGATGGGGTGTCCGCTACCCCCCCCCCCCCCCGAGGGGGGGGCTCTCGGTGTTGCACAGGGCTGGGCGGAGAAGAGAAAAATAAAAAAAAAAAAAAAAAGAAAAGTAAAAGTTGGGCTGGACGGCGGGGAAGAACCAAAACCCGGGCGGGCAGCGGAGCTCCGGGGGGGGGGAGGGAAGGGGGACGGGGACACGACGACGGCGGGGACGGTCCCGTCCCCCCGCGCGGGCAGCGCGGCTTCTCCCGCCCGTTTCTCGCGCTAAATGCAGCTGGAAAAAAACGGAGTTTTGGTGAAATCGGAGCGAGGCGCGGGGGGGGGGGTGGTGGTGGTGGTGTTCTCCTCCCCCGGCCTTCCTTTTCACCCTATTTTTAAATTTTTTTGGGGGGGGGGGCGGGGCCCGCAGGGAGGGAAGGAGACCCTCTCTAGACCCTCTCTCCCCCCCCTCAGCCTCTCCCGCTCTCCCTCAAAGGCCGCTTTGTCCGCGGCGGGGCCGTGGGAGAGGGCCCGGCGGCGCTTCCCCCTCAGACCTTACCGGGGGGGGGGGGGCGGCCTTCACGTCCCTCAGCCGACGCTTGGCGGAGGGGGGGGACGGAACGATTCAAACCCCACAGATAATAAAGGGTAGGGGGGTCGTGGGGCGGGACCCCCACCTCCCCGGCAGCTTCCCCAGAGCCGGGGGGGGGGGGGGGCAGAACGGAGACCCGAGGCCGCTTCCCCCGCCAACCGCCGCCAGCCCCGAGCGGGAGAGTGAGGAGAGGAGGGGAGGGGGAGCCTGGAAACGGCGGCGGGAGCGCCTCACCGTGAGGGGCGGGGAAGGGGGGATGGGGGAGAGCGGGGAGCCTGGAAACTGCTGCCTGTTTACCCGGCGGTGAGTGGCAAGCCGGCCGACCAATGCGACGGCGCGAACGGGCGGCGGGCCCGCCCCGGTCGCGCCGAGAACAATGCGTGTTTCATGGGCCCCGGCGCCGCCGTTTTCCACCCCCCGCCTTTCCCCTCCCCCCCCCCCCCCCCCCCCCTCTTCTTCTTTCCCCTCCCTCCCGCCTCGCGCTCTCCCTTTTTTAATTTTTTTTTTTAATTTTTTTTTTTTTTTTTTTTTTTTTTTAAGCGCCGCCGAGCCGCGCGCGGGGCCGGCCAGGAGGGGGGGGGGGGGGGGTTGTGTGTGGTGTGTGTGAGGGGGGGGGTGTGTGTGAGTGTGTGTGTGTGTGTGTGTGTGTGAGGCGATGCTGCAGCTCGGCGGGGCCCCGCCGCTCCATGGCGCGGCCACCGCGTCGCTCCCGCGTTAACCCTGAGGAGCGGAACGGAGCGGAGCCGGGCGGCGGGCAGGGCGGCGAGCCGGCACCCCCCGCCCCAGCTCCGCACCGCCGCCATGCCCCGCGACCAGGCGGCCTGACCGCGCCGAGGTAGGACCCGCTTCCCTCCCCCGGAGCGGAGCGGGGGCGTCCCCTGTCCCGTCCCCGTCCGTCCCCCCCCCCCCCATCCCGCCCCGCTTTTTGCCTCTTTTTAGCTTTTTAAAATTTTGGTTTTCCCCTTGGTTTTAGTAGTTACAAGCCGGGATCCGGCCGCTCCCGCAGCCCCGGGGTGAGACTCGCCCCGCTCAGCCACGCAGGCAGGATTTAATTTAATTTTTTTAATTTCACCCAAATTAAACAACAACAACAAACCCAACCAACAACCAAAAAGACAAGACGGTGGGATTTTTCTTATGATTTTTCATTTTTCCTCCCTTTTTTTTTTTCTTTTTTTGTTAATCATTTCTTGGCCCGGCACCCCCCCCCCCCCCCTCCCCCGCGCTGGCAGCGGCCGGCGAGGAGCCGGGAAGGGCGGCGGAGCCGGGGCGGAGCGGAGCGGCGGCTCCCGGGGCTCCGGGAGCGCTGGGGAAGGGGGGGGGGGGGGGGGGAGAGAGAAAAACCCACTTTATTCCCCGCAGTGTTTATTATTTCTCGCTATCCCGGTGCAAAACCCGACGGGCGGGGGGATCGTTTCATCAGGCTGCAAGTACAAATATATATATTTTCAATATATATATTTTTTTCACTCTGTTGGGAAATAATAAGACGTGTTTTGTTTTCCCGAGCGGGAGCGGCGCTGGGAAAAACGGGAGGGGGGGGGAAAAAACAACCCCAAAACCCACCCAAGCGGCGGTTTGGAGCTTTGGGAATGGGGGAAAAGAAACGAGAAACGGAGCTGGGGAAGCGATGCCGCTGCCGGAGCCCCTTCCCCGGCGGGAGCTGCCTCCCGCTGCCCGGGACGGCTTTCGGCGGGGTAAAGCATCCCCACGGAAAAAACAAAAAACAAAAACAAAACAAAAAAAAAATTTTTTTTTAGGATTTGTTTGGTGGTTTGTTTTTTTTTTTTTTTTTGGTGTTTGTTTTCTTGCCCTCCGCGGAGAGAAATGCCATGCCGATTCCCCGCCGGGTCGGTCCCGCCGGAGCCGGGCTGCGGGCGCTGCGGCGGGGCGCTCCCCGGCTTTGGGGGTGACAAATTTAACACTTCTTTTGAAAAAAATTAAATACTTAAGTTTGGTTTTTTTTTTTCCCCGCCCTTTGCCACAAGTTTTCCTTGGATTATTATTCCCTCTCCACTCTCTCACCCCCCCACTCCACCCCCCGCCCCGGTCGGGAGGGTGAGGGTGGGTTTTTGGGGGGGCATTTATTGGGGGTGGCTGGGATCGGGGGTCGGGGCAGGTTGGCTCACCGTACCCCCCTTCTCTTTTGCAGGCAGCGCCGAGACCGCCGCGCCGGGGCTGGCTCCCTGCACCGCGCCATGGGACGCTTGGACGCCTTATTTTTGAAAACCATCTGATTTTTTGGGGGAGGAGGAGGAGGAGGAGGGGGGTGGGGGGCGGGGGGGGGGGGGAAGGCGGTGGCGGGCACCGACAGCGATCCGGGAGACTCCTTGAAGCCGGCGAGTGGATGATGGATGGCCGAGATTTCGGGCCCCCCCGCTCGGTACACGGCCCCCCTCCGCTGCTCTCCGGGCTGGCCATGGAGAGCCACCGCCTGGGAGCCACCGGCCGCCTGGCCCCCGCCGCCGGTCCCATGGCCGCCGGGCTCCCCGCCGCCCTCCAGCCCGGCAAGTTCCTCGCATCGGGCATCAGCCTCCACTCCCACCCGGGTAAGGCTCCGCGGATTCCCACCCCCCCTTCCACCGGCAGACCCCCCCATTTTCCCTCCTCTGCGGGCAGCGGACGGTGCTGCGGACCCCCGGGGCCGGCAGCCCGCAGGGCTTTAAAGGCAGAAAAATATAATAATAGAGATGTACGCTTGCAGCTTTTTCGCATGCTTTCCCTTAGGGTTTTTTTTTTTTTTTTTGCTTCGCCTGGCTTTGGTTTGGAAAAAAAACAGGGGAATGGGGGGAAAAAAATAGGGGAATGCGGGGAAAAAAAAAGGAGTGGTGAAAAAAAATAAGGGAATGGGGACAAAAATCGCTCCTAACAGATAAAAATATCCCCCCCCGCCCAGCGCACGGTTTTGTTGGCACCGAGGAAAATCCCCGCCGAGGCGGCTGCGGGTGTTTTGTGGAATAAATCCGAGGAATAAAGCCGATTTTCGGGAAGGCTGGGAGAGAAGTAGATCGGGGTGCGGAGGGGACGGGGCTGCGCTGCCCCGCCGGGTGCTTCACGGCTGGGCAAAAAAACACCCTCCGGCTGGAAAAAGGGGCAAAACGGCGCAGTTTTGGTAATTTCCCTCCGGGCCGGCGCTCGGGAAGGGCGGCGGTGCAGCCCGAGCCCAGCCGCGGTCCCTGCTTCCCCTGGGCAGCGCTGCCGGCAGTGCGGGTTTTGGTGTTTTTTTGTGTTTTCTTTTTTGTTTTTCCTTGGTAATTATTATTTTTTAAACCTGCAAACAAAACTTCCATCTAGAGGCTGCTCCCTCCTTGTATTTTTCCCCCTTCTCGACCCGCTCCATCCCTGGGCAGCCCCGCGACTGCCTCTGCATTAAAAAAAAAAAAACCAACCAAAAAAACCAGACGTTGAAATGTACGGACTTTATTTTTTTTTCCCCAGTCAGCTTTTTATTTATTTGCTTAAATTCCTTTTTTTTTTTTTGAGGAATTTTTATTTTTTCCCCCTTTGCGATCTCCCTTTCCCAGCGACTCGCAGGAGGGGATAACGCGGGGTCCGGCAGCCGCCGGGAGGACGCTGCCAGCACCCTTCTGCCCGCACTGCTGCCCGTTGTTTTGCCGAGCTGCCGCCGAGCTTGCCCTGGGAGGACGCGAGGGATTTCTGACCGTTTGATTTCCGTCTCTGGCTCTATTTTTTTTTTTTTTTTTTTTCCCCTTTCTTTCCCCTGGGCGTGGAGAGGTGACTCGGAGTTTACTTTAGGCGTTGGGAGGGTGACAGGTTTTGCAATAATAAACCTGCTTTTCTCCCAGCCGCCCGGGATGAATGACTTTGAAATTTGCAAACCTGATTGCCAACATCTGCAGAGAAGGAAGCAGCCCGAATCGAGGGAAAAAGATTTATTAGTTTTAGACTAGGTGGCAGTGCCAATTTCCCAGGTGCTAAGAGGAGAGGTGTAAAGCGAACGGCTATGAAGCCAAGCACATGGGCAAACACCTTTTTTCCTTCCCTTTTGTCTGTTTTTTTTTTCCCTCCCTTTTTTTGTTCTCGGTATTCCCCCCACACCCCCGCCTCCACCTCCTGCTAAAGCAGAATACAAGCTCTACAAAAATTTGTCTGGACAATCTCAAGCCAAACTGAGTGCGGGTTGTTTCTTTTTTTTGTTGTTGTTTGGTGTTTTTTTTTATTGGGTGATTTTTTCTTTTTTTTTTTTTTGTTTTCTTTTATTTCTCCTCCCAAAGTTTCCTTTTCTGGTGCTTCCCTGAAATCCAGGCAGCCTGGGAGGGAGGTGCTGAGCTCTGGCTGAGCCGACAAAGCGTTGCTCCCTGCCGCCGTCCACAAGCTTTCCCACTGCGCCGCGAGCCCTTGGGCTGGGAGCGAGCCTTGGATTTGGGGCCCCTCACAGAGGGAATGGGTTTTGTGATCCCTCCAATGTTTTGCTTTTTTTCTTAATGTATTCTTAGTATTTTTATTTTCATTTCTCTGAATTATTTGAAAATCTCCCCCATTCCCACCTGCACCTCCGTGGTGCCCAGCTCTCCCCTGTGCGCTCCCCAGGATGATTGCTCGCAAAGCTTGCTCTGTGAGATCAGCTTCTTCATGGCACGGCAATTCACAACCAGGCTAAACTGCATTAAAAAGATACGTACAATTAACAGTTGAAACTTCCATTATACCACAGCAGTGGGTTAGGCAGGGATTATTGGTTGTTTTTTTTTTTTTTACGGCTTTAACAATATCGTTTGAAATGATGATTGCTTCCTGCTGCGGAGGGGCCCTTTGTAGGTTTGTGTTTGCAGTGTTGATATTGGTGTGTGTGTTTTTTTTTGTTGTTGTGGGTTTTTTTTTTTGGTTTGTTTTGTTTTTAGGAGGGGTTTGGAAGGGTGGAAAGCAAAGGCTTGTGCAAGGGGTTAAGAAAAGTGGGCAGGAGGCAAAGCCTTTAAATAGAGCCAGTTCAAACCGATCTTTAAATACCGCCAGGCTGAAGAAAGAGACTGTTGAATCCGTCCCAGCGTCCTCCTAAAATAAATACGCCCCTGTAAAAATAGCGCGATTGGCCATATTTGAGAATCCAGTTATCGCCAGCACCAACTCCTTATTTTTTCTCGTACCCTCTGCTCATTACGGCAGTCCGGGCTCTGCCCCAGTGCCAAAATATGGGTGCCTGGACTGTGTGCAGTGACCCCTGGACCCTTGGCTCTTTCCCTGGGGGGTTTCTCTTCCATGGTAGCGTTTCGGCCACTGCCGTGCAGGCAGGGGGGACGGGGACAGAAGCCCCTTTGTTGGAAGCACACGGAGGCTGAGGCGGGAGGTGAGCCAGCCTTCGGCTGCGGGGCTGCCATCCCGTGTCCCCCCTTTCGCTCTTGGGCATCGCCATCTCCCCATCCCCAAGGAGGGCAGGGGAGGTTACGGGGGCTGAAGAGCAGCGGGGTGCTCCCAACGGGCCCTGCTGAGGGCTGGGGGAGGAAGGTGACTGTTTGCAATGGAATTTTATCCCTGGCAGCGGCTGAGCTTGTCGGGAAGACATTGCATGAAAAGAGGCTGCAATCGATGGAGCTGGGCGGCCGAGTCCATTAAAGCAGTAGCTTGCTCTGCTCTGCAGCCCGCGGCTCAAAACATGGAGGGGTTTATAGGTTTGCTCCTTCCCTACCCCGCCGTCTTCGGGTCGAAGCGAGGGTCCTGGTCCCGGCTCCATCCCGCGGTGGGTGCGTTGTCCTTGGCAGCTTCTGTGTTTTGGGGGAGGTGGAAAAGGCTCCCTTGGACTCGATTGTGAAGGGCTGCTCTGGGACTGCGTCCCTGCCGAGCAGCAGGTCTGTGTGCGAGCAAATATCATGCACGTGCAAGAAAGACTCTCTGAGTTTAAAATAATAAAAATCTGTTTTTTGCTGTGTACTCAGGTATCCTTTCTTGGGTGGGATATGTGGGGGGGGGGGGGGGCTGCCACCGGAGCAGATCTGTGTTTGTATAAAAGGATGCCCAGCCTCTTCCATTAAAATATGCTTCAGAAACACTTTCCAGTGCCTGGGAAAAGGGACACACCTGTATGAGCAGAGCTGACTTTGTGCTAAATCCAGCTCGAAAGCAGTGGCTGAAAGGAAGGTGGTCAGGTGAGGGGAGAGATTTTGGTTTGCTTGCTTTCCTACTTCCACATTAGCATATGCATTCAAATGCAGGGATTTAAGGTGGATTGGAGACCATCCCTGCTTCCAGGCCTGTTGTGCCCAGGGAGAAGTTTTCCAGACAGCTGGGCCAGGTCGGAGCATAGGGGGGGAAAAAAAAAAAATACCCTCCCTCCCAGGAGAGCTTTGCTGTGCCAGCAAAATCCCACTGTAGCCATCCTTATAATGGCAAAATTGTGCTTCTGCTGAGCCCGCAGATTTTGCAGAGGAGGCCTTGCCGTCGGCGGTGCCAGCAGAAGCACAATTTGCTCATCTAAACTGCATCCGTGCTAAAATCGCTTTGCTGATAGGAGACGCCGGGATAGCACCGATGCGGTGCTGGACTGAGCTGTGCCCACCTCCTCCCCGTAGCTGGGTTGGGAAGGACCGGGCTCCCGGACCAGCGGTGGAATTTTTTCGGTTTTGATGCTCCAAGGAAAATACTGTCGGTGTTTAATGGCCCTTGAAATCGCGGTTCCCCCTCCCTGCCCGCCCAGGGGGTGGTGCGAGGGGCTGAGCGTGGGGGGCTCCTTGGGACAGGGGCTTTCGGTGTAACACTGGGAGGAATGTGGACTGGCTGGAGACCTGCCTGGGGAGATGTTTCTCCTCCCTTGGGGCCCCGGTGAAATTAGATGCTTTTTGATATGTGTTTTCAGGCAGAGCAGTGAGCTTGTCCCGATAGGGTTCGGGGAGGTGATGCTGGCCTGCGCGGGGCAGGGATGTTGCGCTCAGACCCCTCACGCTTTCCCATTTACACCCGGCATCCCCGGGGGCGGAGGAAGGGCTCGGCCATTAAATGATGCCCCTGCAGCTCCCTTGGGCCCGCGGCCAACTTGTAGGCTGTGAGCAAGGCAGGAGCGGTCTCCGGTTTTGCAGTGGGGATGAAATGGGAGGGAAAAAAAGGGACTTCTGCATTTTTGCAGTCTCCCACCATGCGTTTCTGGGGTGCTGGGGATGTGTTTCTCTGATGTCCAGTGGTTTCCCCAAGGTCGTGGTGGTTGGGTGCGTTGTGGGGTGGCATCTCCGTCCTTCAGGAGGGGTGGGAAGGACTGTCCACCCTGTCCTCTAGCCCCAGGTGAAGTTCCCATCCCAAGTGGCAGTAGCTGGTGGTAGGGTCGTTGGGCTTGGACCACGGATGAAAGCCCAAGAGCCAACGCGGTGACGTAAACTTGCTCGGAGCGAGGTCCTGCAGGATCCTCCGCTGTGTTAGGGTTTCTAATACCTTCCCCAGCTGAATGGGCAGGAGCCTGGCCCTGCCTCTGATACAGGGTGCCTGTAAAGATGTGCTTTATTAGCGTGGTTTCTAGCAGCCCTTCTCCCACACCTGGCGAGCCTTGCCCCCCACCCAGCACCGAGTCTTCTTGGCGCGGGGTTGGACAACCACTGGTCCCAGCCCCAACTGTTGGTGTGCCAGTGAAAATGTGATCCGGAGGATGTGCCAGTGTTAGAAATCCTAGCTGGGGATGGCATGGGGCACCAGGCAGGTCCCTGGCATTGGGGACAGGCTCCTGCTCTTTCCCAGCACAGCAGCTGTTGGAGAAATGGAAATCACCGGGAATTAATTTCGCTGCAGACATGGTTAGCAGAGCAGGGCTTTCGTAAGGGAAATTTTAGATCTCTTTCCTAGGATAACCCAGGGTAAAGCTGAAATTAGTTTATAATTATATAGTAAATAACCCCCCATCTTGTCATTTCACCATCTTCTGATGAATATGGAAATGAACATTGTTAAGGGGAATTAACATTGTTACGGCAGCCTTCCAGGTGAGCGCCTTGTGGCTCAGCCGCGGCTGCGACCGGCGGGAGGCTGTCGGATCACCTCCTTTAGCTGGGGTTAGTGCCCGACGAGTTGAAACAAGGCCCCGTGTGTTTTCGGCGTGTACTAAACTGGTCCAGTTAAAGCTTCGGGCGGGAGGTGGTGCAGGGAATCGGGGCCAGCCTGGCATGTGCTGACACGAAAGCTGCCTTGCCGGGATGGGGAGATGTTGGTCTGGGTTAGGTAATGTGATCCAGCATCGCCTGCTCGAGGTGCTGAGGACAAGGGAGTGCTTTGTTATGCCTCGCTGCTGAAAACGGAGAGCATGGTGGGCCCTGAACCGACCCGAAAATGCAGGTGGGGTTGGGGAAGGCGGGGGGAGCCCCGAGCTCCCTGCCTGCAGGGCCGGGGCGAGGGAGCAGCACCGCATCCAGCTGCGGCAGCCCCTCGCTGGCTTTTCCAGCTGGGGATGCTCTTTAAAAAAGCAAGTTTGGGAGGGGAGCACTCCGGCCTGGCTGCCCTGCAGGGTGCTGCCTCTCCTTGGCCATGAGGATTTGGGGTTTTTCTTCTCCTTGCGTTTCTGGCTGGCTTCACTCTGGGATGGCACAACTGGATGTCTGCAGGCATCGCGACGCACCTACTGGCTGGGGAAAACCACCTTCTCTCTCTGCTATTTATTTGCGTTGCTTATCGTTCGCTTCTCTCCAGCTTTTTAACACCAAGGGGATGGCAACCGCATAAACTCTTTATACCCATCCCCGTCCACGCTGGCTGGGGAGGACGGTGCGGCAGGAGCCCTGCCGTACGGCAGCGCTGCGGCGGTGACAGTTGGGCTCTCTCCCCACGCCGTGAGGATCAGCTGTTGGGTGCACAATATGCTCCGGTTTTCCTCTCCAGCTGTTCTCGCTGACGGTTATGGGAAGCGAAAGGTAGTTGAGAGTTTGGTATCTCTAAATCAGGGAGGTGATGGGCAGAAAGGAGGGGGTGAGGGAGGGCTCGGTATATCTGAGGCTGTTTTTTGTTCAAATCCAGCAAGACTTGAAATAGTGGCAAAAGGATTGAAGTGACCTTGGGAATAAATTTTATTGCCAGTGTAGCAGTGGCCAAAGAGCCATTTTGAAGGAGCTGGATGCAGGCAGGCAAGCTAAACATGGTGGGCTCAGAGCAACGGAAGGAGTGATGCGGTATGTTTGGGAGAGAATGTGCCTTTTTAGGGGAATAACGGAGATTCCAAGGCACTCGGCCCCGTCTCTCTGGATCTGTATCCCCAGCAACTTCTGCAAAGGTTGCTCTTGCTTCTGCTGTCATCCATCTTACCGTGCCGCGTTACTGCGAGCAAAGATCCCTTTTTATGTTTGGTGGTTAGATACATTGCCCGTGCTTCCCTTTCTGCCCTTGATCCCTTCTCAGCAGAATTCCCTGTGGCTCGAACATGCCTTTAATACATTTGGTTTAATTGCTTTTAATTAAAAAAAAATAAAAATAATAATTGAAATGGGCAGCGTGTTTGGGAGGAAGGGTTTTGAAGGGATTTGGCTCTTTGCTGCTTGCAGGCAGTGCCCATAGCAGCATGTGAATGAAATAGCCCCTGTATTACGACCGTGCAGAGTGTGTAAGTCTGGTGTTCTGTGTCATCATCTGCTAGGTGGAGAGGCATCCTACATGCCACGTCGCATGCAAGCCAGGCAGGTAATACTCCGGCAAGTAAAGATCCAGGCAGGCGAGTAAAGGTGGGTGCAGGCAGCTTTCTGGGGTGCCGGTGAAAGCCCAGCACGCCTTTGCCGTGGCTGTGGTTTGCTGGGCAGGCACACCATGCCGGGCTCCAGGCGTGCGCAGCGTGCCGGGGTTTCCCTTTGCAATCCCAGCGCTACAGCGGGGCTTTCTCCCTAATGAGATTAGCGACACAAAGCGGTGATTCTTCTTCTGCTTTTAATGGGTGTTCGGGGGTTTGTGTGGGATCGGAAATTCCTACTTTCATCAGATGAGCCCTCTCTGTGACTATTTTGTGGACAGTTCTTCCTTTCCTTGGCTTCAGGGCTGACATTCACATCGGTGCAAGCTTTTTAGGCTTTCCTGTCCTGCCCCCCTCTGCCTCCCCTCCTTTCCAGCCCCAGCCACGGTGAATTTTATCTTCTTTCCTGCTATGAATCTCACCGTCAACCCAAGCCGCTTCCATCTTGTGGAGGACACGAAAGCTCGGTGGCCTTCCCTGGCCAGGCTAAACGCAGCTGGAAGAAAGGAGAAATGCAGAAGTCACTCTTGAATCATTCTTTGCTCCTTGGTCTGCCTGGTTGAGATGTGCAAACACATATGCGTGTGTATATATAGATATATAGGACATCCATCTAGTGCTTCACCTGACGGAGGGCTGGCTGTCCCTGCCTTCTGACATCAGGGCCAGGTTGGCAATTTGTCAAGAGCCCAAGGGCTGTGCTTCAATTTGAATATGGATTTGCATAATTCATCGGGAATTAAACCGCACCACCATAATATTTGCCTCTGCGTTTATCTCCCATTATCAGTGATGGGGAGGTGTGCAGTGTTGGGTGTTTGCTGGTTGCAAAGATCCCTTTGCTTCACGGTTCAGCGCTTTTTCGGTGCAGAAAAGGTGGTGTGGGCTGATGTTCGGGAGGATGTGTGGGGGGGTAGGAGACTCTGGAAGGAAAAAGGGCTGAATGTGGGGTCAGGAGGAGAGGCTGGGAGACGCTGGAGAGCCTGAGCTTTTGAGCCTGGTTTCCTAAGGAAAAGAGGCTTATGGGATTGTGCTCCATCTGTGCATCTTCTTCGACCCCCAGATGTCTGCAGCCCATTGCTGAATTTCTCTCGGGGTGGTTTTGGTCCCTGCAGATGCCGTGGAGGTCAGCGCTGGGCTCCGGGAGAGGGATGAGTTCACCCCCATGGCACACGGAGCACTACATGTGGGCGTCTCCGGCTTCACCTTGCGCTTATCCTGTCCTGGCCATGCCGTATCCAAGCAGGAGTCATGAAGCTGGAGCTGACTGAACATGGCTGGCTCATTGGCAATGTCCTCGTTCCAGCCCTGGGATGTTTCTTGGAGCCAGTCCCCTCTTGCTGCTGGGACCCCCATGTCATGTGGTGGTTGCTGGCTGTTCGCTGAGCGCTCACACGTTGGTGTTGGGGCGTTCAGGTCTGGTCGGACTGCTGTGCCGCTTTGTGCCTCAGTTTACCCTTGCAGTGCCACCCCCCTTTGCCAGGCACGGAGCCATGGCAGCCGCTTTTCAAACAAAAAGGTTTAAAATAAGCAGTGACGGAGGCTGCATCTCCCAGGGCTTTGAGTCATCCCGGCTCGTGCTGACTGCGCCTGGCAGGGGCCTGGGAGGCAAAACAAACCCACATCCAGCTGCTGCCTCCCTGCCAGATGTTAGCGGGGTGGCTGGTCGGGTTTTGGTGGTGGTCCTCCCGGCAAAGCGGATTGAGCTGCTGTGAGGAGATACCACCTCTCTGGTGGCCCTGGTGAAACCTTGGTGAAACTGGTGGCTTGGGGCAGTCCCCAGCCTGGGGACTTGTGGTCAGGCCACCTGATTTCTGGAGGAAAGGGCGAGATGAGCAGCCCCGGTCTTGGCACCATGTGGGCTTAGGTTTGCAGAATGGGGGGTGCTGAGACTCCTTCCAGCACACCTGGGCTTGGGCATGGTGGGGACCATCCTGGCTGTGAGCCCTCACCGTGCGAGACAGGAGGAACCCAGGGATGATCCCACTGTGGCCCCCCACCCACCAACCCCACACCGGGAAGGCAGCCAGAGCAGTGGGTGGCCACGGCCGGCAATGGGAAGCCGAGGGGTGGAGAGGGCAGGTGGCATTTACCTTTCCGTGGGCACCCCGGCGTGCGTCCGCAGGGCTGGCTGCTGCCCGTCACGCAGCAGTGTTTAATTTCTCAATGGGAGAGCAGGGAGATAATGCTGCACAGTCCCATTTAACCTGCTGGTGACCTGGTCTTAAGTCATTGTGGCTGAAAATAGACCATGTTCCCTCCAGGGCACAGCTAATGGTGCTGGGAAAGCTGGGATCTCTCTTTGAAGGCTGATTTAATTGCTGCTGGCAGGCACTTGGTGCAGGTGATGCGGGGACCAGCACCCGTGCCATCCCACAATAATCTCACCCCACCGAGCTTCTGTAGCTCGCCGGGCTCTGGCAGCGAAGGGTAACGAGCTCTTTTCTAACGAAGGCACGGGACAGCGGCTCAGCCAGCACATGGGTGTTGCTGGGTTAATTGCGCAGGCAGGGCTTGGCTTACCGGGAGGGGGGGGCCTCACTTTGTTTGCATCGCATCTTCTGTGCTGAGTTTGGGTGATATAAAAAAAAATTTAAAAAATGGAGTGGGTTAAATTTCTGTGCTTAGGAAGGAGGGGGAGCACCTGCAACGAAGGTGTGCGTCCGGTGCTGGGAGCAGAATCAGCCCTAGGGCCCCTGTGCCACCCACCAGTGGCTGGAGGGTCTTCACCATGATGAGGGATGGACTAGAGCAAAGACATTTTGATGCTGTTCTAGAAAATCAGGAGAGGAAGACGGGACTACAATCTCGCAGCCAGGTTCTGCATTCCTGGGGATTCTGCTAATCAGTTTGAGTGTTAAAATTATTATTTTTTAATTTCCATACAGTGTCTTAGTAAATGCGGAGCTGAAGACCCCACTGAGTCGCTGTTTCCTATTTGAGGAAAGCCGTGTGGTTGCATACTGAGAACCTGGAGGTTTTGGTCACCCCCATTGGGTGTCAGGTTTAATTATGCCAGCGGAAAAGGAGACACGTCCGACGGGGATTTCAGGCTGGGGGCTCAGAGAAGAAGCTTCTGCTGTAGCAGCCAGCAGTAACCCAGGAGCGTTGACACTGGTTCGAGTGTTTGTGTGTCAGGACTAATGTGGGACCAGGTCAGTGCTCCCCACACCACGTGTTTCAGGCTCTGCAGACCGGCTGCGTGTTATGTCAAGGGTCCCAGCGGGTGGTTTCCGTCCTGGCCCCTCCAGCGGGAGGAAAAGCCACCTTCCCTCCGCCAGAGGGATTTGGGTCCCCACCAGGGTGGCTTCTTGCTGTCCCCCATGAAGACGCTGTCAGCAGGGAGCTGGTGGGTGACCTTGTGGGCGATCTTCAGGGCATCTCGTCGGTGTCCTTCTCTTGCGGCCCGAAGCCCTGAAGCGCCAGTATACCTTGGATTGCATTTGCTTTGTTGCACGGTGGAAACTGAGTCTGCAGGATGCTGGGGGCAGAGCTGGGGTGTGAGCACCGAGCCTTTGAGCCCTTGCAGCCACTTCTTCCCATATTCCCCTCCTGCGCCGTCTCCGAGGCGTTGGGGCTGTTCCAGCTCCTGGGTGAGATGGAGGTGAGCAGTAGGGCTCAGCCTGATGATATTAATTTCCATGGAGGCAGGGAACCCCCTCCATGCCCTGTGCACGCACCCTGCCCTTTGGTGTGCCTTGGCTGCGGGAGGCCCGGCAGCACGGTGATTCACCATGAGGGTAGCACGGCACTAAAATCATGGCACGGCATCGGCATGGGGTAATGGCTGCAGGAGGGCTCCTCGGAAACCCGGCAAGAGCGCGTGGTGTTCTTGTGCTGACGCAGCTGCGAGCAATAGTAAATATTGAGCAAGAGCCACTTAAAAATAAAGCAGCCTGGACACAGATTACCGTGTGGAATAAAATAAAATTAAAAGAAACAATAGAGAGTTGTGCTGAGCTGGGGGGAAACTCGCCTTGGCTTTTAAGGTAGTGATTTTTGCAGCTGAAGGAAAGTGGCGCAGCGGTGTTCAAGCCGGCAAAGGCCAGGAGCACGGACCCCCTGCCGGAGGATGCTGTCTCTGAGCTTGCCAGGGCCCTTAGAAGATTAAACGGGGAGTTAAATTGATCTGGCTGTTCTGGATCCGGGGGATGAGATTGAAGGCCTTCAGGGGATGCGAAGAATTGAGGCTGTAAATTAAGGCTTTGAAGCAGCTGCCAGCCCCGTGGCATGGGGTGTAAATATGGCAGGGTCAGGTTTTGGGGCAGAGGGTGGTGGGTTGTGATGGCGGCAGCGGCTTGGGGCTGTGGGGATGGGGACGGGGACCGGCTGCCACTGCAGTCCATGTTCATCTGATCTGGGGGCTTCGGTTTCAGCCCGGTGTGTTCGGTTGCTTGTACCGCTGGCGTCTCGTGCGTGGCACAGAGTCAAGGCGGCTCCGGTGCCTTGGGTGTCACTGGAGCTGCCCTGGCAGACAGGGGAGGAGGCGGCAAAGATTTACACTGTCAGCACTCCCGGCTCTCAGCTGTTTGCAGCCATAAATGTGTGCATGAGAAATAGCTGCGGCTGTGCCTCGCCGCGCTGTGTGCCTCTGTGTTGTGGAGCAGAGATGGGGAAGTGTGTGCTGGAGGGGGGGGGCCCTAAGAAAGTCACCCCCGGGAAGCTGCTGCTTCTGCAGGGAGAAGATCGAGGATGTACTGATGATGGTGAGCATGGGCAGCTGGTGCTGGTACGGCAGCCGTTGTGCCGGCGGTGGGAAGGGGCCCCATGTGGTCTGGCAGCCAGCGGGTACTCGCTGTGCTTGGACTTCTCCTGGTTCCCCTCCCTCCCTGCGGGGGAAAGGGGATTCATGAGGACGTAAGTGTTTATCCAGCTGTTTGTGGCGTGGACTGGTGTCCCAGTTGGCTGCTTGTGAGGCGCCGCGAGCCGGACTGGGGAAGAGGTGACCGTGCTCCCAGCCAAGGGCGGCTGTGGCTTCTGCTCCGTGCCAGAGCCCAGCAGCCAGCTGAGACCCCGGCTGCAAATCTCCCCTGGGTGCCCAGAGTTGAAAACATCTCATGGAAATAAACCCAAAGCCTTGCTGCTGTGTTTCCCAGCCCCTCTGGGCTTGGACCAGAGGGACCGCGGGACCAGGCTTTTCGGCTTGGGCTCCTCTGTGGTCACAGCCCCTTGCGCAGCGCTGTGTGGTGCCAGCCAGCTTCCTGGCAGTGTGTCTGTCCATCATGGCCCGGGAGGATGGGGCAAGATGCCGGCGGTTGGAAATATTTCATAAGTGGCAGACACCCGTAACGGGCAGATGGGGCCGACGGGAGTTACTTCACTTCTCCCGGGGTACTGGAGGCCACTGGCTTTCTGGTGACAGGGCTGTGGCTTTTTGGGTAAAGATGGCTTGTGCCCGGGGCTTGGCTTTGGGGTGCGCTTTGCGACCTGCATCGTGTGTGGCTGCCTGCTTGCCTGTCCAGGCCACCGGGGCTGTCACACAGTTGCGTCCTGTTGCGTGATTCCCTTTGAGGTGACAGCAGGGTTGGGAGAGCCATTCCTGGGTGCTAGGAGAGGCTTTGTGGATGCTACTTTTCCCTGGTGCGTTGGTGCTGCCAGCTGGTTTGGAAAACTGGACCAGGGGAGTGAATTCCCCATTGAGTGGTGTTTCTGCGTCACTCCTGTTTGCTCTCCGTGACCCTTCGTGGGTGCCTGAGTGAGCCGTCACCTCTGCGCTGGGTCAGCAGCCAGCATGGAGGGCAGCGCAGGGATGCTGTGAAGGTGCCGTCCGGTTGCTTGTAGCCAGACTGGGGTGGAGCAGCTTTCCCAGCACTGGTGCACACATGTCACATCAGGCATATAGCCTGGACTGTCGGCTGGAGCCGTGTCCATGGGGGAGATGCGTTCAGCTCCAGCGTGTCCCCACCAGCATATCCCCATCCTGCCTGGCTCTTTCACAACCCAGGCTCGGACAGCTTGGCCAGCCGGGGATGAATTTCAGGCCTGGGGACTGGCGGGGCCAAGGTGGAGAGAGCCTGCAGGTTAAAAACTCCGGGCGACCTGTGGCATGCGGCAGCCTGCTCTGCTGCGGGCACGTCCGCCCGCCTGCCCGCATTCGCCACCTCTGCCAGACGATGTTTTCTGGCGGCTCCCTCCTCCTGGGGAGCTTTGGGCAAACCCCGAGCGGGCTGAGCACGTGGGGCCCATTTCCCTCCTGCTTCCCCCGGTACGACCTCCGGCCTCCAGACGTTTGGTGTGCGGTTTGTGCGGTTGCTGGTATCTCATCTCTCCATCAGTCACATCCCCTCTTGGTGGTGAGTCACCCGGCCATGCCTCTTCCCCCCTGCTCCCCATGCCGTTTTGGAGAGCTGAGCAAAGATGAAGAAGATGTTTTCAACTGGGCTGACACATCTGCACCCGCCAAGTTCCTCTAATAACAGCCCTTAGTGATTTATGTCTCAGTCATGCAAAGCAGGTATGTTTTATCATCTTGGAGCTGGGAAGGAGGGGCGAGGGTGTGTGTCCCCCCTCCATGCCCATCCACTACACCCACTGGAGCATGACAGGGGGAGCTCAGCAGGGACGTGCATTTTGGCTGCTGGCTGTTGCCTTCCTGAAGGGTTAAGGTGGCTTGAGGACAATCTCTGTGCCTCTTAAACCCTTTTACCCTCTGAGCCAGGCTGCTTTGGATTGTGCATGCCCACACTGGCAAAGCACCTGTGTGGGATTCTTGGTGGTGGTGCCTTTCCCAGGCAGCCAGAGGCTGTGCTGATGGGCACGTGCGTTTGGCTTGGCATGGCGTGGCAGGGGAAGGGAAGGGGGGCACAGCCAGTCTGGTGCTGGCAGCGCTGCCGACTCTCACCTCCCTGCCTGTGCCGTGGTGCCAGCCCGCCTCTGGGCGAGCAGTTGGCTGGAGGAGCGTGGCTTAGCCTGCTGAGACCTGTCGGCGTGTCCCTGGGCGAAGCGGATCTTGTGCTGGTTCAGCAAACGCTCTGGCCGCGGGCAGATGGAGATGGTTGTGGTTTCCCCCTTTCCCCTCCCTTTCTCCTGGCAGAAGCCCATGGTTGGGGTGAGCTGTGCGTTGCTCACTGCGGTAGAGTTTCTCCCCTTGGCATCACTTTCTGGCGCGGAGATCCAAGGAGGGAGTGACTTGCCCGCGGCTGCCTCCTGCAAATGCAGCTACTTAGCACATGGAGGAGCAGCTTCACCTCCAGGTCCTGCCCGGGGGAGTGGGGCAGCAAGTTTCGGGCTGTGTGCGAGTCTTACGCCAGCCCGTCAGCATTACTGTTGGCGGGCTGTATGGAGGAAGGGATGCTCTGGCAGTGCCTTGAGGTTGGATTTGCATTGGGTTCATCCCCAGGAAGGCTGTGGCTCGGATCCCTCTTCCCTGCCGTGGCTCTTGGCAGGGAACAGGCCAGGTAAATACAGCCTGGGCAGCTTCTCCTCTGGGCGCTTAGCAAGGGAAAACAGTGTTGCTGGTAAACCCAAGGCTGGGGTTCAGGTGGCTCTCTGGTTTTGCTACTCGTCAGCTGGGTGATGCAGGCAAATCTTTGCACCTGCCGGTGCCTCAGTTTCTCCACCTGCAAAGCTTTGGGATGTGCTTTGAGCCCCTGTGCTGGGCTTATGCCTCTCCTAGGAGCAGCGCTGCTCCCGTGGTTTGCAGGAGGTGCTGGGAAGGGCTGCCCAGTACAAGGTGGCTTTGGGGCTTGGCTGGTGGCATCAGCTCAGTTCTGCTGCTGCTTCCCAAGCTAGGGTGGTGAGACTGTCTTGCAGGGTCCCCAGCCTGTCCACCTGAACCAGTCCCCAGCTCGGACTGCGCGTGAAGCCACTTGTTACCGCTCATGCTCCCTGCTTCAGCACGGTGGCTAGAGAACCTCTGTGACAGCTTGTCTTATGCTGGGCAGGTGGAAGGGATTTCATCTGTCCTTCAGCCACTGCCATCCCAGTTTCTCATCCCCTCATTCTTTCGGCTGACCTTTCCACTACTGCTCCTCCTCCTGCAACCCCGGGCCGAGGCTGGGTCCCTGTGGTGTGATGTGATAATGCTGGTTGCGGAGGAAGCTCCAGAGCATTTGGGGCTGGGGCTGGGGCTGACCCTTATCCCTGGGTGGGATAAGATGCCGCAGGCAGGGAGCTGCCCCAGTAGGACCAGGAATGTAACCGGTACCAAAATGCCTCTTTGGGTACCAGTAGCTTAAGCTGTGTGCAGGTGTCCCTGTGCTGGATGGCAGGAATGGATCATGTCCCCTTCCTGGAGCTCTGCAGGTGGCTTGATGTCCTTGCACCATGTGCAAGTGGGGCTGCGCCATGGGCATCTGTGCATGGCGGTGTCTACAGCATGGGATGCGTCTTACCACAGTCTCCCTGCCAGTGCTCTTGGTTGCTGGAGTGGCTGCAGCCAGGATCGAGGTCTGGCTGCAAGAAGGGGCTCATGTGGGGATGTCTGGGGCCGGGGCTGCTGGGCTGGTGTGGCATGGGGTGCTCCAGGGGGTTTGCCGTGCTGCAACCATGTGCTCTGCCAGATAGGACTCACGTTCCCTCAGAAATGTGTTGCTCCTGCTCCAGACGCTGGCTTGTCGCCAGCCCAGCCGTGCCGGAGCGGTGCGGTGGAGGTGACGCGGCGGAGAGAAACATGCTGAGGAGTGGAGCTGCTCACAGCTAAGCTGGGGTAGGCGCTCCTGGGTGCTACCCAGTGATCTCCAGCCCTGGAATAAGAAAAGGTGTTTGGAAATGCTCCAATGTGAAGGTTTTGGGGTTACCAAGGAGAGGCATGAATGTGTGTGCGTGCTCAGTGCCTTCATGGCACCCAGCACAAGATTAAACATCAAGTTTTACCTGCTGGGAATGGGCTCTGTGTTGAACTTTGTGGGCACAGCAGGTCCCCTGGTCCTGCCACTGGAGGGTTGGCATGTGCGGGTGATGCCGCTGGGAGCTGTCGGGCGATGGATCTGGGCCAGGAGCTGTGCGGAGCACCGTGTCGGTGAAGCACATATGCCGGGATGCAAACATGTATGCGAAAGAGATCCTGGCTGTCTAAATAATGTGAAATATTGACTAGCTCTCGCAGATGGTGCTCCACGTGCAGCTTCGGGGACTGAACTTCTCTGTCTCCTCTTGGGTTTCGGTGTGATGTTGTTTTGATCCAGTTAGATGCTGGACTCTTGACAAACTTGTTGCCTTGTTGCTTTCAGTGAGATCATTGAATTTTGGGGAAGTTGGTTCCTAATGGGGTCTGAGGGGAAGGGAGGAGGCTTGCAGAGGGCTTGACTGGCTCCTTCAGACTCTACTGATGGCTTTTTTTCATTTTTTAATGCTTGCACCAACTGCGATGCTGGTTTTAGCAGAGCGTTGGGGTTTGTAGTATTGCGCAGATGTCGTTTGGTGGCAGTGTTGTAGAGGAATTGCTGCCTGTACCCAAAAGCTTGTGTTATTACCACTGTTACGGTGATTGTATTCATTGATGAAATGCTGCTGATGATTATTTGCTTGAGGATGTTGCTGGGGGGCCCACTCTTGGAGAAGGCCCCAGTGTCCAGGACATAATCCAGACTGCTGGCAGCAGGGCCTTGGGGACATGCTGCTTTCATATCAGCTTGTGGATGTGTAGCAGCTTTTCTGCTGTTTTGTCTTCCTCTGGGATAAGATGCTGGTTTTGGATACATGAAACTATGCTTTGTGTGAGCTGCTGTGGAGGATGCTCTTGCATTTTCCCAAAGCCTGTACCTGGTGCTGGGCAGCTGCAGCGGGGACAGGCTGTTTTGGCAAAGCTGTGCTGGCAAGAGGGTCTTATTGCTGCTCGGGAAGTGTGTTGCGGAGTGCCCTCACCCACAGGTCGCAGTACTTGTGATAAAACAGCTTATCGGCCAGGCAGTTTAGTTGTTCAGCCTGCAGATTTAAGGCTCTGCTCAGAAAGCAGTACACTCCATTTGCAGCTCACCGGTTGCAAAGTTAGAGCCTTGCAGAGGTGCAAGGGGCGAGCTGGGGTACCCTCAATGGGGGGTTGGTACCTGAAGTGGGGGCCCCGAGCAGCGCTCCCCACTGTGGGCTGTGCGCGGTGTGCGTTGCCGCATGTGTCCTCGCAGCCGCTGCTCCTGGCGTGCGAGGGACCGACAGCCACAACAGTCTGTGCTCCTGCGGGGCTTGTTCCAAGGCGGCGTGCCGCTTGGGCTGAAACATGTTTCCCTCTTCTGTTTCCCATTTTCTGCAGGCTTTTCCCATCTGCCTAACGGGCTCTACCCGTCATACATTCCCCTGAGCCACCTCGAGCCCCCCAGCGCCGGCAGTCCTCTCCTGGCCCAGCTGGGTCAGCACAGCCTCTTCGAGTCGCA